>NW_017617994.1:42500-407500 GCF_001879475.1 Ipomoea nil | reverse complement strand
TAACAAGGGTTAACATAGTAATTTCATTTCTCTTTTATTTTTTATCTGATTAATTATTAATTATTTTTTCTAATTTCTCTCCCGCTTCTTCTGGGTCGACTCCGAGAGGTTGTGTGGGATTTGGTTGCCTGAATCTTGGCAAGTCACGGCGGTGGCGGCGGAGTGTGGCGAGGGGCCTCTTTTTGTCTCACAATAAGCTCAGTAAAGTGGAGCCTTTTTTCGATTCCGCGAATTTATCTTATGGCAATCCAACATTCCAAGGAAACAACGAAGCGTGGTTTAACCCGGAAACAGGAGTTGGTTCTGATGGTGATGATGATTTCTATAGTGTTCAGGATGTTCTTTCACAGAGTGGAAGTGGATCTATGTCAACAGCTGTTTCTCCGAGATTTGCTGATCTTGCATGTTATAATGGAGATTCTTTTGCTGACGCAAAACCATGTGAAATATCAGTTGGATCTTCATATGCAAACCCTTGTAAAGGAGGTTGCTATCCAAGATAAAACTTCAAATGATTCTCATCTGATTTCATGTGACTCTCCGAAGGAGGATAAGGATTTGGACCATGTAAATAAAGACTCTAACCAACAGATTGGTCAAAGTGACAGTCTTGGGAAAAGAGTTGAAACAGAAACATTTTATAGTTGTGGAATTCTATCTACAGAATAAATGTATGTCTTGTCTTGCTTGCACTGCCTCCCTAGGTGAAAAGAGAAAAACTCTAGTCCCCACTGGTAAAGAACATTTCTGAATGTTGGTCAACAATTGAACCAAACACCTTCAAAGTCCGAGGTCTGAGTTGCATTAGGGATGAGAAGAAAGACTATGCACCAAATTCTGTTGCATTGTCTTCTGACGATACAACAATGGCGGCAACTGCATTTGAGAGGAACCTGTAATGAAGGTCCTGGATTTTCCCCTTATCTAAAAATTAGAAAATATAATTAATAATTAATCTGATAAAAATAAAAGGGAAATGAAATTACCATGTTAACCTTGTTATTAACAGCCAACAAACGAAATTTTTAACAGAGAACTAAAGTGTGTAAAACCATCAAAGTCGAAGACTAAATAGAGTACAAAAAGTCATTTAGGACTAAACTGAGTAAAATCACTATAGTCGAGGACTATATTGAGTATTAATTCTTATTAATTTGAATGAATCAACTATAATGTAAACTAGTTTACCAGGAAGTGGCCTAGCTTCCGTCCCTCTTTTACTAATCCAAACGTCGTCCTACGAAGGCTGTGATGATTGAGTTGGTAACATCTTAGGTATCTTCATAGAATTTAAAACCGCTTTCGCTCCAAAACAGTTCAAACTGAAATAGTGTGTGCGAAAATGTTACGGCTAGTCCAGCACAGTCGCCGTAGTGCTTCGCAGTTCAAAATCCTTCGTCGGCAACCCAACCCGGTTACATCCCCCCATCATTTCACCACAACCACAAGTGGCTGCGACGCCGAGTCGCAACCCACCCGAGTCGCCTCACCCCCGCCGATCCAAGTTGGCTTCACCGAGTTCTCCGGCCGAGGGGTGTTTGCCACTCGTAGTATCGGGGCTGGCGAACTGATCCATACGGCCAAACCCATTGTATCTCACCCTTCTCTATCTTCTCTCCATAGTGTCTGCTATTTCTGCCTCAGAAAGCTCCGGAACCAGAACCAATCTCGAGCTCAAAATGTCTCATTTTGCAGCGAAGAATGCAGGGAACAGTCCCGAGTATGATTAATTCAGAGACTGTCTTTACATTATTTTTCTTATATATTTGAATTATGAATTGGGACTTCAGGTTTACTTAATTTCCTTTCTTCCTGCATGCGTGTATGATCTGTATTTGCGTTATTTGGAACCCAATTGAAATGTCCACCATCTGTTTGCAAATGGGCTTATGAGAAGAATTGATTTACAGATTGTAGTCATTCTAAGGGAAACTCGAGTGTTTCATGATTGATTTAACTTTAGTTTGGATATTGGGTTCATTAGATATTGGAAGTTGATGCCCTGGTTTGTGGTTGCTTAACTTATATTATGGTTTTAGGTCTTTTTTGAGGTTGAAAAGAAATCTGATTGGTCAGCTTTTCATGAGTATTGCAGGTATGTTTTTTTTTCTAGAAATGTCCTAAGTAATTTATCAAAACTATTCCATTCTCCAAGTTAATGTCTCTGATAAGTTTACTTTCTGTTTCACTGTTTATATTTTATGTACTCTCCGGAAGAAGGAGAAATTAAGAAGATAAGCTTAGCTTATGAATATGCTATTTTTTTTTTTGCTGTAATGACTTCTGAATTTCCTTTGAGAAGTATATGACATTTAGTAATGAATATAACTTACTTGGAATTGTTCACTTTTCTTTTGAAGCACACAAGGTCTAAAATATCCACTTTTGGTTAAGCGGCTGGCTTGCATGATAATATCAGGTGTTACCTCTGCTGATGCCCTTGACATACTTCAACCAACAACTCTCTCTTCAAGTATGATTGCCCTGGTATGAATCTCAGGAAGTCACTTGATTTCACTTTTGGTAATTAGTAGGGCACACTATTGGAAGATATAGTCAAAGGTGTAATAGGCAATATTTTTTAGAATCTAAGATTATTTGATAAGCAGGGAGAGAAAATAAGGAAATTTTAGATGAAAACATAAGGTTAAATTATTTTCCTTTTGCATGGTTTGAGTAGAAAGTGAGAAACCTGAAGGGTAAATATTTAAAAATAAATAAAAAAATCAAACAAAGGAACAATCACATTTCTTATTGAGTCCCAAAAATGAAAATCCCCTCGTTGGGCTTCCAAGGTGAAAAGTATCTCCTTCAACCCATGTTAAAAATAGTGACCAAACACTTTGAGATGCTCCTCTCTCCAACTTGTCATTTCATGTTGAACTGTGTATCAATGAAAATACTTAAAGAATGGCTATCCATGATGGTTATGGTCTTCATGACTTGTTTTACCTCAGATGGAAAAGGAACTTCACTTGCTAAGAAGCACCTTTGCAGATGCACAAATATCAGATGAGCAGATGGCTTGTATCCTTTTGTCTTTGTATGGTGTTGCATGTCACCTTAAAAAATTGCATTTCTTTCATTGAAGAATACTTTCTGTGTTCAGTCATAGAATTATAGGACACAAAACTATTTGACTTTTAAACTTTACTGTTTCATTAACTTGCTAGTTCTAACAAGCCAGTGGTACACTGGTGTACTGGCACGAATTCGTATCAATGCCTTCCGCATTGAATTGGTTGGAGAATCATATGAAGATCTACTTTCATCAGCAGCAGCACTGATACAAGCAGAGGCTGCTGTTGGAAATGCTATTTATTTGCTACCATCCTTGTACAATCATGACTGTGGTTAGATTTTCCATCTCTTTGAAGTCGATAGTTTCATTTTGATAATTTATATTTTGCAGTGAAGAATTATGTTATTAAATAGAGTTAGAAGGAAATGGTTATGTTTATGCTTGACTGTGCCTAACTGCCTATCCAATGTTAATAGCAGAGCACAAAATATGCTACAATGTAAAGAAATTATGTTTTGTTAGTTGAAAATTTTAATGTCAACAGAACTGCTGAAAGTATATCAGATATGTAGTTTATTAATCTCATTGAAACACTATGGATTGGATATGTGATTACAGACTGATTAATCGAGAGCAATATAAAGGGTGTGTTTGGTTGGGGACTTTTGCACTCTATTAAGGGTTTTGATATCCATTATCATGTTTGTTTGTCTATTTTTGTTATCCTACTATTGGATTCAAATTCTTTAGTAATTACGAAACACATACCCTTTTACTCTTGTTTTGAACAATGGAATCAAAAATAAGGGAGAAAAATGAAAAATAAAAAAATAAAAAAAGTCATTGTCCATGCATTAAATATAGAATTTTAATATATATACACATATATGTATGTGTGTGTATATAATAAATTTTTATTTTTATTTTAATTAGTTATTTATTTATTTGGATTCCAATTCCTATTTACTACCAAACAAAGTGATTCATTCTACTTAAATCTATTACCATTTCCAAGAATTTGATTCCCATTACCATTCTAATTCCAATGTTTGAAACACACCCTAATTATGCACTTTGAATTCTGATGGAGTGCAGCTTCTATTTTTTCTTTTTCTTTTTCTTTTTTCCTTCTGTTTTTGGCATTTTATCTACAATAAAGATTGAACCCTTTGTATATTTTTTTTCTTGTTGCTTTCTGACTTGTATATTATAGGAAATATATTGCACTCAATTGGCTTCTGTGCATTGATTTTAATGTTTATACTACAAATGTTAAGCAGCATTAGTAGCCGTATTAGCTGATTTGGCTTTCTCTTTGGGGTTGCAGATCCTAATACACATATTGTGTGGGTACAAAATGTAGATGCAAAATTGAAGGCACTTCGTGATATTGAAGCAGGTCATCAATTCACCCTTGTACTGTCTTACTCCTATTTCTCCTCAAACACATCTAAAAAAATGTACATAAATAATAAGTAACAGTTGTATTAAGAAGCATATCCTGTAAGAATGATCTTAAGTTTGTTCTCTCCTGTTTGCATACTAGAGTCTATTCCCGTGCTCATTCTTTACCCTGCATCAATCTAGCATGAACTGTTGTTAAGGTTTTGGGGCTTTGATAGGATAGAATTGTAATTCCATTCCTACCAAATTTCATGGAATTACAATTACATGGCTTGGTTGAAGGGAATTGCAATTCCCTCCAACCATGGAATTGTAATTTCAAGGTGAATTACTATTTTGCCCTTGTTATTATTATACAAGGGCATTTTAGTCTTTATTCATTTATTCTCTTTAAATTCCCAACCATTCTATTACAGTCTACTAAACAATGTAATTTAAATTTTCACCCCATTCTTTTTCCACGAAATTGCAATTCATTTTCCCCTTAGGGTTCGTTTGGAAACCCAGAAAATGACTTCTGGAAAATATTTTCTGAGTTGTCAGTGTTTGGATGCAGTAGGAAAATCCAGTCACCCGAAAACATTTTCCGTTGACTAGGAAAAATGTAGGGATTTTTGTGAAATATGACTTATGCCAAATTCTTTCCGCCAACACTCAAAACATGGTTGCCTTCGCTGCCGTCATTTCCTTCGATTCCTCAGTTTTCATCCATTCCTAATTTTCCAGAATGTAACCAAACATTGAAAAGGAAAATGTTTTCCAGAAAATGAGTCCGAAAAACATTTTTCAGAAGTTATTTTCGTGCTTTCTAAACAGACTCTTAATTCTCGGCCTCCTTCCCACCAAATGCCCTAACATAAAATTTCATCTGCTGCTATTGCAGGTGAAGAGTTGCGGATTTGCTACATTGATGCAAGTATGGACCATGATGCTAGACAGAGTCTCCTATATGAAGGATTTGGCTTCAAATGCAGGTGTTCACGGTGCATGTCGGATGAGTAAGCAACTTTCAAGCATGTCTGATTACACGAGATATATTAACATTTTATTTTGAAATATAATAAACATTTTAGAATTCTCGTTTTAAAAATTTTCCATCCTCATCTTTAATCACCTTAATTCCATGAATCTCTTTCTGGTCACACATGTGTTATGATATCAGAGTCTAATCGCAATAATGCATTATATTATTGTTCAACTGTCTTTGAAAAGTTAGACAACTGATGAGAAGGGAGTTTATGAAATGAAGGTTATAATTCATAATTGATTGCAATGTAAATGATCCATCCACAACTTTCTAGACAAAATCTCTCATTTCTCCATGAATTTATTTCAATATATACCAATCCAAACACAAAACACCACAGCGCTGTCCCCCCTAAATTCAACATTCAACAACTCATCATGCTTTTTTGTCTAACTCCGTGCATCCTTCTTTCCAGATTAGCGAGTCAGTCCACGCATATGCTTCTAAGTTCTAACCCACCGCCTATGCAACTCTTTGCTTCAAAGAAATAAAAATACTTCAGCATGCATTTGGTTGAAATATTAGAATCTGAATGGTAAGGGTAAAAAAAAGTTTCAAAAAAAAAAAAAAAAAACAAACAAAATAATGCGTCACTGCCAAATTGCCAATGACTTTGTGGTTTAGTGGCTCTCTCAAATAGGAGGTCATAGATTCGAGTCTTAGGGAGGGGTACTCATTCTTTGTACTGAATCTTATTGATTTGATTGTATTTAGTACTTATGATTTTGGTCATTTCCAAATGTTTTAGTGATTGTCTTCTTGTGATAAGCAGTTTTGTTAGTGGGCAATATTAGTTATAGTGAGCACAGAACATTAAGGACATATTTTTATTATCTTCGAGTGCATAATTCTCTTTTCGAATGTATAATTTATCTCTTCGAATGCGTAATTCTCTTTTCGAATGTATAATTTATCTCTTCGAATGCATAATTTTGAAAAATCTAATATTGAGTCATCTTTGGAGATATATTTAATCAATACCCATCTTCAATTCTTTGCTACTGGAATTTGTCTTAGACATTAAAGTTGCTTCTAGATGTTAAGTCATGCAGCAATGATTTTGGAACTTAAATATATAAAAGCACCTTATTAGTACATGAATTAGTGCACGATTTAGTGTCTAAAAGTGTCACTTTGTGCCTATGAGTGAACAACTTTATGCCTACGAGTGCACACCTTTATATTTTCGAGTGCATAATTTTGTGTCTATAAATGCATTTTACAATTGCACCACTTTGTGTCTACGAGTGCACAACTTTGTGTCTTTAAGTGCACAATTTTACGTCTTCAAGAACATAATTTTGTCTTCAAGTGAATTCTATAATTGCACCACTTTGTGCATAAGAGTGCACAACTATGAGTTTTAGAGTGCACAACTATGAGTTTTAGAGTGCACAACTATGAGTCTTAGAGTGCACAACTTTCATGTCTACGAGTGATTGCAAAAAGTAATAAAGAAACCAAGAAGTAGAACTTAGCAAAATTGAGATTGGATAAACATACCTTGATCTATTATGTTGATTGGAAAACAATCCCCAATTGATAAGCAATGGAGATCGAAATCAGTTTTGCAATCACTTTAACTACAGATAAAGAAGAATAGAGCTCAAAATAATAATAATCTACAATTTTAATAAGAGCGAATAATGTTAGGCCTTTAACTGGAACAAAAAAAAAATGTCGGTACTATTGTTTCTTAAAATGAATGGTCTATTGTTTCTTAAAATGATTGGTTCATATTATTTTGATTTTAGTATTTTTTTTAACGATTTTCCTTATTTACCCTCTATTATATTATTTTATTCCCTTAAATAACCTAAATTCCGTTAGTATAAACTTTAGTAACGGAATATTCCGTTAACTATTTATTATTTTTAACTTACTCATTAATTTTTATAAGCAAGGTCTTAGGTTCAAACCTCATCTCAATTAGAGTTGCCATAATTGTTAAACATATACTACGAATATGTTAAAATATATTTTAAAAAATATATAATATAAAATTTAACATAAACTTTGTTCAAATAATTAGTCCGGCTAAATATACAACATTCAAAGTTAAGCATCAAAGATTATATATCAAGAACTTTAAAAATCATTTGATTTTTATGCATTTAAAAAAAATTAGGTTAATTTTATTCGTTTAATTAATTAATCTTCTTTTGATTATTTAGACAAGAACAAAACTTAATATTTCAATTATACTTTTGCATTATAAGTATGATTTAGATCGTTATGGTATTAATAATTTTTGTATGTATTTTTATAATGGTACAATTGTACATTACTTTACAAATATTATACTATTATTTTTTTATCGGACAAAATTATTCTTACATCATTGTCAGGCCTGCGTGACCTAACTACAATGTTGTTGATCATAAATACAATTACACCTGGACTCTAAAATGGTAGGATCATTTTCTAACGAATTGACAATGTTGACATCCCACTGGCTCCAATTGAACAAGTTTACACATCAGAATTGTATCAATGCATGAAAACTTCTAAAGAAATTTGTAAGTTAATTTTTACTATATCATTATAACAATATCTATTGTAACTATATGTTTTGAATTATTTATTATCATCCTCTATTGACTGGCTCCAATTGAACAAGTTTACACATCAGAATTGTATCAATGCATGAAAACTTAATTCTAAAGAAATTTGTAAGTTAATTTTTACTATATCATTATAAAAATATCTATTGTAAATATATGTTTTGAATTGTTTATTATCATCCTCTATTGACAGGAATTGTAACAATTGTCATTGATAAACTCTCAAAACAATTTGTCCCAACAACGAATGTAAATTAAAAAAAAAATTATTGATTTAATTATTGTTGATGAAAAATATGTACGTCACTTTATTACTCTTATTAAGTTAAATAAAGTAGTAGCTAAAACAAAAAATAATAATATGCATTTAATTAATTTAGAATTAGATGTCTATAATTCCTTTATTTAAAAAAAATATTCATTAAAAAATTTTTAAAAAGTGATATAATTTCATTAGTTATATTATCTTTATTTTCTACAATTCAAAGATTTATTACCTTCAAATTTATTAATTTATTATATTCACTACATTGTCCATGTCTTCTTTTTTACATTATCTTGTAATTAAATATCAAAGTTATAATACAAAATATGTTTTATATATATATATATATATATATATATATATATATATATATATATATATATATATATATATATATATATATATATTTATTTATTTATTTATTTATTTATTTATTTATTTATTTATTTATTTATTTACCAAGTATTTTATACAAATATAATAAATATTAATATTTTGTTCAATACTTTCACTTGATAACCTACGACACACATCTCACAACGCATGAAACATGTAGAAAAAAACGACCACTACCAAATATCAATAGGTGGTTGTAAGATAAAAAGTTAATAGTACAACTAAGATCCCATCATATACACAACAAGACAAATCTAAAGCTTCCTACGCCATAATCTCATTGCACGATGAATTCATCTATGCTACCACTAGTAACCCAATTGCACATGACACACTACCAATAATAATAATAATAATAATAATAATAATAATAATAATAATAATAATAATAATAATAATAATAATAATAATAATAATAATAATAATAATAATAATAATAATAATAATAATAATAATAATAAAAAGAGGACATGTACGGAAGATGAAGACAATGACAATGCTACCCAAAAGAGAATTAAGAAGAATTATTGAAATTTAAACCAAAAGTAGTATTTATTTAGACTACCGTTTTTAGACTAAGTATTTAGACTAGCGTTATTACAAAGTTACAAACATTTATTTTAGTTGCAATAAAATCAATATCTCATATATTATCTGGCATTTATATACTTTAAATTACCGATTTAAATAAACAAATTCAATATTTATTTACCTATGCATGAACATCTCCGATATAATATTGCATTAATATACTTTGAAATACTTATTTAAAAATAATCATTGGGCATTATTTTATTCGCGCAAAGCGCGTAAAAGAACTAGTAATAATAATAATGACCAAGGATCGAGTCTCACCAGCGGCAGTGTGGGAGCAACCTCTCAAAGTGAGGGGGGCTTCTTGTGCGCAGTGAGCACCGGTCTAGCCTCTATGGTTCATGTTCAGTTGAGTCACCATGACTTACATCCTCCCAAATACTCTGTCGGGTCGGAGTGTGGGGGCCCTTAGGGTTGGGGTTCAGCCTTTAGAATAATAATAATAATGGTGAAGAGCCAAAGATTGTTAACAAAAAATGGTTATGGAAAGTTAAAAAAAAAAAAAAAAAAAAAAAAAAAAAAAACTCTTATTAGCTTTTTTTTTTTTTTTTAAGGGTCCTCCTATTTCAACCGTTGGATCAAAACAAATCTATAGCTATGATTTCACCCTATTTCACATGGCAAGCAATCCCCTATAGATATTAAAGTTTCGTATTTAATGCATGGACAATAACATCATCATCATTATTATTATTATTATTATTATTATTATTATTATTATTATTATTATTATCATTATCATTATCATTATCATTATCATTCTCATTCTCATTCTCATTCTCATTCTCATTATCATTATCATTATCATTATTTAGCTCATTTTACATGTTAATCTAAACAACTAAATTTTTTAAATATCTTTTTATCAATTATTGATATAATTCGCTTGTCAAATTCTCTAACGCTAACCGCTAACTGCTGATTGTCAAACAAGCACATTGCATGGTAGTTTCTCCCTTCAATTTGTTGTGTATTTTGAATACTATCTTTGTCAACATATCCCTCAAGTAGTTAATATGATTGGCTTTATTAATTATATATATTTTTTAATTTTTTCATGGTATTAATAAAATACTTGGTAAATAAATATATAACATTATTTTGTATTATAACTTTGATATTTAATTAAAAAATAGTGCACAAAAAAATAATAGACAATGTAGTGAATATAATCAATTGATGAATATGGATGTAAAGAATTTTTACATTGGAGAAAACTAAATACAATATAACTAATGAAATTATTTCTCTATATTAATTTATTGATAATGAATAATTTTTTTATTTTTTATTTTTGAATAAAGACATTGTAGGGACAATGTAGCGAATATAATCAATTGATGAATTTGAATGTAAAGAATTTTTATATTGAAAAAAAAATAAAGACAATATAACTAATGAAATTATTTCTCTTATTTAATTTATTGATCATGAATAATTTTTTTTGAATAAAGACATTGTATACATATAATTCTAAATTAAAGAAATGCATATGTATTATTTTTTTTATTGTAGCTACTAAATTATTATTTTAATTTAATAAGAGTAAAATAGAATACTAATTATGCCAACTTTGATTGGGATGAAGTTCGAACCTTAGACCTTTCTTATATTAAAATCAATGAGTAAGTTATCGATGAACTAACAGAAATTAACAGAAAAGATAATATTTAACGGGAAAGTTAACGGATAATCATATAAGTAAGGATAAATTAGAAAATGTAAAGGAAAAAGTAAAATCTTGTCAATCTGAGCCATTTATTTAATTAAAAAATTTGACCGTCATTTTTTCTACTCATTATAGGCCTAGCCCTCTTTGGCTCTTAGCTTATTAGTATAGTAGATATACTAGAGGTGTGTGTTTGTGTGTGTGTCCAGATCCCATGAGGGCACTTAGATGGATGAGATCATGAGGCCTCATCTCATCCATTAAATCATTACATATAAACGGGTGAGATTGAAAGAGATTTGTTATGCATTTAAGGTAGTAGTCTATGCATAAGGATGAATAAGTAATTATAATATTGGAGCTATTTATGGTTAAAAATAAATTGGAATATATTCCATGCAAAGGATCAACTGATTATGAGATTGAATTATATATTAACGGCAATAAATTAGTATTGATATTGTGAGAGTTGAATTTAAGTATTTGGTAATCAGCAACACAGTGCAACGGTGGTTTCTCAAAGCAACAGTGATGGCGCAAACGGAAAGAGGTATGTGCAACCGTATTAGAAATGCTTATTGGCTTTTCGTATGTCTGTGCATATAATATGTTAAGTCTGTGTGTTGAGAAACCGAAGTGTGTGCAGTTAATATCACGTGGGTCTAATGAGTGCATGAGGGAGGAGTTTAATACAAACCACATTACGTTGAGTATGTACCGCATGAGTTTTAAAAAGTTGAATAGGCAATCAGATATTGTGTTTTGATATGATATGTGGTTAGCTAACGAGACATTAGGGAAAAAAAACATGGTGGAGGTTTGTATAAGAATATGCAAGTTTGGTTGATGCTTGTGCAAGTTTGAGGGTTAGCCTTTGCGAGTGAAGTGCTTAGCCTGGGCAAGTAAGACACAAAGGATTTGAGCGTTATATTCTCAGCCTGTGCATGCTAGGTTTTAAACATGTGCAAGTTAGAACTATAGGCTGTGCAACTGAGTTTGTGAGCATGCGCAAGTTATGACTAAGCACTTATTAACGACTGACCTTGTAATTGCCACAAATTATTTAGGGAAATTAAAATTTATGAAAGTTACAGCATGCATTTCAACAATTGTTGCGTAACATAATTTCATGATTTGTTGTTTGGGTGGAGATTTTTTTTTTTTTTTTAAAAAAGACGTATGAATAACCAAAACGAAAATAAATGAGTGTGATGATTTAATGATGTCACTGGATAAAAACCATAATTAGCACTGCACAAGCCCATAAAATCTGCTAATCAATTATTACAACCTAATAAAGACACCACTAAAAAGACATCAAAACCCCCACATGCACACTTATCTCACGCACGTGCCAATCTAATAAGCCAAATCTCATCCGTCCAAAAAAATAAATAGACATACTAGATCAAGCCTCAAGACCTCGCCTGACAAAGGTAACCTCACCGGATCCAATATATATATATATATATATATATATATATATATATATATATATATATATATATATATATATATATAGGCCCTAGTTCACACGAGGACAAATCATACACATTCAATCCTAGAGATTTAGTGGCTGAGATCTTGTCCATAAAATGGTGTGATTCACGCCTGAAAATAATTAGAGAAGGCAAACAAGACATTTGATATCAATTATAATTATGGAAGGATTCTAATTAACAAACATAACATTGAAAAATGAATATAATTGTGGTAGAGTATAGTTAACAAACATAGCATTAATGCCATGGTCAACAGTAAGGACCTCAACTCTGTAAATGTTATATTTACTGGAAGAGCAATACCCTCTCAGTGAGTGCGGTGATGTAGGGTAACGGGTTAGGAAACCGTGAGCCATGCCTGATAAACTTTTGTGCCATGATTTAGTATATCGTGTGCCTGATGATATTAAGTCGTGTGCCAGAATTAGACCACATTCCAAACTGCATAACTTTGCATACAATGTTGGGCGTAATTGTTTAATGATATATATAAATGGTGTGTATTAGTACTAAAATCAAGCACATAAAAAATATAGGTGTGAGCGAACATGTGGTTTCTGTAATTAATATATGCTTCACTTGATTATCTTTTATTGAGTCATATATCTGTACATCTCGTGTGCCATATTTAAGGAAAATGTGTGCATCTGATATTAAGTCGTGTGCCACAATAAGATCACAATACAAACTGCATAACTTTTGCACATAGTGTTGAGCGTAATTGTTTAATGATATATATAAATGGTGTGTATTAGTACTAAAATCAAGTACATAAAAGAAAATAGGTTCGAGTGAACAGGTGGTTGCAATACATAATATATGCTTCGCTGATTATCTTTTATTGAGTCATATATTTGTACATCTCGTGTGCCATATTTGAAGAAATCATGTGCATATGAATATTATGTCGTGTGTCATAGTAAGTAACCAGGAACCACGCGGTCTTCCAAGGCCTCTACCAACAGCGTTCGAGGCACCCTAATTCTTGCACTTGAAAACCTCACCTGCTCATCCAGAGTAAAATCAGTCTCCGGATCATCACACAAAGGTTCTTGTAGCATCCGATCTACGAAATCTCGTGGAGGGTCAACAAAATCTCATCATTGTTATGCAATTTGGATGAACAACTCTCTGGAGGTGCATCCCTTGCTTTCCTAGCTGCCAACCAACAACATGAACAAACACAATCACTAAAATAAACTAGATGTAACTCAAGTCACACAACACACTGTACCCGTGAACACAGACAAACGTAACAGTGCACACAACACTCTACACCTGTGCACACAAATAAACATAATAATGCACACAACTTGCCTCCGAAATTCAAAGACACCCAAATAAACAAACAAAAATTCGCATATGCAATGACCAATATACAAAAATTCGAATAAACAAATGCAATTAGGCAATATACTAGGGAATTCAAGAACCAGAAATTACATATGGGGATAAAAAAATCCACGTTTCAGCACAATGTACAAAACCCTGACAACCAACCCCCCCCCCCCCCCCACCCCACTCCACTCAAATGAAAAAACCCTAACAGTTCAAAGGAAAAGAAAATTGTAACGAAGGAAAATGGGGGAAAAAAAACTAGAAACGCTAAACCCGAATAAACCTACCTTGCCTACTCGTCGTAGGAGACTTCGCCGTCCGCTTCGACCATCGATAGCCACCAATGTCCGCCATTACTGCCACCATCGACTGCAACGTGAAGAAGGCATCGCAAAGGTCTTGGGTTCGACGACTCCAGTAATCAGAAAGAAAACGAAAAGATTTTGCGAAGAGAAGAAAAAGAAAAGTTTGAAATATGAGAGAGAGAGAGAGAGACTGGGTGTGGAATACATCAACCGGACGAAAAAAAGGGGTTCAACATTAAACACACTTGTGCAATTACCCTAATACCCCCCTTACAATAATACCACACGATTCTGAATAAAAAAGCCCTATTTAGTGAAATAATCCCCCTTAATCTACTCCATCCATTAATACAATCCAATGCACCATATTTATCCTCATAATCATCTATAATATAGTTGACTTCATTTGAATATATTTCTATATATATATATATATATATATGTGTGTGTGTGTGTGTGTGTGTGTGTGTTTATATTACATATCTCAATTTTAACCAAAAATAATAATTTAACATTCTTAGGAGTGTGACACTTAAAATAATCTAACATTCTGTCAACCAAACCGACCCTTTAGAGAATTTGTTGCCTAATTTATATTACTTTCCTTTTATGTTTTGAGAATGTGATTTGCGATTTTAGGATGTAATCCCAACCTGATTATAAGAAATGGACACCGATTTGGTCCTTATTTTACGAACTAGATTTGGACTAATTTAATTTAGGAATAAGGGTCAAATAGGCCATCCAACTACACACCAAAATGCAATTAGGCCATCCAACTCAAAAAAGCTACAATTAGGTCCTTGAACTACACAAATCCATGCAATTTCATCAAAAATGACTTGTTTACCTGTTATGTGGGTTACAAAATTAAAAATAATTTTTAAACTTTTATTTTAATAATTTTAAATAATAAATTATTTTAAAATTAAAAAAAAAAAAAAAAAAAAAAACACCAGCCGGAGACCTTCGTCTCTTGGCTGGCCGGAGACGAAGTGGTCCCCTTCGTCTCCGTGGCTGGACGGAAACGAAGGGGTTCCGTCCAGCAACGGAGACGAAGGGCTCCCTTCGTCTCCGGCCAGCCAGGATCCCTTCGTCTCCGGCCAGCCATGGAGACGAAGGGTTCTCCATGGCTGGCCGGAGACGAAGGTCTCCGGTTGTTTTTTTTTTTTTTTGTTTTTAAATAATTTATTATTTAAAATTATTAAAATAAAAATTAAAAAATTATTTTTAAATTTGATAACCGACACGTCAGCGTATCAATAGGTAAACAAGTCATTTTTGGTGAAATTGCATGAATTTGTGTAGTTCAAGGACCTAATTGTAGCCTTTTTTGAATTGGGTGGCCTAATTGCATGTTGGTGTGCAGTTGAATGACTTATTTGACCCTTAAACGAAGCACCTATATGTATAAATATCCACAACTCCCCACAAGAAAAAACTTATAACACGATGACGACTAAGTGACTAACCAAAGTTCGTAAAACCAACAAATACATACTACAAACGTGAAATTGAAGCTTTTAAGCGTCAATAAATTAAGTGTTAGCGGGTAAGGGCTTGAGGGGACACACCAAACCTTTACAATCCAGTGTAAAGTCGACATCAACGCGATTGGGTTTGGGCGAAACAATTTCACGTAAAAACCGAGGCGGAATCTCTCCACCGTTGGATCTCAATTCTCAAACCATCACTCCACCCGTCAACTACGAACCACCCTCACGCCTCATCATCATCTTTTTCACCTACTGTTTTCGCTCTTCTCCCTAAAATAAGAAAAAAAAAACTTTTTATGATTTTATCTCCTCTCCAAAATCTTCGCTTCTCCTACGCCACCCACTCCCGCTCTTCACCCGCTTCATACTGGTAAGCATTTCTGTTGTTTCTCACTTCCTAATGTTGCTTGTGTATGCATTAATTTGTTTGTTTTTAATCCTTGCTAAACCCTAGTTTAGATTGATAGCGAAATGAATCAATGTTTACATCTTTCGTTTTCGTATATTTAATTGAAATTTGACTGTGCTGTAATAATCGTCTGCTCGGTTTATGGCTGGGAATCTGAATGTGTGCGGTCTGGTTGGATTTTGTTTATTATTATTATTTTTTTGCTTCGTTTGTTGAATTTGGATAGTTTGCTGATGTCGCGGTTAGGTTTTGGGCATCTTGTTGATTTTTTGTTCTGCTCCTTATTTGAATCTAGGGTTTTGGAGATTCATTTCTGATGGAAAGTAACAAGAAGGTTGTAGATGAGTCTCTCTTAGTGGAGAGAAATGGTGCTGAGGATGAGGTTTCAGAACTGCCAGTAGAGGAGAACGCAACTGTTGAGTCAAAAGTTGATGAAGTGATGGCTAAGGGAATTGCAGCAGAGACGTCCAGTGTTGGTTTGGAGGATAGGGATACAATAGTGGATGAAGGCAGCAATGCTGAGAATGTTGAGGTTGGTGTTGGCTCTTTGCAGGACAAGGCGGAGTCAGATTCAATAGATGATGATGAAGAGTTTGAGGAGGCAGTTGAAGCTGTTGTTGAGGATGAGAAGTTTGAGGAGGCTGTTGAGCCTTCTCCTGAGGCTCAAAGTGCTGAAGATGAGACAGGAAGTGAGCTAGAGGTTTTGGGAAATAAGGACTCTGCAGTTCAGGATCAGAATAATTCAGATCAATTTGCGAGGGATGAAACTGTACAATTGGAGAAATTTGACAGTGTTGAGAGTGGTAAAGCAGAGGTGATGGAATTTCTTGATTTGGATGCAACTAGCAAAACTGATACTTCAATATATTTAGTTCAAGAGAACGAAAAATCTGATGTAGTTGCAGAGAAGCCTGAAAATGGAGTTTTGGATCATTTGAACCCAGAGGAAACTCTAACCTCTGATGCTGTTAAGACCTATGACAATGAAAATGATTCAATGACTGTTGATGATGGCAAACATGATGAGGTAGTTCATGAAAAGTTGGGAATGCGAGATGCCAATGAAGTGAAAGGAGGTCATGGCAATCCCCAGAAACCGGCTGAATCTTACAAAGACATTTTGCTTCAATCTGAAAAATCTATTGAGGTGAGGGAAACATCCGATACAACTTATACTGGATTTCAGGATGAGGTTGACATTCACAATTGCAACTCAGCTATCCCTGATACTGAATCGAAGGGTGAGAAGTGTACTGATCTGGATGAGAAGGATTCATTGCTTCTGGAATCGGTGGACTCTGATGGTGAGAATGAAGAGGGGAAGGATGCTCCTCCATGTGATACTTCAGTTAATGGACACCATGGAGAAATACTCTTCAATGAGGGAATGAAGGAAAAGCAATCACTGGTGCCTAAATCATTGAATTCAAGTGAAAATGATGAAGAGCAGAAGGATGTCCAGAGCAATGATGATGGCGATCCAGACCGCCAAAGAGTAAGCTCCAAATTATCTATAGAATCAAAAGAAAACGAATTACCTGATCCAGCTACCAACCACCATGGAGACAGTTCAGTGGGAAATAGAGCAGCCACTCTTGAAGTTGTTAGCTCTCATCCATCCAAAGATTCCATGGAGTTGCCGGTGCTTAGCTCCTTTAATCAGGATAACAAGAATGGAGAGCAGAAGGGTGTCCAGAGTAATGATACAGTTCTGGACCACCAAGGAGGAAGCTTTAAGTTACCTCCAGAATCTAAAGAAAATGAAATACCTGAACCAGCTATTAAGCACAATGGAGACAGCTCAGTGGGTTATAAAGCAGTTGCTCCTGAAGCCAATTGTTCTCATCCATCCAAAGATTCCATTGATGTTGAGACCTGTGCTAGTTCCTCTGACTTGGCTGTAGAAATTTCAAAACATCCTCAACCTCAATTCGTGAAATCTACCCTTGAGATCCCCAAAGCTGTGGCTAAGGAGCCTGTTGACGTTAAACAAGTAATATATATGGAAGCAAATCAAACTATTCCTTTGAATGGAGAAGAGGAAACCAAATCTGTGACAGATTCATCTTCCTTTGCTGTATCTGCAAGAGAAGATGAAATGAAATCTGCAACAGATTCATCTGCCCCTACTGCATCTGCAAGAGAAGAGGAAACTAAATCTGCAACGGATTCATCTTCCTCTGCTGCATCTGCAAGAGAAGAGGAAACTAAATCTGCAACAGATTCATCTTCCTCTGCTGCATCTGCAAGAGAAGAGGAAACTAAATCTGCAACAGATTCATCTTCCTCTGCTGCATCTGCAAGAGAAGAGGAAACTAAATCTGCAACAGATTCATCTTCCTCTGCTGCATCTGCAAGAGAAGAGGAAACTAAATCTGCAATAGATTCTTCTTCCTCTGCTGCACCTGTGACACGTACTGCAACACCTACTCGTCCAGCTGGCCTTGGGCGTGCTGCCCCACTGCTGGAACCTGCAACTCGGGTGGTGCAGCCACCTCGATTGAATGGAGCAGTATCACAGGTGCAAAACCAACTTGTTGAAGAATCCACAAATGCTGAGGGTGAGGAAAATGACGAGACACGTGAGAAGCTCCAAATGATACGAGTTAGATTTTTGCGCCTTGCTCATCGGCTTGGGCAGACTCCACATAATGGTGTTGTTGCTCAGGTCTTGTACAGACTAGGATTAGCTGAACAGCTGAGAGGGAGAAATGGAGGAGGTCGTGTTGCTGCTTTTAGCTTTGATCGTGCTAGTGCTATGGCAGAGCAACTTGAGGCTGCTGGACAGGAACCTTTGGATTTCTCTTGCACAATTATGGTTCTTGGGAAGACAGGGGTTGGTAAAAGTGCAACCATAAATTCCATATTTGATGAAGGTAAAATTGACACTGATGCTTTCCAAATTGGAACAAAGAAGGTTCAGGATGTTGTTGGAACTGTGCAGGGGATCAGGGTCCGGGTAATTGACACGCCAGGACTTTTATCTTCATGGTCAGATCAGCGCCAAAATGAGAAGATACTCCATTCTGTCAAAAACTTTATCAAGAAAACACCTCCAGATATTGTTCTGTATCTTGATAGGTTGGATATGCAGAGCAGAGATTATGGTGACATGCCATTATTACGGACAATAACAAATGTATTTGGATCGTCAATATGGTTTAATGCTATTGTTGTTTTGACACATGCTGCGTCTGCTCCACCCGAAGACACGAATGGTACTGCCACAAGCTATGATGTTTTTGTAACTCAGCGTTCACTTGTTGTGCAGCAAGCTATTCGTCAAGCAGCTGGAGATATGCGCCTTATGAATCCTGTTTCTTTGGTGGAAAATCACTCAGCATGCAGGACTAATAGAGCTGGGCAAAGAGTATTGCCTAACGGTCAGGTTTGGAAACCTCACCTGTTGCTTCTGTCCTTTGCCTCAAAAATTTTGGCTGAAGCAAATAAACTTTTGAAGTTGCAAGATAGTCCTCCTGGAAGGGCTTTTGCCCATCAAGCACAATCACCTCCCTTACCCTTTCTTCTATCATCCTTTCTGCAACCAAGACCACAGGTTAAATTGCCAATGGAGCAATTTGGTGAGGATGATGAGGCTTTAGATGATGAATTGGATGAATCCTCAGATTCGGAAGATGAGTCAGAGTATGATCAACTGCCTCCATTTAAATGTTTGACCAAAGCCCAGCTAGCAAAGCTCACAAAAGAGCAAAGGAAGGCATATTATGATGAACTAGAATACAGGGAAAAGCTTTTTATGTTGAAGCAGTTGAAAGAGGAGAGAAGGCGGCGGAAGACATTGAAGCAAAGGCAAGCTGCTGCTAAAGATTTGCCTGCTAATTCTGAAGAAAGTACAGAAGAGGATATTAATGGTGCAGCTTCTGTTCCTGTGCCCATTCCAGACATGGCCTTACCTGCTTCATTTGATTCTGATAACCCAACTCATAGATATCGTCGTCTGGATTCTTCTAATCAGTGGTTTGTGAGGCCTGTCCTAGATTCACATGGTTGGGACCATGATGTTGGTTATGAGGGCATAAATGTGGAAAGATTGTTTGTGGTCAAAGAGAAGCTCCCTATATCTTTCTCTGGTTCATTATCAAAGGATAAAAAGGACAGCAGCCTACAAATGGAAATAGCAAGTTCAGTGAATCATGGTGATGGGAAAGCAACCTCTTTAGGCTTTGATATGCAGTCACTAGGTAAGGATATTGCTTATACCCTTCGCAGTGAGACAAAGTTTCTTAATTTCAGAAAAAATAAGGCAACTGCTGGTCTTTCGGCTACTCTCCTGGGTGATGCCATAACTGGGGGGTTTAAAGTTGAAGACAAATTTATTGTTAGCAAACGCGGCCAGGTTGTCATTTCAGGTGGTGCCATGTTTGGTCGTGGGGATGTTGCTTATGCTGGTAGCTTGGAAGCCACATTGAGAGATAAAGATCATCCCCTTGGCCGTTTTCTGTCTACTCTTGGACTCTCTTTCATGGATTGGCATGGAGATATTTCTTTTGGATGCAATTCTCAGACGCAAATACCTGTTGGGCGACACACAAACTTGATTGCCCGTGTTAACATTAATGATAAGGGTTCTGGACAAGTCAGTCTTCGCCTGGCCAGCTCTGAACAGCTTCAGATAGCCTTAATTTGCCTGGTTCCTGTTGCCAGAAAGATACTAGGTTATTGTCAGCAAGTTCAATACACTTAATGTGATGAAATCAGGTCATACAAGATTGAGCAGTATAGTCATTAAGTGTGACTTCTGCATTGTTCTTTAGTTCATGCTTATCATTAAAAGTGAGTATCTCTACAATGCTGTTTTCTTTTATGGCTTGCTTTGAATTTTTTAATATTTTTGACTTCTTTTCTTACAGTTAGACTTGTGTCATTATGTGGTGGAAGTAATGATGTTCTTTTTCGACAGTGTGTGAAAGCCTTTTCTACCTTCAACACCGGAATACAATTTTCTATATGCATTTGGCTTTTGGTCTTCCTAGAGATTAGTTTCTTCCTGAAGAAAATTTTTCCTACCTCAGTCTATTGATGCTTATGCTTCTAACTCAATATTTATGAAAGTATTAAACCAATCGCAAGTATATGTGAAGCTAATTAGTTAGGTAACATGATGGATAGCTACTGTTAGAGCTTTTTTTTTTTTTTTTTTTTTTTTTTTTTGGGGGGGGGAGGGGGGGTGCGGTGTGCATTTGTTGCTGATTTAACTGTGTTGGTTATTGTATTCTTTATTTGTTACTGGGTGATGGTAATGAACTAGTCACATGTTACTTTGGTGATGGTAAATGAAAGTGATGTGTCTTGTTAGTGGTTGTGATGGCTAATAAACTAGCCCCCTGCCTGCTTTACTGTTTTGTGAATCTATATTTGGTGAAGTTTCTGTTTGGTGTCATGTGATCCTTTGTTAATGGGAAGGCTTTGTGTGCAGACTCACTCAATATTGTGTTGGAGAAAGTTCGGATGTGGAGAGCCATTGTCAGAGTCTTGTTCAGCTTTCTGAAGGATCACCTGTGTCTGGAAAACGTTTTGTTCTATTCTATCTTAAGAAGAGATGTAATAGAATAGTTTATTTTCACGCATTTAGAATATCCGGTTTTGTCACTTTCCATAGCCCTTTTTCTGAGCCTTGTATCTAGACTTGATGCTGGAACATTATTGAAATAATGTAATTTCAAGTCTTTTTCCTTTGGGTTTCTAGAATGTAAATTGAGATCTATTTTATTAGAGTAATTGTACAGGGTGTGTTGGCGCGGAAAATTTTACCAGATGCATCTCTGATGTTGGGCATTCACAATGAGTGCTTGTACAGGGTGTGTTGGCGCGGAAAATTTTACCAGATGCATCTCTGATGTTGGGCATTCACAATGAGTGCTTGTATTTGTGGGGTCAACTCACTTAGATATCAATATTAATTATTTAATATTGAGCTAATTTTATTTTTGGTTCTAAATTTATAGGTGTTGATTTGTATTTAGTCATTTTTTTTGAAACATTTCTTGTTAGTTATACTATTAGTGGCATGATCATTTATGGTTCTCATTCAGCAAACATGTTTAAATAATATTAAATACGAGGGCTCATGTTCTCACTTGAAAGTTTTTATATATCATATATATAGATTTAGGTTTAAATGAGAATCTCGGTTAAATATGAATTTTTTTTTATCATATTTCGTTATATGCAGTATGTGTGTTATTATCCATTTTTGTGGATGTTATAAATGCTAAATATTTTACTGTGTGCATGTAAATTTATGATGCATTAAAGGACAATGGAATACACAATATTCTTCATAGGAATGCACTATCAAAGTATTATGAATCAACGCCATGAGTACATGACCAAATGAATAATCAAATAAGAAGTTTTTTATGCATAACATAATAAGAAGTTATTTATGCATAACATTTAATATTAGAATGTACGATAAAAGTAATATGAATGTATAGGACATATCAAAAGGTTCAGTAGACCCACTGGTCTAATGACATTAATCAACGGGAGTATTGAATATGTCAACGAGTTCAATAGACCCGTTGAACATAATCGTTAGTTAAATGGTATTTATACAAACGGGACTATTGAACCCATTAACGGGTCCAAAGACCTGTTGAATAGACTCGGTGGTTTAATGGTACTACTCAACATGTCTATTGAACCCTCTCATGCACGGTATAAAATTTAAGCATCTTTATTAAATTATAGTTATATTAAAACGTCACCAACATACCATTAGCATATATTATAAAGCATTGTGTTATTAGATACCACACGAGATTTTAAAATTTTACATTTAAATAATTATATACATGCACACATATTTTTATAACAAACTTTTAAAAATTAGTAAATTAAACTATACAGATCAATGCAATGGAAAACAATTGCAATAATATACATTTTAAACCTACTTCTCACGTCATATATACTCACGCCAAAGTAAAAGAAAAAAAACTAAAGCTTGGCTATTCTAGAATGGTCCGACATAAACCGCCTCATTCCTCATTGTCTGCCTCTCTCTACAACATTCCGGCCACCGCAAAGCACCTACTTCTCTCTAGAATCTCGCTCAATCCCCGCATTTAATCTCTACTTCTTGCGTAGAAGTGTAGCAATCTGTACCTAAATGCTTGATTTTGTCCATAATCAAGCAAGTATTCTACGATCTTTATTGTTTTTCAACTAACATTGTTCCTTCCTCAGGTTTCTAGTTCGCCCGCGGTTAAGTTCCGGCGAGATCTTACGGAGGCTAATACAGGTTGAATCGTAGACGATGGTACCTTCTTGAGGTTTATTCTAATATTTTTCCACATCTAGAGTTCATCTATTTCTCTGGAAAGCTCAAGGTTGTAGATCTCCGAGTTTTTTCACATCTAAAGTTCATAGATCATTCAATATTCATGAATTTTAGTATGAATCTGCTCAATCAACGAACATGCAGAGTGTCATATGTGGTCTTTTCTATCCCAATTCTGTAAAAACCCTAGTGTATACGCTCTGGTCGTCTGAGCATCTTCAGTCAGATATTCAACAAAATTCATATGTAGAATAGTAGATACGCATATGGTAGAGATCAATTTTTTTTTTTTTTTTTCGATTTTGTTTGACGAATATAAAATTTTAGCTGCATGTTGATAGATCTTATATCTAAGTGGCTTTAGACAGTAATCGCAACAAAAAAGAGGTTCAATAGCAAGAGTTGAAGAAAAACAGTGAATTACATGATGTTGAAATGAAGAAAATTTCAGATATGGGTTAAGAGAATTGGCTAAAGTATACACCGTAAGTATCTATATTTCAATTTGTTGAAATAATTATTTTTTTAAATACATGAATCTGATATATTATATTTCGAATTTAGAGTTCTAAAAAAAAGTATTTTCGAATTTTCTAACTGATATATTATACGGAGTATCTCGAATTTACATGCTACGAATTTAGTGTTCTAAAAATATAAAATTGAAGAGACAGCAGATTTTGATGATATATATTGTTCCTCCCTCATTTTTTTTGTTTGTTTTTTGAGAATGTCGAATTTTTTTATTGAACCTTTTTTTTTATATATTTTTTTAATATATATATATATATATATATATATATATATATATATATATATATATATATATATATATATATGTTTTATCTATGGATATGTTTATAATCTATACTAATTTCTGGAATATAAATTTCCCAAAAAAAATTTATAAAAAATATATATCTATATATTTATATTTTTTTTTTTGAAAGTAAATGCTGCTTTTATTAATCAATCAAAGTCGAAATAAACACAGGAGGATCATCCTCCCATGCCATAGAGTCTGCCTGTGAATAGGCTACAAAAGTTAATGAATGAGCTAAAAAATTAGACGTACGAGGAATATAAACAATAGAGCACGAAGTAAAAGAACTAAGCAAGTCCCGACAAGCTGAAATAGCTACACCATCATATGAGCGAAACTCCGTCGCTGAAGTAGTTAGGGCGTGACAAAGACTTGAGCAATCCGTCCAAAGTGCAACCTCCGTAATACCCCAATCAATGAGCCAAGATAGGGCCTCTTTGCATGCGAGCGCTTCGCCATGAAAGGACCCTGGCATGTTGGCAAAGGGCCGTTCTTAGCTGCAACGAAACCACCGTCCACACGTTGCAAAATGAGGCCAAAAACACCCATCCCGGATGCGGCCACATAACTCGCATCAAATGAGTAGTGCAGGCCTTCAACATTAATCCCTGCAGCGCCCGTAGGTGCCGCGTGACGCTGCTGTCCAGTTGCTGTCTCCGTACCGTGCTGCCATGCCGCACGCCAAGCATCAACCGAAGCCACGGCCATCGCATGAACGCGACGAGGGGCACCAACCTATACTCCCACACAGCCATGTTGCGTTGACTCCATATGTGGTACATGGTGGCCAACATAGAGGCGAGGTGATTATCATCAACTTTCTGGAACAAGGCCTCAAGCCACACACCAAAATCATCTCCCACCATACACTGCACCATCAATCCAGAAATATTCCATACATATTTAGAATAATCACATAACACAAGAGTATGTAAAATATTTTCTGAGCAAAGACACACAAAGGGCACATTATTGGGACCTCTACCCTCCTATTTATTAAGTTATCCATAGTGGGGAGCACACCACTCACAGCTCTCCACAAGAAAGTCTTCCACTTAGGGGGTACTTTTAGGTTCCAAATCCTATTCCATGACGAGAAGCCATTGGGATGCGTAGGAATGACCCCCATCAATTCACGGTAAGCACCCTTCACAGTGTATTCCCCCCTTAGGGTCCCCATACCAACACCACAAATCTTCATAGGCCGGACTTATAGGGATTTTTATAATCCGGGCAATATCATCTGGCAGAAATAGCTCATTAAGCAGAGGCATATCCCATGTTGAGGTTACCGGGTCTATTAACCCAGAAACTTTCACTTCACCCAAATGCTCAGGCTTATTAGATAAAATTTTAGGAGTGGAATCACCCATCAACCACGGATCTCCCCACACGAGAGTATCATCTCCATTCCCTATCCTGCGTCTAATATTACGACGAATTAGACTATGAGAAGCCATAACACTTCTCCAACAAAAACTTGGGTTATTTCCAACTGTGGCATTTAGAAACCAGTCTTCGGATAATACTTGGCCTTATAAACTCTGGCAACCAAAGACTGAGGATTAGTAAGAAATCTCCACCTCTGCTTACCCAGCATAGCCAAATTAAATGCCCTCAAATCCTTGAATCCCAACCCACCGAACTTCTTTGGCTTACTCAACTTATCCCATGCCATCCAATGTATTCCCCACCATCCCTCCCATTCTGCCACCAAAATCTGTTCATAACACGTTCCAGGTCTGTACATAAGGTGTCAGGCAATAAAAAAACACTCATAGTAAACGTAGGCATGGCCTGCGCCACAAATTTTAACAGAATTTCCTTCCCTGCCTAAGACAAAAGTTTCTTATTCCAGGAGCCAATTCTCTGCCTAACCTTATCACCAATATATGCAAATACAGCACGTTTATTTCTCCCCACAAAGGCCGGCAAGCCCAGATACTTGCCAAAATTGGCTGCCTGCTGCACGCCGAAGACCGCTGTCACAACATTTCTATTCGCAATTTGAGTATTTTTGCTAAAGCAAATATTTGACTTATGATAGTTGATAGTCTGGCCAGAAAGTTCCTCATACGATGTTAAACACCTTCTGATGACCCTGCTTCCGGGATATTAGCCTAAAGAATAGGAGGTTATCATCTGCAAAGAATAAATACGAGAGCGCAGGGGCCCCTCTTGCAACTCTTAAACCATGAAAATCCCCCTATCCTGAGCTTGCTGCAACAACAGAGATAACCCCTCTGCACAAATAATAAACAAATATGGGGACAAAGGGTCACCCTGGCGAAGACCCCTGGATGGGATTAACTGCCCCCTGGATGGGATTAACTGCCCCCCGGATGTCCCATTAATCATAATATTATACGACACGGTGGTAACACATTCCATAATTAAATTCACCCACCCCATCTCAAAGCCCAGAGCCACAAGCATCTTTCTCAGAAACGACCACTCCATTCTGTCATAGGCCTTCGCCATATCCAATTTCAGCGCTCCCCAACCAACCCTACCCAACTGCTTCCTATTCAAAAAATGTCTCACCTCTGCCGCAACTAATATGTTATCAGTGATAAGCCTCCCCGGAATAAAAGCACTTTGAGAAATAGATATTATATCACCCAACATAGGCTTCATACGATTAGCAATAACCTTGGCAATTATTTTATACACCACATTACTCAGGGCAATCGAGTGCAAATCAGCTACAAGTTCCGGAGTCTGTTTCTTAGGAATAAACACAATATTTGACTCATTTAGCCCATGCGGTAAAGACCCCGAATTTAAGCAATCTAGAACAAAATCAGTCACATCCATCCCCACAACATCCCAAAACTGTTGATAAAAACCCGGATTCATCGCATCAGGCCCCGGGGCTTTATCAGGGAACATGGCAAACAAAGCAGCCTTAACCTCCCCCGGGTCAAAGGGTCGGTTTAACCACTCATTATGGGACTGAGTTACACACGGAGTAACCGAAGCAAAGAAATCAGCCCCATCAACCACAGCCGGATTAGCAGTAAATATACCATTATAATAATTCATCACAACTGGTTTCAATGCATCACCATCTACCCACCTCCCCAAATCATATTTAAGACGCAAAATAGTATTCTTACGTTTTCGGGCAGAAGCATACATGTGATAGAAGCGTGTATTCGCATCCGCCCCTCGGAGCCAATGCTGCTTTGCACGCTGCCTCCAAAAAACATCCTCCTACTTCTCAAGTACAGACAGCTCAGCCTCCAGTTGGCGAAACTTGGCCAATGCCTGTGAAGTCCTTTGTCCCCTACAATTCAACTGCTGCTTCTTTAGGGTTGCAATACATTCCCCAAACTTATGGAAACGATCACCCCCCATCTTTGGAGCTTCATAGCACACCTATGCAAACGGGCCTGTAAATCCTCCACCCCATTACCCCAAGCCTCCTCCACCACCTCCCTACAACCACCATCCACCAACCAGGCCATTTCAAACCGAAAACACTGATTGCCTGCCCTGCCTCCTATGTCGGGCCGTATATCTAGAAAAAGTGTTGAATGGTCCGACCTTCTAGTCAATATATTATAGACCATTGCCCCTTCCACCAGTGCCCGCCAACCATCACTCGCCACCACTCTATCCAACTTCTCCTCCACCCAGGTCTCCGTCCCCTTGCCCTTCTCCCAAGTAAATTGATAACCGATCATAGGGATCTGGCCCAACCCACAATCCTCCAGCGCCTCACCAAACCCTCTCAAGAGAGGTTCCGGATGCCGGTAACGCCCCCGTTTCTCATACTGAAATAGTAAATCATTAAAATCACTCAAAACTACCCACGACAATGGTGAACGATTCTTTATGCTCCTGAGCAGATTCCACGAGTCAACACTTTTGTTCTGTTGTGGAAAACCATAAAAGCTCGTCATCCTCCAGGGCTCATATCCAGGCAGCGTGACACGTACATCAACATGATTCCGGGAGTAACTCAAGAGACTAATCGAGTTATTTGTTTTCCACGGTAAAGCCAATCCACCACTCAATCCCCTATTGTCCACATAGAACAAGCCATCAAACCCCAGACGCACCCGTAAACGTTCTGCATGATCCCTACCAACCTTTGCTTCCATTAAGAATATAAAATCAGGTTTCTTCCTGGACGCTATGTCCAATAATTCCCGAACTGTGCGTGAATCACCCAAGCCACGACAGTTCCAGCTCAAAGTACTCATAATGACGGGCGGGACTGGGAACCAGTACCCGCCATAAACATGTTTTTTGAAATATAGGCCATTGTCACATCCTCCCCACCCCTTGCCACACCTCCCTCACCATCCCGCCCCTCCTCCCTTCTCCTTTTCGGCCGAACCGAGACACCATCCACCATTACCCGGGGATCATCCGGGACTACAACCAACTCACCACCACCCCCCACTCGATCTACCACCTCCACCCTCTTCCCCCCAACCGGGATTAGCCACGAATGGCCAACTGGCCTTGGACCGCGCGGAAGACCCGCCTTCATCTCGGCCCCATAAGGATATTGATCAACCGACAAAGTCGAGTTCCGTGCTTGCAAACAGAACTTATACGAGTGGCCCAATAAACCACAGAAGAAACAAAACGTATGAAGCCTTTCATATTTGAAATTGACCCAACACTATGTTTTATCACGTTTTGCCAGTCTCATCCTACGCTGCAAAGGAATACCAACCGGGATACTCACCCGAATACGATAGAAAGCCTTCCACGGACGATCATCAAACCTCTCGTCCCCCTTCACAAACTTACCCAGAAAATTGCCTATCTGCTCAAGGATCACCCCAGATGTATAACCCATAGGGAGGTTATAAACCTGGACCCACATATCCACACTGTCAAGCACCACATCCACTGGCAAGACCCCTTCCGTGACCGGCCTACAAACCAATGTATGGTTGTCAAAAGACCAGGGCCCCTCGTCAACCACCCGCTGCAAATCCGTCTGGTGATAAAATACGAACATAAAGATATTAGGTTGCAATTCGGATACCTGAACCCCACACACAGGCTGCCATGCAGAGGCCAAGACCTGCTGCATAAACTCCAGCTTCACCAACCGCCTCGTCAGAAAACGCCCGACTAATACCCATGTCTGTCGGCCCCCCACCTCCTCAGCCGACTGCTCCTCACCGGCCGGAACTAAGAGGTCATCATCCTGCAGATCAATTCCGGCGTACCCCTCCACCAACTCCTCCACGTCGTCTATCCTACCGCGCTGATCCATCGAAGCAGCAGCGAGAAGATTCGATCGACAAACACTGCAACACACCATACTGGTCGAAAAACTCTGCTATGCACCGCACAGATCCAATAAAACGAACGCAAGAAACGAGACCCTTTGTCTTCTTTCAACAATTCGAAGCGCAAGAAATCATGAAACCCTAGGCAGAAACCCTAGAAAGAATGAGAAAAAACTCCAGAAAAAACCTAGAGAGAAATTACTTTACATTTTTATCTAATATAGTATAATCATAAGGGACCTATATATTTATATAAATATCTTAAAAATTAAAAACATGTTCTGGAATTATGATTGAAAAAGAATTTTCAGGCATACCTCAAGATCATGAAATACGTACTCCCTTCATTTGATTACATCACTCGCTCGTCGATCTCTTATCTCATATACACAACGCAACTTTTATAGGACTGGTTGTATTTATAGGTAGAATGAAAGTAGTGTTTATAGTTGTTATTTAATGCTATCGTTTCAGATAACAAAGAGACTCCCAGCGATTGAATTTAAAAACCTAAACTGATTGAATGATTCTCAAAGGCCGGCCACATTTATTAATACAATGTGGCTGTGCGGATTCCCAAATCAGTAATAATAATCTATTTTGACGTGAACTTTTGGCTCTGCTTTATTATAGTAGAAGATTTATATATATATATATATATATATATATATATATATATATATATATATATATATATATATATATATATATATATATATATATATATGCGAATGAATCAGCACGCAACACGTGTCAAGATCTAATAGCTTAAAAAAATGAGGTGGCATTTTCGAAAATAATTGAACATCGAAGTGCAAGTAAAATCACTTACAAGTGCACCTACTTTCACCTATAAGTGCATGTAATTTTGTCTTGTTAACATTCACTTCTCGCAAACATTCATGCGCCTGGGTGCACCTACTTATAACTACTACTCCCTCCGTCCCGAATTGGATGTCTCATTTACTTTTTGCACGCTTTTTAATGAATTAAAGTAAATGTTATGCACTTTCCAATTATGCCCCTCACTTTTTCACTTTTGGAAATAAAAACAATAAAGAAAGCAAAAGCTAGAAGGGTAATTTGAAAAAAAGTGGAATGATAGTGATGTTCAATTTTGGAAAGTGGACAACATTTTGGGACAAACTAAAAAGGAAAGTAAGACACATAAAATGGGACAGAGGGAGTATTTATAACTATAGGTGTAACACCCCTGATTTTTACCACATTTTTAAAACTTAAATGCACAAGCAAACATCTAATCATCAAGAAATAAAGCAACAGAAGCTATATAAAACCAGGGTATGTTATGCCACACCTATCTCAGATATAGGTGCACAGGTAGGAAAAACTATCAAATCAAACAAGTCAAAAAGTATCTAGGCGCACAAGCCGCTAAAACAGGCTCACAGGCCAACAAAACATAACGTCTAGACAAGGTAGCTAAGCTATCTATCGATCCACGCCTAGCGCTCTCAAACATCTACTCTAAACCTGTAGAACAAGGGAAAAACATGGGGATAACACCCAGTCAGCGAATATTGCTGGTAACCCATCAATATGCATTAAATAACATATATAGATAAGTATAAGTCAAAACCATTATGAAACGGAATACAGTATATATCATTTCAAAAGCCATAGAGAGAATCCAACTTCAAGGACTCATCAAACACTCTCAAAAGAAAGAGGAATTACCATCCTCAAACATGACAAGACATCAAACCTGAAAGACAAACAACTCAGGATGCATTCTACTGATCAGAAAGTAGAATACATCAAGACATGCTCAAAAGCAAAGAATTCACATTAACACAATGACAACTACATGCCACAGTGACAACTACATGTCACAAGTATCATAGTTCCAACCTTATGCCCTGTTCCAACCTTATGGCTACCCCCGACCTTATTTCAGTTCCAACCATTACCTCCGAGTAACCCCTGTACTTCTGAGTCTAACCTTATGCCTCTGGGATTCGTCGTTCCCCCACCAACATCCACCAACATTTCCACCAACATATCAGTACACGAGGGTACGATTCATTTCACACAACCACCAACATGTGAGCCAAGCTCAAGTAACAACCACCAACATATAAATCATAGTCACACAAGTCATCATCATTACCAAGATGATTAAGGCTCAACAATAGCCTTAATCAAGTATCAACAAGCGGTACAACGAAATGCATACGTTCACATCATTGGAATCAATCAAGAGATCACAATGAAGATATGAGCCCATACTCAATCAACAAAGGATTACGATCCAACACCAAATGATTGTCAACACAAGTTGTCAATCTCAATAAGAAGGAACAAACCTCACATACTAGTATTTCAACATCAAACTAGCATGCTTATCAAACGGGTAAACCAAAAGTAATTCCAAAGAACATTCAAGACTCACATTAGTCCAACGAATCACAAAGTAGGACCCTTAGCACCATTCAAGACCCCAAATCCTACAGGGATTCCTAACACATTGTTCTAGACATACGAAACATCAAGAAGACTCACAAATAGCCCAATAAAACAACATCGGGAGGTCAAAATATCAATACCGATTACCGAGTCAAAAGAATCACGGGGAACAAATCCTCGGCCAACACCAAAATGGTACCCCGCGGGTGAGGCCACGGGTGGACCTCCACCCGCGGGTACATAACCCACGAGGCACCTGTTCCCCGCGGGTGGGGCGGCGGGTAGGCCTCTGCCCGCCGTTCCGCCCGCTGGTACCACACCCTATACACCATAATCCCTTCCGGGATTTTCAACAACAAGTCCAAATTCAAGTCCAAAACACCCAAAATCTCACACACAACAACAATAGGACCTGAACCCAAGAAATAGCCAAGCAATGACATTCAAGAACCCTAAGAACAAGCTCCAAACATGCATCACCACAAGACAATGCATCAAATCTCACAAATCAACACAAGAACCACAAGTAGAAGCCAAGAATCATCATATAAGTAAGAAAATAGGTTTTGTAAAGCATGAGTTACCTTTGTAGCCTAAGAACTTCATCTTTTCACCCTTAGAAAGCCTTTCCTAAAGCTCATCTTCCACACCAACTTCATAGACAACCCAAAAGACAACAAAGATTCTATCTTTAGATAAAGACACCTAAAAGGTGGTTGAAAACACCAAAAGACCAAAGATCTTTCCCTCCCCTATGCTCAAGATGAAGAAAGTAGGAATCTTGGAAGCCAAACTTGCAAGACTTGGATGCTCAAATCCTAGCTTGGAGAAGAAGCTACACCTTTTTAGAGAGAGGCTAGAGATTTTTGTATTTAGATTATAGGGTGAATGAAATGAAAGAGTGTTGCTAGGTTAGCTTGAACTACAAACCTTAGGTAGAAAGACATCTCTACCCTTACTAATGTTGGAAAGGCAAGGAAACAAGGGCACAACTCAAGAAGCACAAGGTACAACCCTTTGACTTAAGTGACTAGTCAAAATCTAGTCCCTCGACTATTGAATTTCAAGATTTTTAGGAATAAATTAACAAAGAGACTAGGATTAATTCTATAATTAATCCTTGATCAGAGTTTGGATTTACGGGGTGTCACATCCTCTCCCCCTAACAAGAAGCTTAGGCACGACGAGTTAAATCAAACGGGTAACAACGAATCAACAAAGTGACAAAAAGGAAGCAAGAATACCATTAAACAAGACTCCAAGGATCCAAAAGGTGTAAGATTTTCAAGAATCAAGAAAATGCAAGGTTTCAAAAGGTCACAAAAGGAGTTTCTCAAGCAACACAAACACTAACACCACCTTACAGACAACTAGGAGCCTTCTACACCACACCTAAACTCAAAACAACTAGATTCTAACGAAGCAAAACAACTAAACCAACTATCCAAACAACAAGCTAACAACCAAGGCAAAATAAGAGAGAACAACTAAGCACAGCCAACAAGCAACAACTAAGCAAACAACAACCAACGAGCCGACAACCAAAACAAGCAAAGGACGCAACGGGGTTCCACAACAAAAACGGTCGGCTTGCGGAACGGGTGACAAAGCTTAGAGATAAGATGCAAATGAGGTTTTAAACAATAAAGGCGTTTGCCACTAACCAAAGTTAGAGAAACCAATGGTTCAAATTAAGGTGGTAAGATTGATAGGCTTGGACACAACGAAGTTCAACACCAAAATCGTCGGTTAACAAAACGAGTGACAAGGCTTAGAAATAGGGTGAGTGTCCACAAAGGTAAGGCAAGAAAGAAAGATAAGGTGATAGATAGAAGATTTACCGGAAAGGGATACTAACTCTACACCGAGCCTGACTCCCTGCTTAAAACTAGCCAACGATCTACCCAAATCTAGACTTCTTAGCAAAGGCACAACCTACAACTAAAACTAACACCAAGAGAACTCTAAAGCTAGATCACTCGGGATCAAAGAACCAGGATAGCGTCTTCAACTGTCCTCTGCTGACTTCTTCGACCAAAGGAAGCAAGGTACTCACACTACCCAACTTGAGCTCGGCATCCGCTTGAACTTGATCCGGCACTTCTAAACAAAGGCTACAACTGCCAGCTCCAAAACACGAGCAGGATATCCTTCTCCCTAGCTCTTGGTTAACTTGATGCAGGCTGCCAACTTAACACTTGCATTCGCACACAACCCACAACTCTCTACAAAGCAACGTTTGAAACTTCAAAACTTCTGGTTCGGATGGAAGGTCCAAAACAGGAATGGTAACACAGGAGAAAGGTAACTCAGGGGAAAGGAGGCTCACAAGAAGAGATGTGGTTCAACGGAAAAGGATTAGAGTGAAGGGTTTAAGGTTTGAAAACTCGAAGATCACATTGGTTAAGAAGAGAAGAAAGGTAAACAGGGCTATAACTTAAGAAGTAAGGAATCAAAACGAGGTTTAAGGGAGTTGAAAAGGATTTCCCCATGGAGGGTATCCGATTTAAGCTCAAGGATAGCGCTGATTAGGAAGGGAATCAAGATTTTCAAAGTCACGACTTAGGAAAGATGAGGTTGTAACCTTGAACAGAGTCAAATCAAGAGGGAAACAAGAATGAGGTTTGAAAAGATAGGAATGATTTCTCGAGATGAGGCAAGGGATTTGACGAGGGTAAGAGGGGAAGATCGGCTTCAAGAGGTGAAAGGGTTCACGACTTCCGGCGAAACTTTGGCTTGATGCTGATCACTACGGTTGTCGAACTAAAGGCTCTCTACCTCGACTCAGACGCGGCTTAGCTTTTAGACCTTGCTAGATTCCTTCATAAGATGAAGTCATCGCCGCCTGCACAAGATGGTTTGGAAAGAAAACAAGAACAATGTTTGGAAGAAAAGGATCACTTGGCAAATAGGGTGATTAGGTTTGTCTAGGGGGAAGAAAAGATTAAAGAGGGTCAATGGTGACTTTCGAACAAGCTAACGCCCGAAACTAACACGCAAGGAAGGGCACAAAGACAAAGGAAGGCACAACAAAAGGGTACAAGAATTTACTTCAATGGTTCCCACTTGCATCTGACTCACGACTGTGGATCTTGCCTTGCCGAGATCCCGACTTCGTTCTCAGGTTCTGGATACTACTTCCACTTAGTCCGTTGTTGCTTCCACTTCGAGGCTTACTTCCCGACCGGGGTTCCACACTGCCAACTGGTTTTGAGTGTGTTGAAGTCTTCCTCTTACTCCTGCACTCAAAAGACTGGTGACCCTTCTTGCCACAAGCAAAGCACTCTACGATTTCCCATGACAGTCCATGTCGGGGTGGCCACTTCCACACTTCTTGCAAATAGAGTGCCTTTCCTTAACTTTGTTGTTCTGGATTGGTTGGGGAGCCTCACCACTCTTAGAGTCGTTCCTTCGAAGGCTTCTAGATGGTTCGGCACCGGTAACCATCAAACTCCTAACCACAAGTGTAACACTTCCATCAAGCTTCCTCTTACGGTTCTCCCGGATTTCTTTCTGAACTTGCTGTACTCGGTAGGGGTCAGCTGCACAAAGGTAGGCCTCCTTGACACGAGCAGGATAGAACCGCCCACGTAACTTAACCGTAAGGTTTTCCCAACTGAACTCCGGATCTTGCATACAAATTGGCCTTTCAAGCATCCACCACAAGTCCGCTTCTTGCCTAAGGTAAAACGTAGCCAACTCCACCTGGCGATCCTCCGGGCAAACCACTACCTCGAAAATCTTATCGAACATCCGGATCCACTCATCCAGCACTGCAGGATCTTCTTCACCGGCGTAGACCGGGGGACGTAGACTTGAGACTTGGCGTACTATGTCCCGATTCCCATGCTGAGGAGGGTGGTTGTTGTTGAGGAGGGCGTTGCTCAGCGTCTGGGTGATCTGCGTCTGTTGATGAAGGCTTTGAGCTAACTGCTCGTTGGTGGCCGCTTCTGAAGACCTTGCACGAAGTCTCGATGGTGCTATCCTTGACTTCTACAGAAACAGCACGATAACGGGAGGAAACTTAGGGCCCGCACCGTTACCTGGTATCTTAACTAAAGAGAACCAAAGCTAAAAGGAAAACAATGCACAGGAAGCACAACAGAACACGATAAAAGAACTCACAACCTCACCACGCGTCGTAAGGATCCTATACTTAGGTACATAAACACTAAAAGGCTTCACTAAGCATCTTAGGGTCTCATCTTACAGGCACTAACCTAAGCTCAACTTAGGTTCTTAAAGTCTAACTCTTAACTTCCTATGATCAAACCTAGGCTCTGATACCAACTGTAACACCCCCGATTTTTACCACATTTTTAAAACTTAAATGCACAAGCAAACATCTAATCATCAAGACATAAAGCAACGGAAGCTATATAAAACCAGGGTATGTTATGCCACACCTATCTCAGGTATAGGTGCAGAGGCGGGAAAAACTATCAAATCAAACAAGTCAAAAGTATCTAGGCGCACAGGCCGCTAAAACAGGCTCACAGGCCAACAAAACATAACGTCTAGTCAAGGTAGCTAAGGTATCTATCAATCCATGTCTAGCGCTCTCAAACATCTACTCAAAACCTGTAGAACATGGGGATAACACCCGGTCAGCGAATATTGCTGGTAACCCATCAATACACGTTAAATAACATATATAGATAAGTATAAGTCAAAACCATTTTGAAACGGAATATAGTATATATCATTTCAAAAGCCATAGAGAGAAGTCAACTTCAAGGACTCATCAAACACTCTCAAAAGAAAGAGGAATTACCATCCTCACAACATGACAAGATATCAAACCTGAAAGACAAACAACTCAGGATGCATTCTACTGATTAGAAAGTAGAATACATTAAGACATGCTCATAAGCAAAGAATTCACATTAACACACTGGCAACTACATGCCACAGTGACAACTACATGTCACAAGTATCATAGTTCAAACCTTATGTCCTGTTCCAACCTTATGGCTACCCCCGGCCTTATTTCAGTTCCAACCATTACCTCCGAGTAACCCCTGTACTTCTGAGTCCAACCTTATGCCTCTGGGAACCGTCGTTCTCCCACTAACATCCACCGACATTTCCACCAACATATCAGTATACTAGGGTACGATTCATTTCACACAACTACCAACATGTGAGCCAAGCTCAAGTAACAACCACCAACATATAAATCATAGTCACACAAGTCATCATCATCACCAAGAAGATTAAGGCTCAACAATAGCCTCTATCAAGTATCAACAATGGGTATAAAGAATTGCATACGTTCACATCATAGGAATCAATCAAGAGATCACAATGACGATATGAGCTCATACTCAATCAACAAAGGATTACAATCCAACACCAAATGATTGTCAACACAAGTTGTCAATCTCAATAAGAAGGAACAAACCTCACATACTAGTATTTCAACATCAAACTAGCATGCTTATCAAACGGGTAAACCAAAAGTTGTTCCAAAGAACATTCAAAACTCACATTAGTCCAACGAATCACAAAGTCGGACCCTTAGCACGATTCAAGACCCCAAATCCTACATGGATTCCTAACACACCGTTCTAGACATACGAAACATCAAGAAGACTCACAAATAGCCCAATAAAACAACATCGGGAGGTCAAAACATCAATACCGAGTCAAAAGAATCACGGGGAAAAAATCCCCGGCCAATACCAAAATGGTACCCTGCGGGTGGGGCCACGGGTGGACCTTCACTCGCAGTTCCGCCTGTGGGTACATAACCCACGAGGCACCTGTTCCTCGCGGGTCGGGCGGCGGGTAGGCCTCTGCCCGCGGGTAGCACTCCCTTTACACCATAATCCCTTCGGTGATTTTCAACAAGAAGTCCAAATTCAAGTCAAAAACACCCAAAATCTCACATACAACAACAATAGGACTTGAACCCAAGAAATAGCCAAGCTATGGCATTCAAGAACCCTAGGAACACCCTGTACACCATAATCCTTGATTAGAGTTTGGATTTACGGGGTGTCGCAATAGGCGCAAGTACTTATAACTATAGGAGCACCTATTTTCACTTATAAGTGCATGTAATTTTGCCTTATTAACATTCATTGATCTGAGTTCAGCGGGTAGTAATACCCTTGAAAACCACCCGCAAACATTCATACACCTAGGTGCAACTACTTATTACTATCTGTGCAACTACTTTGAACTATAGGTGCAACTACTTTGAACTATAGGTGCACTTAGTATTGATGCTCAGTGTAAAGTTCTTACTTGCACCTATAATACATTTTACATGCACTTGTAATACATTTTACTTGCACTTCGATGTTCAATTATTTACAAAAATGCCACTGCATTTTTTTTAAATCAGTGTTTCTCATCCATTAGATCTGGACACGTGGACGAACAAAATCCATTCCTATTTCGTGCCTGGCTAAGATTCGCACATGAGTGCGATTATATATATATATATATATATATATATATATATATATATATATATATATATATATATATATATAGGGACGCACTCAGGTGCGAATAAGTGCCCAGGAAGGAAATGCGAACGAATCAGCGCGCGACACGTGTCCAGATCTAATAACTTAAAAAAAAGCGCGGTGGCATTTTCGTAAATAATTGAACATCGAAGTGCAAGTAAAATCTCTTATAAGTGCACCTATTTTCACCTATAAGTGCATGTAATTTTGCCTTGTTAGCATTCACTTTCTGCAACCATTCATGCACCTGGGTGTGCTTATAACTATATGTGCAACTATTTATAACTATACGTGCAACTACTTATAACTATAGGTGCACCTACTTTCACCTATAAGTGCATGTAATTTTGCCTTGCTAACATTCATTGATCTGAGTTCAGCGGGTAGTAATACTCCTGAAAATCACTCGCAAACATTCATACACCTAGATGCAACTACTTACACCTATGTGTGCAACTACTTAGAACTATAGGTGCAACTACTTAGAACTATAAGTGCAACTAAGTATTGATGCTCATTGTAAATTTTTACTTGCACCTATAATACATTTTACATGCACTTGTAATACATTTTACTTGCAATTCGATGTTCAATTATTTACAAAAATATCACCGCATTTTTTTTAAAAATCAGTGTTTCTCATCCATTAGATCTGGACACGTGGACGGACAGAATCCATTCTTTTTCCGCGCCTGCACGAAGCATTCACATATGAGTGCGATTTTATATATATATATATATATATATATATATATATATATATATATATATATATATATATATATATATATATATATATATATATATATAAACGATAACATGTTTCTGAGTTTCGCCATATAAAACACCACAAATTAAACACACGAAATAATGAAATATGGTGATGAAGTATAATTATTCATACAAATAAGGAATAGATGCACCTGCTCGATCCAGTTTCGCCACATAAAACACCACAAACACACGAAATATGGTCATGAAATACAATTATTCATACAAATAAAGAATAGATGCACCTGCTCGATCCACAAACCACATCGATCAGTAATGCAATACCACAACATGATACTCCACAATGGCATTGCCAGACGTGACATTAAACCAATACGTCTTGGCGGTGGCGATGCCTCGAGCTAGCCTGAAAACACCAGACCCACCCACGATGGGCATCTCGCGGTACTCGTTTAAAATAGGGTTCCGCCCAAGAACGCTCAGAGTACTACCGTTATATTTCCCTTCTGTGAAGACGAAGTTGAGTGTCATGAGCAACCCAAACTCGTTGAATGATGCCGAACCGTACATCCCTTGGGCACGGCCGACGATCCTGGAGTTGGGCTCTGGGCTCTCTGTCAACGGATCATCCACCATGGCTAGGAGGCCGAAGGAAGTATTGGATTTGTTTGTAATGTTGGCCTGAGCAATTTGCAGAGCAGTTGGGTTTTTGCCGGTCACGATGTCGTGAAAATAAAAATGAAGTTTACTCATCTTTTCTTTGGCCTGGGGAAGCATTTCGAACCACTGGTCCACCGCTTCGGGTCCAAAAGTCACGCCATGTACCGCCGGTGAAGCGGCGGTGAGAAGCGTGAAAAGCAAAGCAAAAATGCCAACCTTTGCCATCTCGATCTTTTCTCTCCGTCTTTCTTTGTTCCTCTCCTCCGATCCTCTCGTATTTATAGTCATCATCGTGCATTATATTATGCCATATAATGTCTTCAAAATTAGGAAACAGTACATTTAAAAGAACTTTATATTTAAAAAAAGTTCCCGGCCTAATAATATTGACATTGAGAATATTTTTAAAATGCAAAGAACTGGAGAATAAAAATTAAAAATAAAAGTCAAAACGTCTTAGGAAAGGTTGATCAATAAAAAAATGAAAATGAAGAATGTGATGGTTAGTTGCCATATGGAATATCCAGATTTTAATTTAGAGAATAATACTTCTAGCAATTAAAGATTTTTTACAACTTCAAACGATTGGATCGGAGACATCTTAATACAAAATGAAATAAAGAATGTTATGGTTATTTGCCATATGGAATATCCAGAGTACGTTCAGACAATCATACATTTAGCAATTAAAGATTTTGTCAACTTCAAACCATTGAGTCTTATTAATACAAATTTTTGATTTGATTATTGAGGGAATAATTTTATGTAGGGTACGTATGTTATTAGTCAATAGATGACAAAGTATATTGATATAGAGAACATTTAAGTATTTTATTTGTTACGGAGAGTAGCTGATAAATAAATAAATAAATAAATAAATAAATAAATAAATAAATAATTTTCAAAAAAAATAAATAAATAAATAAGTAAATTGTGTGATGATGAACTCAAAGTAGAATTTTTCAAAGAGAATTGTAAAAGTCTACAACCAAAAACATGAATGTGTTATGATGGGGAAAAGATCATCTGATAAAAGCTACACATGGGATGGTGATCTAACCTGTCATTAGTCTACCACCAATCAAACACCACTGTGGCATCAACTAAGGGGGAGAAAGATAGAGACCAAGGTTTTTGCCAAAAATTCGACAAAGGGGAAAATGTTGACTCAAAGTATTTTGTCAAAGTTATGTGCAAAAAGAATTCCAGTTCTATAAAAGAATACCAGTCCTAAGAGGAATAGTTATTGAAGAATACTAGTTCTAAGGGGATTTGTTGTTGAAGATTTTCTAGTTCTATTTTGATTAGGAATAGTTTGTTATTCACGAAACTGTTAGGAGTAGCTACTATAAATAGGGGTTGTCCTTTATTGTAGATTTCAAGCTTTTAAGATCTAACTTGTGAGGTACGAGAGTCATTGAGAAGAGATACCCAAATCCCCTAGAAAGTAGTACATGTGTTTAGGTTTCAATAGTTCGATAGGAAAGATCATTCTATTGTGTAATCTCAGGTTCCAAATAGTGTACTTTAAATATTAAGGTTTTAGTGGATTTAGGCAAATTCTCAAATTGAGAAGTGCCTCGCAGATTAGGGTTGTTTGCCCGAACTGCGTTACAGATTGTTTGTGTTACAACTTCAGTTTCGAAATCACTGTGTGCTGCGCTTTACAAATTTTCAGTTATGTTCAAACTTATAAAAAAAATCTATGTGATAATTAGAATTGTAGTATAAAATTTTTATTAGATTTAAGTGTAATATTAATAATTATATCGAGTTGCGGGTTGGGTATTACCCGCACCTGCAAAATCCCTGCGGGGGCGGGTATGGGGTAGGAATTTCATTACTCGCGTGGGTGCAGGGAGTGGGTTGGAAATGCGGGGGGGGGGGGGGGGGGGGATATGTCCCCCGCACCCATCACGCCTCATTGCCATTACTACTTGAATGCACCAAAACTAATACATGAATGTACAGAAATTACTACACGATTGCATTGCACATATCCGCACGTGTCCTCTAAGCATGCATGGGAGTAATTATTATACATTCATGTAGAACTTATCATACATTCATTCAGAAGTTTGCAGGTTCGCATGGGAATGTTCGCTCTTATTTCAACACAACTATATATATATACATTAGAGATCATATGAAAACCAATCTCGCATGAGTCAATGAGAACCAATCTGATGCATTAAAAAATAGATCTATAGATGATATTAATTAGGGGAATTGAAAACGCGTTTGTGCATATGGAGCATTATGATGTATGTATATTAAGCATGTCCCTATGTTGCACACATCGCTTGCTTAATATGCACACATCAAAATGCTCCATATACACAAGTGTGTTTTTAATTTCCCCAATTAATCTCATTCGTTCTCATGAAACTCATGGGAGGTTAGTTCTTGTTGGAACATCACCCCATTTCTCACACGAGCAACTAACAATTTGCATAGCAGCTCCTCTCTTTCTCTCTCTCTCTCTCTCTCTCTCTATATATATATATATATATATATATATATATATATATATATATACACACACACACGTGTATATATATGTGTATATATATATACACACATATATATATATATGTGTGTATATATATATATATGTATATATATATATATGTATGTATATATACACACATATATATATATATATATACACACACATATATATATATATATATATATACACACATATATATATATATATATATACACACATATATATATGTATATATATATATATGTATATATATATATATATATGTATATATATATATATGTATATATATATATGTATATATATATATGTATATATATATATATATATATATATATATATATATATATATATATATATATATATATATATATATATATATATATATATATATATAGAAGTCTGCTCAAAGGCGGCTGCGGCTGCGCCTTCCCGTACGGTCGATACAGCCGCTCGAAAAATGCACCAATAGTGTTAGGTAAATGCACAACAATAAAATGCACAAATACACCACAAAGCGCACAACACACTCAAAATAATGCACCATAAATCCTCACACCTAATTGTGCATTTTCGAACACTGTGGTGCTTTTATGAATACCTTATGGTGCGTTTTTTGGTGAAGCGTACCTAATGGTGCCTATTTATGTTGTGCATTTCCTAACATTGTTGGTACATATTTGCATAACTATTGGTGCGGCTGCACTGTCCGCATGTTAAGGCGCGGTCGCACCTGAATTATGTTATATATTGCGGATCAAGTGAAAAATAAGCCTTAGGGGAAAAGGATATATGGGAAAAGACTAAACTAAGTTGGTTAAAAAATGCTCCGCAATCTCTGCAAACCCTTTGCATCTGAGCTGCGCGTCTAATGACGGCTCCGACGGGGGCCGCCGCGCCCCCTCTCCGATCCTTTGCCGATATTCTATCAGCCTCCTCCACTCCCTACGCACACAGTCCTCCGGAAAGATTCAAAGGGATGCCTGCAGTATCCTTTTCAGATGATGATGTTAACCTTTTTGTACACAAGTTCCGCTACGCGCTAGTCGGGAAGTTTGCGAAGAGTCGGCCTCCAATGGCAGACATCAGGAAAGCCTTTGATCTCATCGGATTTGGCGGTGCTTTCACCCTCGGGCTCCTTGATCAACGCCACATTCTCATGAACTTCGACCATGAAACGGACTTTCAAAGATGTTGGCTTCGGAAGATTTGGTCCATTAAAGGAACCCTAATGAGGGTTTTCAAGTGGACGCCGGATTTTCACCGAGATATGTAGTCTCCCATTGTGCCAGTATGGATTGCATTAGAAGGCCTGCCGGCTCACCTGCAAGATAAGCGAGCCATCTACTCCATTGCGAATCTCATCGGTTCGCCTCTCTAAGTATACAGCTCCACTCTTCTCCTCAACTGGCCCTCCGTCGCTAGGGTGTGTGCAGAACTGGATGTCAGCACCACCCTCACGGACCAGGTTTGGATCAACAATGGCTCCTTTGGTGGTTTTGCTCAGAAGGTGACGTATGAGTTTATCCCGCCCTACTGCCTGGGATGCCGAAAATTTGGGCACCGTAAATTAGAATGTTCTGCGCAGGCGAAAAAAAAACAGCATGATTCGAGACGGGAGCCCATGGCTGAACATCCAACCATAGTCCCGCCTTAGAAGCGAGGGCGCCAGGCAGCAAGCCATGCAATCACTCCCGAAGATGGCCTGAATGAGCAACCGCCACAGGCGTGTTCGAATAGTCACTAGTCGGAATCGGAAAATTCGTCGTCTCCTTTAGTTGTGCCAGATGCCAACGCACCTCTAGGAGCATCGTTAATAGATGACCAGGGCGTTCGACGTGCTCCGTCTGACTCTCAGCTTGGGTACTTACTGGATGGAGATGAGCTTCTGAATGCGGAGGTCTACAGTCCTTCGCTGTTGGATTCATGAAAGAAGCGAGTAAAATGTTTACTCTGAAACTCGGAGGAGACAAGTAGGACAATAATGTTATGGTAACCAAGAAGAAAAGCCGGCCTAGGAAGGACTACTCCGCCCAAGTTCCGGCGGTGACGACACGCCTTGCGGCAGGGAAAATCGCTAGAGTCTCTTTTTCCCACAGACTCAAATGAATTTGCTTAGTTGGAATTTCAGGGGTCTACTTTCTTCACGGCGTAGACTCAAAAGAGTCCTCCGACGTGAGCGTATTAGTTTTGTCTCTTTAATTTAGCTTATGTTAGCTCAGGACCGCTTGCTCCAGACGATCACCGAGTTGGGGTTCTCCGATGGTTTTGCCTCAGAGACATCAAAAATCTGGTTACTTTGGTCTGCGGATTTCGAGGTGGAGATGGAGCTTGATTCTGAGCAATTCGTGTGCTGTACTATTAACTACTTGCCTTGGCACTTTGTTTTCTGTTTTGTGACGGTTTACGGAAAGAACACGAGAACGGAGAGAGCACAACTTTGGGCCCAACTTGCAACTGTTCTGGAGGGCTCTGTGGCGGTGCTCTTGAGTGGGGATTTCAATGTTATCTCAAGTCTCTCTGAATATAGGGGAAGTGTAGTACCTAATACAAATAGTATTTTGGACTTTTCAAGCTTCATTTGTGACAATAACTTAATTGATTTGTCAGTGATCGGGAATCAAAACACTTGGCATGGGATACGCACTACGGGGTCGGTTTGGAAAAGGCTCGACCGCTTCCTCATGAATGCGGCTTGCCGGGATGTTTTCACAGATGTAAGGATCTCTATCTTAGCAAGGACCACATCGGATCACGCCCCTCTTTTATTCACAGGTTCGAATGATGCAGTGTCTTGTCCAAAACAATTCATATTTCAAAGTATGTGGCTATCTCACCCAGGCTTCATGGACCTGGTTCGCCAAAATTGGAATTTACCAGCTCATGGTGGTGGAATGCGTGAGTTGGCTCTTAAACTAAAGCGCCTCAAGGAGTCCCTAAAAGCTTGGAACAAGGACACCTTTGGGAACATCTTCGACCGGGTAAAAGATTTGAAAATACGGGTTGCCGAAGCCGAATTTAGGCATACAGCCAATTCGTCCGGGGAAAACCGTCTAGCTCTACACGCCCTACAGGCAGATCTTATGCTAGCTCTCAAGCAGGAAGAGTGCTTCTGGATACAAAAGGCCCCGAGTGAAGTGGCTGCGAGAGGGTGATGCCAATACAAAATATTTTCACTCAGTAGTGAAGGACAGACACCTGAGGCAACGAATATCTTCTGTAAAAGATGTTTTGGGTCGGTTATTATCCAAGCATTTACGCACACAGGGCTCGACACGTCGAAGCCCATTCTCGATAGCTCGAGAATCACTACTCACAACATTACAATGCATTTGGGATCACATGAACATTATAACTCACATCATAGATATCATACTCATATTCACACAATACAACATATAATATTTACGGGAAAAAGAAATTTTTGTGAATATAAACTCTTACCAAAATGATCCTAGCAACTCCATAAATTGCCCAACCTCGATTTCTTATCCTTCTTTCTCTCCTCTTTCTTCCTTCTTTTCTTCCCTTTTCTTTCTTTTTTTCCCTTCGTCCAATTCAGCTCCCAACCCCCTTCTTATAATACTTTTCTTACTTTTATAATAATAATAATATAAATCTAATAATCTAATATAAATCTGCTAATCAATCAATATAATAATAATAATAATAATAATAATAATAATAATAATAATAATAATAATAATAATAATAATAATAATAATAATAATAATTATAATAATAACAACAACGCAGCTTATTTTCGTAAAAACAAAATAATAAATAAATAAGTAAATAAACAATATATATATATATATATATATATATATATATATATATATATATATATATATATATATATATATATATATATATATATGTATGTATGTATATATATGTTTGCCTTAGGTGTAAAACAAAATTTTTATTAATAAAATTAGTAAATTTAAATAATAATAGTTGAGAAATTGAAATTTTTATTGGAAATGTTAAAGTGGTATCTAAGTATTTAAATCTTTCTTACTGAGATTTTGAAGCTTAAAAGGCTAAATTTTAAATTATGAAGCGTAAGGTTTAGGTCCAGATTCTTCTGGCTATGGAACTTTATGCCCATTTATATTTGTTATGAGATTTTGTGCCCATTTATATAGGATATGAACTTTTATACCTATTTATATTGGCTATTGAATTTTATACTCATTTATATTGGCTATGAGACTTTATACCCATTTATTTTGGCAATGGAATTTGATGCCCATTTATATTGGCTATGGGATTTTATACTCATTTATATTGGCTATGGGATTTTATGCCCATTTATTTTGACTATGAGATTTGATGCACATTTATATTGGCTATGAAATTTTATACCCATTTATATTGGCTATGGGACTTTATGCCCGTTTATATTGGCTATGAGATTTTATATCCATTTATATTGGCTATGGGGTTTGATGCCCATTTATATTGGCTATGGGATTTTATGCCCATTTATATTAGCTATGGGACTTTATGCCTATTTATATTGACTATGGGATTTTATACCCATTTATATTGGCTATGGGATTTGATGCCCATTTATATTGGCTATGGGATTTTACACCCATTTATATTGGCTATGGGATATTATGCCCATTTATATCGACTGTGAGATCTTATGCCCATTTATGTTACCGGATATGTGATTTCGTGCCCATTTATGTGATTAGTGATTTTTCATAAAAACTTGTATTTACTTGAAAAGAGAAATCAAATATTTTAAAAGCACATATCGGTGTTTAAGTAAGCCTTGTTGCTAATTATTATTTTGGTGATGTTCTTTCAAAATGATTATTTGTATGTGGAAAATGAATTAAATATTTAAAGGTACATTTTGATGTGGTTATTGGTTGTTGATGAAATGAAGAAGGTTTTGTAAGTGATTTTGAAAGAAAAGTTATTTTTGAAAGTCATGTACCTTATTTTATTTTAAATTTTGTTTCCGGGGAAAGTAACCCTTACATTGCATGTTTTGTTAATCTCCACTGTTTGTTATGCGTTTCTTGAAAAAAAATGTGAACAGGGATTTATGAAGCTTGAAGTCAAATAGCGCGTTAGAAGAAGAAGAAGAGAATAAATGTAATAGATGTAATTGAAGTATTTGACGGTTTTGTGATTAGCCTTGCATCTAGTCTTGATAGGTTAGATGTGGCGGTAGCACCCTATAAGGGTTAGAATTTGAATTACGAATTATTTGAGACTTGAATTGAAGTACAATTTATAAGAAAATTTATTTTTAGCAATTCTATTTATACTAAGTTTTGAATTGTAATGTCGTTTAACGAAAGTTTTGGAAATCAAATTTTAGGGTGTTACAAATTGGTATCAGAGCAGTTCGAACCTTTGGGAGCCTATGTTATGGAACTTTGAAAGCCTAGGTTATGAATTTTTGAGGATATAAGAAAATATAATTGACTAGGAATCTAAGATTTTAGAAATTCGCAGTGAGAATGTGTGACTTTGTAAAATGGTTGCATGTTTTGTTTTGATTGCTAATACTTGCAGGTAGTGTTATATATTGTCATGAAAAGAAGAATATTTGTAGGTAAAGTTTTATATTTATTGAGATATTTAGAAGTGGTGCTTTATATTTTGGTAGAATATAATTATTTGGAAGTATTCTGTATTTTGATGAAAGTATAATTATTTGGAAGTGGTTGGACTAAGTAATCCTAGTGTCCTATATATGAGGAAATTGTTTGGCTTAGTAATTTTATTAAGAACTTACTTTCTTATTGATTATGAGAAAAACATTGGAGTTGGTGATCTAATTAGTGTTTAATTGTTTATTCTGGAGTTTTGTGACTACAGGAATATATTGAGTTTAATTATTGTACGGAAGGATTTGATTTAATTTCCTATTAATTGTGAGGAAGATATTTAAAGTTGATGATATTAATATATTATTTGGTTATTATTATTATGAGATGAGATGAGATTCTATATTTGAAGGAAATATTTGGATTTAGCGGCTTATTTCGGATTTGATCATTAATTCATTGAAAAGGAGAAGATTGTACATGGTGATGTTATTAAAAATAGATTACTTATTATTTATTTGTTTAGGTTTTGAGAATATAATTGGTATTTATGGTTTGATTTCTTCTCAGTTGAGGAGCTATATTTTGATAAAGTATTTGAAATTAGTTAGGGAATTTTGGATATAAGAGCCTAAGTTATGGAATTTGAAAATATAGCTCATGGAGTTGACTAAGGAATTAAAATTTTGAAAATCAAGGTAAGGATATGCGTTGTTGAATATTTTGTGTAAGTTTCAAGTGATAATCTATGATTTGAGGGGAATACTTGAACTTAGTGATTTTATTTGGAATATTGAAATTCTTAATGATAAAAGTTGGAGTATTTAATGATTGATTTACTTGATGATTTTATCGTTGAATTACTCAAGTATTGATGAGGAAGGATAGATGATTTTTGAAATTGCTTCTCACGTAGCCTAAGTGGAACTTGCATGAAGATAGCTAAGAGTCGTGATTATAGTAGATTTTGGACTTGATACTGGGTTGGGAGTTTGACTCAAGTAATAGTCAAAAGGAAAATCGTGTTTAAATTTCAAGAGATTGAATGTAATGGATAATACATTTGAGAAGGTGAAATTATTAGTATTATAGTATTTATTTTGCTAAATGATTTAAGCAAATTTGTTGGACTAATAAAGTATTTAATATATAAAGATTGGAATTGTGTGGATTCGGGTTGGACTCCGAAGATTGATGGGTATTTATAATTGTAAATTAAGGAAATAAGTTTGACTAAGTTATTTACAAAATGGTATTCAAGCCTAAGGTCAAAGCATTAAGATTTTAAGATTTCCCAAGTGACAGGGTGAATCCAAATGATGAGACTTATGAAATGGTGGTGAGATATGAGTTTCATTATATCTGTTTTGTTGTAATTATTTGTATTTTGAGTAATACTTGCGAGTGAAAGCAAGTCATTCTTCTAGAATATGTTTTCTTGATGGAATAGTGCGTGAAAGTGCAAGTTTTAAACAAGTGTACTGCTTTGAAGATTTCATGAAGTATTTTATATGAACTGTGGCTATTGCACCTCGAAGGTATGCATCTTTCAAGTATGTGATTGCATATTTCAATCAATTACTTGTTAAAGTGATAAAATTGAAAGACTATATGCACCTTGTTTCCTATTTGTGCTTTCTTATGTTCGTAAGTTGTAGGGTAGGAATACCCTTAAGATGTGTTGGTTACTTGTTGGTTTTAAGTTACGGGGATGTAACTTTTCTTCAAGAGGGGTAGGTTTTAACACCTTACCCTTAGGTGTTGTAGCCTAAAGTTGTGAAACTTAAGTTCTAGTTGACCTTACTTCTTAAGCTTGGAAGCGCTTCGGGGACAAAACATTCCTTAAGGGGGGTAGATTGTGATACCCGGCATTTCTGGCCTTTCTAAAATTAGAAAGTCTTACTTTTCAAAATTATTACTTCTTTCTGATCGAGCCATTTTGATTGAGCCATTAGAGAATCTCATCTCTATTATATTTGTCGTTATAAATAAAAATAATATTTTTGTTATAAGTAGTTATGTATTAATTTGAACTACAAAATAATTATTTTTGGACTGTACGATTTTATATACATTTGAATATAAAATATATTTTATAACATGTTTAGTACATATATAATTATGTGTGTATAGTATATGTATATAAATTTACTAAGTAAATTAACAAAGTATGTATGTGTGTGTATATATATATATATATATATATATATATATATATATATATATATGTGTGTGTGTGTGTGTGTGTGTGTGTGTGTGTGTGTGTGTGTGTGTGTGTGTGTGTGTGTGTGTGTGTGATAATTATATATCTAGTATGTGATATAATATATGGTGTATAATTATTTTTATATAATATATATAAACTAAATATTTTATATTGATTGGGAGTTATGAATTATAGATTGGGGGTAACAAATGAGTGATGTGGAGTTACAACCTTAAATTATTCTTCCATTTAATATTGAATTACTAGTGATTTAGATAAGAATTCTTCTCCTTCTTCCTTACCTTCACATAGCCGATTCTCAGAAGAAAAAAAAAATATTTATCTTCTTTCCTCTTCATCATTCGACATTCCTTAAAAGAAAAAAATTCTTCTCTCCTTTATTCCCTTCAAGACTTAAGAAATCCCTTCAAGCTAAAGAGGGGCCTTTGAATTATTAAATGGCTAAGAAAAAAATTAAGTGAAACTCTCTTCAGGTAAGTGGTTGTGTTTCTTTTTACTTTGCCCTTATCATTTTCAAAATAATGAATTTTGTTGGTTGATACTCATGAGATGAAATGATATAGATTATGAAATGATTAAGTGACTATTTGAGAATATATTGTATGATGTGTTGGTTAGATTGTATTTGCAAAATAATAATAATAATAATAATAATAATATTAATAATAACAATGCAGCTTATTTTCGTAAAAACAAAATAATAAATAAGTAAATAAACAATATATATATATATATATATATATATATATATATATATATATATATATATATGTTTGCCGTAGGTGTAAAACAAAATTTTTATTAATAAAATTAGTAAATTTAAATAATAATGGTTGAGCAGTATTTTATTCTCGAAAGTTGAGATGATGATCAATCTTGTTTTTATGAGTATAGTACTAAAAAGAAATTGTGGAATTTGTTGTTGTGTTATAAATGACTAATTGAGAAATTGAAATTTCTATTGGAAATGTTAAAGTGGTATCTAAGTATTTAAATCTTTCTTGTTGAGATTTTGAAGCTTAAAAGGCTAAATTTTAAAATATGAAGCGTAAGGTTTAGGTCCAGATTCTTCTGGCTATGGAACTTTATGCCCATTGGCTATGGGACTTTGTGCCCATTTATATTTGCTATGGGATTTTATACCCATTTATATTTGCTATGGGATTTTATACCCATTTATATTGGCTATGTGATTTGATGCCCATTTATATTGGCTATGGGATTTTATATCCATTTATATTGGCTATGGGACTTTATGCCCATTTATATTAGCTACGGAATTTTATACCCATTTATATTAGCTATGAGATTTGATGCCCATTTATATTGGCTATGAGATTTTATGCCCATTTATATTGGCTATGGGACTTTATGTCAATTTATATTGGCAATGAGATTTTATACTCATTTATATTGGCTATGGGATTTGATGCCCATTTATATTGGCTATGGGATTTTACGCCAATTTATATTGGCCATGGGATCTTATGCCCATTTATATCGGCTATGGGATCTTATGCCCATTTATGTTACTGGATATATGATTTCGTGCCCATTTATGTGATTGGTGATTTTCCATAAAAACTTGTATTTACTTGAAAAGAGAAATCAAATATTTAAAAAGCACATATCGGTTTTTAAGTAAGCCTTGTGGCTAATTATTATTATGGTGATGTTTATCCAAAATGATTATTTGTATGTGGAAAGTGAATTAAATATTTAAAGGTACATTTTGATGTGGTTATTGGTTGTTGATGAAATGAAGAATGTTTTGTAAGTGATTTTTAAAGAAAAGTTATTTTTGAAAGTAATGTACCATATTTTATTTTAAATTTTGTTCTCGGGGAAAGTAACGCTTACTTAGCATGTTTTGTTAATCTCCACTGTTTCTTATGTGTTTCTTGAAAAAAATTGTGAACAAGGATTTATGAAGCTTGAAGTGAAAGAGCGCGTTAGAAGAAGAAGAGAATAAATGTAATAGATGTAATTGAAGTATTTGATGGTTTTGTGATTAGCATTGCATGTAGTCTTAATAGGTTAGATGTGGCGGTAGCACCCTATAAGTATTAGAATTTGAATTACGAATTATTTGAGACTTGAACTGAAGTACAATTTATAAGAAAATTTATTTTTAGCAATTCTATTTGTACTAAGTTTTGAATTATAATGTCGTTTAACGAAAGTTTTGGAAATCAAATTTTGGGGTGTTACACCACATATGCGCGCACTTCTCTCTCTCTCTCTCTCTCTCTCTCTCTATATATATATATATATATATATATATATATATATATATATATAACACCTACGAACTTAAAGGTCGAAGTCACAACAATGTGTGCACTGTATGGAAGGACAATGTACACGAGAAGTAAGGCCTAGAAGAAAACAAAATTAACCAACTTACACAAAATTACTATAATTCCACCACGCTTTTTTATTTTTATTTTTATTATTATTTTTTTAAATTGCTTCAATCTGGACGTTGATCTGATTTGAATCAATGGATGAGATTACATCCTATCTTTCACCTAAGATATATATATATATATATATATATATATATATATATATATATATATATATATATATATATATATATATATATATATATATATATATATATCTGGGTTGAGTTCACATGAGGACCACAATATATAGAAGACTGTGCGGACTGATTACGGGCACACATCAAATTAGTTTCATGCATACAATTTAATACACAATGACACACAAGAATACATGTAAACATCAGGTTTCGAACCCAAGCTCTATTAATAAACCTATGCACACGACATACAAACTGTGGCACACGATTACATTATGCCAGGCATACGACATTCAGACTAATGGCACATGACTACACCAGTCCACACAGTTCTCTATAATATAGTGATCCTCATTTGAACTCAACTATATATATATATATATATATATATATATATATATATATATATATATGTATATATATATGTATGTATATATATGTGATTTGTATGCTTAATGTGCGTGAGTTGTTGAAACTTAAGGTGCGCCATTTTAAAACCTTAGGTGCGTGTGTTTTGTACTTAAGGTGCGTTGCATTGGCCTATAGCTTTAGATGTGCGTGGTTTGTGTTCTTAAAGTGCTTTGTTTGTGTGCTTAAAGTGTGTGGTTTGTGCACTTAAGGTGATCCATTTTAATGCTTAAAGTGCGTCAACCACACAACCGCACGGAAAGCTTTAACCGCACCGTATATATATATATATATATATATATATATATATATATATATATATATATATAGAGGTTTCTAATCAGGTGTAAACAAAATGTTAGGTGTGGTTGTGTGGTCTTATTTACACCGTTAGATCATTAGCACTGCACGGCTGGGATTGTAACTGTGCAATCCTTTTTTTTACGGGATTTTCACGCTTTCTTAGGAAAGAAATTTTTTGTTTCGGGTTAATTGTGTAATATTATTCAATCAACGTTAATTGCAAAGATCCCTCTATGGGCGTTTTTATTTCAGACCACTGTCTACTGTACATAAGCCCTCGATGCCCGCGCTTTGCCCTCCGGTGGCTCCGACGGCCGGTCTGCGAAAGCCAGTGTCGAGAAATCAATTCCGTCGTTCGTGTGGTATGAGCGGCATCTCCTGCGAGTCGAAGAATCCCCAGCGCAGCCAACCCCAGCTGTGTGTGCCCCGGGTCTACCAGACGCAATGTCGGCCATCAGCCGTAAGCAGACTCCAAGCACCCGAACCGCTGGCAGTTCCACCGTCCCAGGTATGTCGTCTCCCAAAAAAAATGCTCACACATCCGTAAAAGTTATATTCAGATTTGCACACCAAAAAACCACCACACTACTTACAGTGTTGCTATCTTGCACCCCCTAATCATATTGATATTAACCCACCGCATTCATTGGGGAAGAATTCAAATCTGAAATCATAACCAAACGAATAAAAATGAAATTGAGTTCGGACTGGAATTTGGATACAACGTGTCGTAAAAGACAATTTGATTACGGATATATTACTATTCGTTAAGCAGCCGTGAACCATCATCTTCACAATATTTTTGCTGCTTAACAGTATACGCACAAGACCCCTAAAGAATGACTCCTTTAATCCCTTGAAATGCTCATACGTATAAACACACAAGCCTAAACACTTTAGCACAGAGGTCTGTAAAAACTGCTTCGAAACTGAATTCAACAGGAAATCCACACAATTGATTACCCCTCTGTACCATTCCCTGTCCCTTGCCCCCCCTAAACGCATAGTGGTGCTGTGCATACAGGTTCAACAACCCAAGTAAAAATATGAAACTGTAGGGGAAAGATGGCTAAATAACATTGCACGAGCACCAAGTAAAAAAAAAGGGAATAACAAAGTAAAGAACAACAAACCAGTCCCCATTCGAGACCAGTGAAATACTATTAAGGAAACTAAAAGTACGGCTGGGAGACGCGAAGAGTGCACAGCAATTCCGCAAGAGGGCAGCGACGCATGCAATGCGAGCAGACTGCAGACGAAAAGCAAATGCCGGCCAGAAACGTAGTCGGTGAGAAATTTAAAGTCGCCAATCCCCCGTGTTTAAAGGAAACGAATAAATACGGAAATAAATGAATAACCTAACAAGATTACCATACTACCCACCCTGGAAATGCAGTGCATAAGAAACGGCCGAAAGCACAACAAATAATATTGCTGTGCAACCAAAGAAGGCAAAAAATGCACAGTAACTCATAACCGTGAGATCATCTATGATCAATGGCCAGCAAGCAACCACACATTCACACCTAACAAATTATTCACACCTGACTAGAATTCTATATATATATATATATATATATATATATATATATATATATATATATATATATATATATATATATATATATATATATATATATATATATATATATATATATATATATATATATATATATATAGAAGAACGCTCATATGCGGCGGGGTCTTACGGTGCGACGGTGCGGTCAAATTCCAGAATACACCAACAGTGTTAACAATATGCACCAACAGTGTAATAAAAACACACCCCAATGAAATGTAATAAAACATCACAAAATACACCACAGACTCAAAAAAACACACTATATAACTCACCACCCCCAATGGTGTATTTCCGAATAGTGTATGGTGTTTTTACTCACACCTAATGGTGTGTGTTTGGTGATGTAGGGCTCTGTTTACTCTGTTTTGTGTGGTGTATTTCCTAATGTTGATGGTGCATATTTGGTGAACTATTGGTGTTGCCGCACCGTAAGAAATAACCGCACCGTAAGACACTGCCGCACCTGAACCCGCCTATATATATATATATATATATATATATATATATATATATATATATATATATATATATATATATATATATATATATAGAAGAGCGCTCATATGCGGGGGGGTCTTACGGTGCGGCGGTGCGGTCAAATTTCAGAATACACCAACAGTGTTAACAATATGCACCAACAGTGTAATAAAAACACACCCCAATGAAATGTAATAAAACATCACAAAATACACCACATACTCAAAAAAACACACCATATAACTCACCACCCCCATGGTGTATTTCCGAACAGTGTATGGTGTTTTTACTCACACCTAATGGTGTGGGTTTGGTGATGCAGGGCTCTGTTTACTCTGTTTTGTGTGGTGTATTTCCTAACGTTGATGGTGCATATTTGGTGAACTATTGGTGTTGCCGCACCGTAAGAAATAACCGCACCTGAACCCGCATATATATATATATATATATATATATATATATATATATATATATATATATATATATATATATATATATATATATATATATATATATATTGAATCTGGTGAGGTTACCTTTGTCAGGCAAGGTGGTGAGGCTTGATCTGGTACGTTTATTTATTTTTTTGGATGGATGAGATTAGTCTGATTTAGTGGCCACGTGCGTCTGATGTTTGTGCATATGGGGGTGTTGTTGTCGTTTTGATGGTGTCTTTATTAGGGTGTAATAATTGATAGCAGATTTTATGGACTTGTGCACCACTAATATGGTATTTTATGTGTTGATTAAATATATATTACTTCGCGTCTCTTCAATTGCCGTTGTCCGTCCGTTCCTCTCCCAATTGTATTTCTTCGCGTCTCCGGTGTTCTCTCCTTGTGCCTTCAGTTGACGGCACTCACTCCTCCAACACAATCTCCGGCGACGAGCATGGCAGGGTCTTCATCACGCCAACCCAAGCGTCTGAGGCGTGGATCTTCTGCTCACATTCCAGGTATCCCATCTGCTGTGTGTGTGTGTTCGGTTTGGCTTGTGCATATGGGGTCGGTGAGGTTGTTGCATGTGGGCGGCGCCGGGAGCTGTGTTGGGGGGTGGGTGATTTGCTTCGTTTTTAGGGTTTTAGTGGCGCTTTTTTTTTTTTTTTTTTTTTTTTTTTTTTTTTTTTTTTCTGGGGGGTTAGGCGGTTTAATAGCTTTGGGTGTGGCGTTTCTTGTGTTGCCGGTGGTGGGGTATGCGGGTTTACGGGGGTGTTTTTTTTTTTTTTTTTTTTTTTTTTTTTTTTTTTGTTTTTGTTTTTGGTGTTAATCTGCGGGTGGAATAAGGAACATGCAAAATACTGCTTGTTTAGGGTTTCCGGGTGGGGAGGATGGTTCACCGCGGGTGTTGTTGTCGTTTTTTAAGTTCCCGGGGTGGGGTGAGTTTGTGCGTTATATTATGGCGGCGTGTGCAATAACCATATTTTTGGTTGTGGCGTTTCCGGTTTGGGTTTACTGGTATTTATTTATATTTATATTTATTTTTCTTTTTCTTTTTATTTTTATTTTATTTTTATTTTATTTTTCTTTTTTTTTTTGGTGTAAAACTGCGGGGGGAATATGAAACATGCAAAATACTGCTTGTTCATGGTTTTCGGGTGGGAAGGATGGTTCACCGTGGGTGTTGTTTTCGTTTTTTTAGTTCCGAGGTTGTGGTGAGTTTGTGCGTTAAATTACGTCGGCGTGTGCAATAACCATATTTTTTGTTATGGCGTTCCCCGTGTAGCGTTTCTTGTGTTGGCGGTGGTGGGGTATGCGTGTTTACTGGTTTTTTTTTTTTTTTTTTTTTTTTTTTTTTTTTTTTTTTTTTTTTTTTTTCTTTTTTGTAAATCTCCGAGGGGAGTATCAACCATGCATAATACTGGTTATAAGGCTTTTCGGGGGGAGGATGGTTCATCGTGGTTTTTTTTTATTTTTTATTTTTTTTAAATTTTTTTTTATTTTGGTCCGGGGTGTGTTTGTGCATTATATCTTGTCGGCGTGTGCAATAACCATTTTGCCACTCTAATTCGTGTACTTGTGTATTCTGGTGTTTTCTATGTTTGACTAATTCATCTCTGTTCATCAATTTGCTATTGCTATTTTTGTTTTATTTCTTTTTGTTTTCCTTAATTTTGTTCTTCATCGAGTTCGTCACTTGAAGTTGAGTAAAGCATTTTGTAGCTTGCAATTTTGGAATTGATTGTGTTTATATGTAAATTCAGTTGCTTTTTTTTTTTTTTTGGGTATCTTTTTGATATTTATTCCATTGTTTTGTATTCTGATTAGAAAAGTTAGTTTTAGTCTAAATTCATAATAAAGTAGGAAAAATGTATCATAGAGGCAATGTGGTTTATGCTTTTTTTTTGTTGTTTGTTAGGAAAAAAATTCTGGTTAGCTTCCTATATTAAGTGTATATTTTTAGGGAGGTGAGATTGTGCATTATATCAAGTTGGGGTGTGCAATAACTATTTTTGTTTATATCAGGACTTCGGTAGTGTTTATTTCCGAGTTATATATGTTTTTGTTTTTGTTTTTCACTGTGCGTTTCACTATTTTTGTTATATTAAAAAATATGATATGCTGTGATGTTTTAAAATAAATTATGCATTGCTGCATCGGTAGGTCTCATCAAATTTGATTTCCTATTTAAATTCTAATTCTATTATAACCAAGCACGTTTTTTTTTTAATTTTTTTTAAGAGTTTTAACATTGTTGTTATATATTATGGTGGTTGTAATTTCTGTCACATCACATTGTTTTTCCCCTTTTAAATTTCGCTGTTAGGGTTAACTATGTTGGTTATTTTCTAGTAAGTATATACGTGTGAATGTGTTGTCCAACATTTCTTGTTTGAATTTTAGTTATTAATATTATTACTTTTTTTATTATTGTTTTTACTGTGTGTGCTGGTTGCCTACATGGTGCTTGTGTTGCCAATGTGTTTTTTGAATATTTTCTTTATATTCTTTTGACAAATTTAATGAGTGTTAACATTATTGTTATATAATGTTTGTTATAATTTATGAATCACGTCACGTGTTTTTTCCATGTTATTAAATTTCTTTTAAAATTCTTTAAATGCGTTGGTTATAAAACAGTATTTGTTAAAATGATTCGGCCAACAAATTTTTTAAAGATTAAAGGTCTGTGCATATAACACATGGGGCCTATGCAGTACTTTTTTTTTTTTTTTTTTTTTTGTGTGCAAGTTTTACTGCGTGTGCTGAATGATTGCATGGTGTATGCCTTTGACATTGCATTTTTTGTAAGATTTTTTTAATTCATTTCACAAATTTTATGAGTTTTAACATTATTGTTATATAATGTGTGGTTATTGTTTATGAATCAACAAACGTTTTTTTTTTTTTCGTGCTATTAAAACTCATGGGTCAATGTCAGTTTTGTTTTGTTTTTTTTTTTTTTTTAATATTATGTTTACTATGTGTGCTGGTTGATTGTATGGTCGTTGCGTTTGACATTGTGTTTTTTTTTTTTTTTTTTTTTTTTAATATAATGTTGGTTATAATTTATGTATCAATACACGTTTTTTTTTTTTCATGTTTTTAAAATTATTTGAATGTGTTAGTTATTAAACAGTAATCGTATGTTTTAAAATGATTCGGCCAACAAATCTTTTAAAAATTACAGTTATTAATATTTATACATCTTATATTTTCCGTAGTCTGTGTGCATTTTGGAAAACTGGTGTGTGTCCACTCCATGCAGTACGGTGTTTAGGTCTGTGCATATAACACCAATTCAGAATTCTTGATACACTTTGTTTTTATATCTTTTGTTATGTAGTTTTTTTTTTTTTTTTTTTTTTTTTTTTTTTTTTACACGCCCGTGTGTGTGTGATTTTTTTTTTAAACATTGCTTTGTGGTATTGTTGGCCTATTTGGATACTCTTTCATATTTTATGTCTGTTGCGTTACCTCTTGTCTCGTTGTTTTCATTGTAGCGAACGATGGAGAGGCGTTTGAATCCCCGCCTGTTGTGGGTTCGTCTGTTGTGCATCGAGGTCAACTAGTCCACCCCGTTGTGGTGCCGACCACTGTTCAAGTTCAGTCACCCCCTGCCGGGGTGCAAAGTGGGTCTCCCCCAGTTCCTCCGGTCGCGGAGGTGGTTATTCCGTCTCTTTATACTCGTGGATCGCCTAGACATTTGGTGTCTCAATTTAAACATTTCAGTGCTTGCCAACGTAAAGCAGTGAAGCAAATTGGATTGGGGGATTTGTTGAAATTTGAGGTGGAAGATTTTCCCAAGCGGTTGAGTCGGTGGCTGTTAGATCAGTTTGATCATTCCAACATGTCTGTGCGTTGGACAATGGTGAACTACTGACTGTCACAAAGGGTGCTGTCCATGCCACTTTGGGGTTGCCACGTGCAGGTGTTGCTATTACCAAAAGGCCTAAAGACGATGTTAGCGACATTCTCAAAGAGTGGCGTTCCAAATTCGAGGTTTCGAATCATTCTGTGACGTTGGTTAAGATAGGGAACATGTTGCGTACCCCGTCTTGTTTGGAGGGTGATGTTTGGTTTAAGCACCACTTAGCTGTGCTGGCCGCTAGTATTTTTGGATCCCCGATGAAGAATGGTTATGCCAATTAGCTTGTTTTCCATCATTTTGAAGATGTGGATGAGATAAAAAACCTTAATTGGTGCAAGTTTGTGTTGGACTGTTTGGTGGAGGAGCAGACTAAGTGGTTTGTTGACCGGTCTAAGCCCTTTGCTGGGCCTGCTCTTATGTTGGTGGTATGATATTCAATACTGTAATATATTTTGGTGTTAGTCGTGTGCGTCTATTTTGTGTATTCGGTGCAAGTTTCAAATTTGTTTCCGGGTTTAGCTTCTGTATGTTGACAGGGTTGTGCAGTCGGATAGGGTCGTTCCTCGGGCGTTCCCTTCGTTCTGAGGGTGGATTATGGGTCTTCTCAAAGCTCGTGAGCTAGCTGAGGTGGGGGTTGGGAGGTTTGGTGTTGGGAGTATAGTTGGGCTTTTTGTTCCCCCGGTTGGCCGTAGTGCTCCACGTGTTTCTGCTCCTGCTGCCCCCCAGGTCTTTTTTCTTTATGAAATTCTTTGTCTTCTAGTTCCTAATAGGTGTATGCATTATGCCATTAAGTGTGTGCGCCTTTAGTGATTCAAGTACAGTGATGCCATATTTTGTTTGTGATTATTCACATTTTCGTACATATGTTACTAGATGTGTGCGAATTAGAGAGTCAACTATCTTGTTGTCTTTCGGTGGTCGTGTATTATTTTTCTCCCCTTGTTTTATATGATTCACGGTTACACGCTTATTATTGTGTGCGTTTCTATGCGTTTGTTCGTGCTGATTTATGGTTGTACATGGTATGGTTTTTTTTAATGCTTTTTCACTAGTCGTTTTAGTTTTTCCTTTTTTTGAAAATTGTAATAAAGGCTGTTGTGTTTAACATGCAATTGCGTTTTAAATGCGCTTATATGGTAATATTTTTTATATTTTTATGGCCATTTTTATAATTCTTGAATTCGTTGAAATTGTTCAGGCGCCTGGGGAATTGTTTGTTGCGAAGATGTGCTCATTAGACGCTGCGTTGGATGATGTTGTGCAATTTGTTGGGGTTCACCCTCAATGCTCCACCCGCACTGATAGCGTTTTGCGTGTATTAACCGGTGGACGGAAGATTATTTCTATGTTTGAGACCCATGCATCTACAGAGCTAGTTGGCGTTGCAAATACGGCCGGTGTCACGCCGAATAGTGGAGATGAGATTTGGAGTAACCCAGAGAGCTTTCAGGTTGTGGATGATGCGGTTAGGGCGGTACAAGATGGTAGCCATCCCTCAGCAGTTCCACATACGGGACCATGTGTTGTTGATGAGCAGGTGGGGCCTATTATTGATGGTGCCGAGGGTGTGCCACCAAAGCATGATCCGGTGTCTGTGCATGAGTCATCGGGGGGTCATGTGGTCGAACCCCAAGTTGCTGTATGTATGCTTGTGTACAAGCACATGAAAGTTAAGCGGGTGTAGGTTGTATGTTGATGGTATACACTTTTTTTGTGGCTACACCTGCCAGTGGCCTTTTTTTTTTTGTTGATTGTTAACTGTGGTATGTTAGTTGTTTCGCATGGTATTGTACTTTCTGTGTGGTGCATATGTGTTGTATAACAGTTGTTCCTACCTTACTAACTGCTAATGGGCATTAATTTTTGGTTTGTCACACATAAATTCTTCTTGCTAATACCCACTGCTCATTTTATTGTTCTTTCTGCGTTTATTAGGGATGTGATGACGGTTCGTCGTTCAGTTATGGATTGTCCCAAGATCTCCCTACCCAATGTTGGGAGGAGGTGGATGCAATTGTGCGCGAATATGTGGGTGATACTTCAAATGTTCCATCCGGGGGTAGTAGGTCTGCACCTTGTGTACCTGTAAGTATTAGTGTGGATGCCGTTTTGTTACCAGTATACCTATTTTTGGCCCACAATTATTTCGTCAATCTCAATCCTCTCTGACCCACAACGATGTTGGTAATAGGTGCGTGCGTTGGAACACCAACTCTCAGTTGCGCCAAAAGCACAGTCCATTGGGGGTGCCGTTACGGACGGGGTCGTGACTGCACGTGGGCGGGGTGTACGTAGTACAACCTCTCAGAATGTATTTTCGACTCCTCCTGAGGTATTGTTGTCGCCCTGGTTTCGTCTTGCCCACGCTTTTTATAAAAATTTTTATACATACTTATCCATCTCTGGGTTGTTCCCATGTCGTAGCAAAACACTACGCTCGGTCCGTGCAAGGGCGTGGTATCCGGTCTGCCAATGCGTGCTGCACCAGTCAAGGCTTCACGGCCTGTAGTGCACGATGTCGGTGCTTTGCGCACAATCGATTTCAATTCGTATGCGCCCCTCACGCGGACTCGCGCTGCCAATATGCATGTTGCCAATAATGTTGATCCTCAAGCGGTCTATGATTGGGTTGCTCGTACTGCTAATGTTGACTTGTAAGTATTTTTGCTTTCTTACATTTCGTCTTTCGGGGGTTTCGACGTATTATGTTTTTTAATTTATTGCTTATAATGTTTCAGGACGGCAGAATTATTTAACTACTGTGGCCGTTCTGCTCGTCAGTGCGACTTTCTGTCATTGTTGGGGGGAAACCAAGTGCTTGTGGGTGTGTTGAGTGCTTGGTCCTGCATTTTGAATGCCCGTGAGAGGTCCAAACCCGTTGGGGCACCAAAGCGGTTATTTGCATCCCCAACCACAACGGTTAGCCAATCCTCGTTTGGATAGTCGCATCTTTTTCCCGTACAAACCGTTTCATCGATAACTCATTTGCGGATGGGGTATCTCTTGCCAAGTACCGGGATACCCCGTCTGTGTTGGTATTTATTTATCCTTATTATTTGTTGGTGTTTTACTTTTAAACAAATGGCCCTCCGTTATATTATAGTCATCATGGTATCGATTTGTCGTTTTGACCATTTATTTACTTTTTACAGAGAGATGTCCTATCGGTCTTCTTTGAGGATGCTGGTTATCCGGAACTTTATGTAAAGGTGTTGCAACTAATCCCAAGGAGAGTCCGAATGTCATGGCGTGATACAAAAAATAAGGTGGATTGTGGTGTTTTTGCTATGCGTCATATGGAGACGTACATTGGTCAGTCTATTGCTTCCTGGGATTGCGGTCTTAGCCGGGGTGACGCGCGGGCTTTGCTCTCCCTCCGTGTGCGGTATGTTTATGAAATTCTTATGTTTCATAGAAATACGCGTCGCCAAATCATTGTCAACAGTGTTGCTGGTGCTCAGTGACTGAAAGGTGGTGAATGGAAAATGTATAACTGGCAGTTGTTTACCGCATCTACATTTTTTGCATACTTTAAAGTTTTTGGATTTTTTAAATAGTTGGATATTTTGCTCAGTGCGCAAACATTACTCATCCATTTTTCAATATTTAGCTCTCTATTTCGGGTAGTTCTGTATTCCGTTGCTTATGTTGTTCGTGCAGTGTACTATTCATGCCTGCTACTGTTTACATTAGTAGTGCATCTACCGCTTTGTATTAAGTAACACAACCAATTGCCGTTAAACATATTCCCTACCCCCCTCTCACATGTCTGCACGCATCAGTATTCGAAGTTGCACATAAAATATCATTGAAACTTTGAATCTAGGTACGTGTTTATGGTCTATCCCAACGTTTGCTACGACTCTAACATTAACTCGCACGCACTGGCCAACTTACACTTATAAATTTAATAACATGTTCGCTTAAACATCCACGTTACTTTTTAAATCAATTCGAACAGTCCATTTACACTTGTTATCGTCTGCCAAAACTTTATTAATTACATTTTTAGTATGGAATTTGGTATTATTGCGATTTCATTATGTGCTAAATCTCATGCTCCGTCTGGAACATTCACTTGCACACGCTCAAACACACTTCCAACGTTTCATTGCTCTCTTCTAACACTCTTTTGTGTCCGCTAGTTATTTCGTCCGTAACACGTAAGTATTTTCCTTATATATTTGAACGTTACATTGTCTTATTCTGTCGCATTCACGTAGTTTATTTTTTTTTTCTTTTCTATATTGCATTTTAAAACGCTGCTAGTGCATGTCCGTATCGGTGCTCATGCTACAACTATAACGGGTTCGCGCGCTTGGTTAAGCACAACCTAAAGATTTATAAACTGTCCATTCACAGGTTCACAAATGTGTGTTATATTTTAAATTTAACATTGATCCCCACGTTTGCTATGAAACTAACATTAACCCATACTTATAAAATACAAAACATGCTCAATTAAACATGCACTTTTTTGGTACTCAATTCAAAGGGTCCATTTGCACTTGTTACTGTTTGCGAAAACTTTATCTTTTCCATTTTTTTAAACGGCATTTCGGTATTTTCCTGCCTACATGGTAAACAAATGATGGTGAGGCGACTATAACAATCACTTGCACATGCTACCAAACACTAACAATGTTTCCTACCTCCCTACTTAAAATTTTTTTAATTCGCTAATCATTTGTACTTTAACTCTTTAGTATTTTCCTTATTTATTCGCACGTTTCGTTGTTTTATTTAGTCGAATTCATGTGGTTTAATAGTTTTCTTTTTTATACTGGTTTTTTAAACACTACTAGTGCATGTCTGTACAAGACCCTTTCGTAGTATCAATGCCAATGGATTCACAAATTCATGCCTATACCAAATGAAATTAATTACTCTAACTGCGCAATGCACACAACCACCAGGATACTTGCAAATTAGCTTCCCATATCATACAAAAAACCTTAGAATTTCAAAAAACACTCATTATTCAGATGTTTGTACTTCTCTTAATAATTAAAAACGGACTAATGGTTTAACTACTTTCGTGGGCAGCTTCAGCTATTATGGCTGTCGGCCACTCCACATGTTTTGCATGTGCGTTTTTTCTTATAATGCTTTGTCATTGCCGCCTCCCTTGCTAATTTCATTCGTTTGCCAGACCCTTTGGTTTTTGCTACTGGAGCTGGATGCACTTCTATCGTCTTTGGGGTTACGACACCGCAATACGACTCCATTATTGCACGCTTCCCACTTGCATTCACCTCAGGTTCTTCTTCATCCCCGAATGTTGCTTCAAACTCTTCCATGCACAGTCTCAACTCCTTCATTTTTTGGGGTACTCCTTTAGCCTTGCCCAAACATCTATGAAATATATTCATTAGTTGTCCTTCCTCATTGTTGCTGTGCCCCAAAGTCTTGTTACCGTTCTGTTTATCTGTGTCCCGATCAGTGGGGGAGTGCTTCACGGCCTCTCGCGTCCATCGGGGTGTAATATGTTGTGGGGGGATGTCATCGATACGTTCATCTTTGAGTACGACAAAAGCATGGCTACAAAGGAGGCCAACTCGTGCATACATTCTGCATGTGCATGCTATGTTGCTCCCATTTTGCACTATAACTGTGTATCGTTGCTCGTGTTCATCCTCAACCACATATGTCTTTAACCGTTCTGCCTCAGTGAATGAACGAACTCGACATTTAAAACACCCTGCACTTATTTCCTTTTGGACCTCATAAAAAATAGTCAACGTGTATACTCTTGCGGCAGATAGCTCTATTCGTAGTTGTGTCTCAAAAACTGGTGTATGTCCGATGCAACTTGCGGTCAGTTCTAGGTTGTTCTTTCGTTGTTTTCTTACCGCACGCTCGAAACGGGTGAAAAATTCTACCAGGCATAGGTGCTTGTTCATGTTACCCTGGAAAATCCTATTCCCTGCCTCTGAACGAGAGGTGGTACGTAGTAACCCACCCATGAACACATCATCGCAAAATGCGGGCACCCATGACGCACGCTCCTCGTACATACGGGTTAGCCATCGATTTTCATTTAGGTTGTATTTCCCAATTACAGATTTCCACCCAATCTCGAATTCTGTTCTCGTTGCTTTCTCGTTCCACACGGCACTATTCAATGCCCTCCGGAACTCATTATTCTTTGACATCTCAGCCCCCACTTTCTCGCTAACCTTAGTCATTATGTGCCGCATACAGTAACAGTGACGACTACCTCCAAACACATTTGCGATTGCAATTTTCATCGTTGGGTCTTGATCGGTTATTATTATAGGTGGTGCAGTCCCCATTGCGTTCTTGAAGTGTTTTAATACCCAACTGTACGACTCCACGTCCTCCTTATCAATCAGGGCCGCTGCAAATGTCACACATCGTTTGTGGTTGTCTACTCCAGTGAATGGGACAAACACAAGGTGGTACCTGATTCCATTACATAGCAATTAATCGGACGTTACATAGTTGGCAAAAACAATCAAACGCACACATTGCACACATTGCACACACATTCACAAACATACTATAGTCTCGCACAGACTAACAACCCCATCACAGACAGCCCTAAAATTAAATTATACGTTGTTTCGTATACATACACGCACCGTGCGAGTGAAGAACTCACTTACACACACGCACAACCCTTCTTAACATGCACATCGTACTATTTACTTCCTGTATATGTCGCTTCATAAACATAACCTCATCCTATGCCACAAATTAAAATTTACACACACATCTATTTAAATTATCTCGCTCATACCTATTTGTTTTGTACGTTGCATCAAAGGATACCACGTCCCCGAACGCACCGTAGTTTTTCCTTGCCATACCATCCGCCTAGAAGACACGAGCTAATTGATCATTTGCGTTCACCTCGTATTCAAAATACATATCATCACAATCTATTTTCTGTTCAAGATAGTTTGATATAACCATTTGCACATCTCCCCACTTCATGTACGCTAATAGCTCTCTTCGGTAATTCTTAAAGTCCTGTTGCGTCGCACCAACGTTCTCCGGACCACCTACAATCTCGGCATATATGTCGAAACTTTTGCTTGCACCAACGTTTGCTTTTTCACACTTAGTAATGAATTCTTGGTGTGCAATCTCCAATTTGCGATTCACTTTCATAAATGGTTTATGACTTTCCTCGCACAAACAATGTGTGTGTCTTTCTTCAAATTTGTGAACCTTATTTCTCCCGTCCGAAATTATCTTCATTACAATCCTAGCGCCGCAACCAACTCTATTAGTGGTCCGCCTTCGCTTCTTCTTCGAACCCCCTCCTTCACCCAATGTTTCTTTGCCCCTAGTCTCCTTAAACCCTTGCCGCGAACACACAACATCCTTTTTCAGAACAATACCAAAATTGTTCTTTTTATCCGAACTTCGACGCACATCAAATCCGGTTGTTGCGGCATACATCGTATAAAATTGGATTCCATCTTCCAGTGTATTAAACATTTGACCTTCAAATGGTTTCAGGTTACGGTCGCATTCTGTATACCAATATTTCGTACCTCCAGGGCTAATATCCATTCTACAATCCGTTTCTGATTCGTTTGCACCAATGTCCTCTGCACTGCACACACCTATAACATATGTTTCATTAACATATTAATAGTAAACAACAAGTAATCTGTTCAGCATCAAAATAATTAGTCTATACGTATGGGTTTGTAATCCATTGCACATACTAATTATCTGCATTGCTTTAACCAAAGGCATAACTTGCACATGTTACGACCCTCCGATGCACAAGCCGTAAAACATACGCCCAACAACCGTGTTAATAACTACACTTGGCTTAGTAAATCAGTCGCAAAGGATGAAACAATTTTTAAAAACCAAACGAATTTGCGTGTGATTTCAACACTGCACAAGGAAAATGATATGCAGTGTAATTAAAGCAGTATTTCACAAGGAAAATAGCTCTTCCACACTCAACACATATAGTGTATGCTCTAATTTATAAATGTATTCGTCAAGATATCTCCAAAAAAAAAAAAAAAAAAACGCCACAACCTTCTTGAAAACAACAAACGACATTTGCACACTCCATCATTATATATCGCAGACCTCACTAATGAATTACAAGTCGGGGATAAAAAAAACCAAAAAAAAAAAAAAACCATCTCCGGGAAAAAAAATTAAATAACCCCGTGAACCATCCGATTAACACAACACTCCATCAACCAAAACAACACCCCCAACAACACCACCACGCCGGTAAAATACAAAAACACATAAACAAGGAAAAAAAATAAACAATACATAGAACCCAAAACACCTCCTTCATAAAAATATTCTAAGTAAACGCCACCCTCATGCACTCATTAGACACCCACGCTTTGAAATGCACTAACTTGCACACAAATGCATCCCGACGCACAGACCCATAATAATATACGCACACCACTATTAAAGCATAATATAGTTCGCAAACAGATGCACATACCTGTGTCCGGTAGCACCATCACTGTGGCCGTTGATGTCAAACAATCCTTGCACGTTGAGGCTGTTTGGCGAATGCTTGCGGTCAGAGGGTCACCAGCGTATCAATAATAATATAATACCGTTAATAAATAATTCTTTCCCACAAATCAGTTGCTAATCATGGAATATATTCCAATTTATTTGTAACCATAAATATCTATTGTATTACAATTACTTATTCACCCTTATGCATAGACTACTACATAAAATGCATACAAAATCTATTTCAATCTCAGCCTTTAATATGCAATGATCTAATGGATATGATTAGATCTCGTCAACTCATTTATCTATGTGACCTCATGGGATCCGGAGCCTATATATATATATATATATATATATATATATATATATATATATATATATATATATATATATATATATATATATAGAATTAGGTTCTGGTGCGGTTAGAGTGCTCAGGTGCCGTTGTGCGGTTTAATTTGGCCCATTCATCTCGCTTAAATCAACGTCCAGGATTTCAAAATTTTTTTAAAAAAATGCGGTGGCAATTTTGTAATTTTTGAATCTAGGTCAAAATTAATGTGAGCGGTTCTGTGATTAATGTGCGTGAGTTTTGTATATATGATGCGTGAGTCTTGTGCATAAGGTGCGTAAGTTTTGTACTTAATGTGCGTGAGGTTGTGCTTAATGTGAGTAGTTGGTAAAACTTAAAGTGTGGCCTTTTGTGTTTAAGGTGCGTGAGATTTGTTCTTAATATAAGTGGAGTTTGTGCTTAATTTGCGTAGGGTTTATGCTTAATGTGTGTGAGGTTAGTGATTAATGTCAGTAATTGTTGAATCTTAATGTCTATGAGTTAATACTTAAAGTGCGTGGGTTTTGTGCTTAATGTGCGTGAGATTGTGCTTAATGTGCGTGAGTTTTGTACTTAATGTGCGTGAGTTTGTGCTTAATGTCAGTAGTTGTTGAAACTTAAGGTCTGTGAGTTAATACTTAAATGCGTGGGTTTTGTGCTTAATGTGCGTGAGATTGTGCTTAATGTGCGTGAGTTTGTGCTTAAGATCTAACACTTAAAGGTACGTGGCTTTCTTCTAGACACGCCACTACAAGAAATTTTACATTTAGTGACAACAGAAGTTGTCACCGAAACTATCAATTTTGGTCACTATTGAAATTAGTGACCAATTTTTGAAGTCGTCACCTGTCGTCACTATATCCTCCTTCACTATTGTAGTAGTGAAGACTTTTGAAAAAAGTTGTCACAATTACTCACTACTTTTGTGACAATATTTACTTACACTAAAAGTAATATTTGAGTGATAACGATAGTTGTCACAATAAATGTATAATTTGAGACCAAATATGTTATTACAAAAAAATGATCTAGTGACAACACTTTAGTCACAATAGTTGTACTTATTGTTCAATAAATTAGGTTGAACTCGGGGTAAACTCAGTTGACCCCACCCTACCCCGGGACTAGACATTGCTCGACCTACGCCTTGCCTATTTGGATCGATTCGGACTTGTGACCTCAACTCTTATACCAATTGATATATTTTAGCGATGCACTATGCTTACTTCCCAGTAGGTCACCCATCTTGTAAGTAAAGCACGCTTAACCTTGGAGTTCTTTGGTTATCTGTTGTCATATCCTTCAAAGCTAATTAGTGATAAGCATGAGCTTTTTAACATTTGTATTAGAATGAATTGAAACAATTTGACTTGTGGAATTGTTTGTTAGATAGCTCCCGTAAATGATAATGAACTTATATGTCAGAAAAAGAAAATTATTCTCAAAAAATAAAATGTATTTAATTTTCAAATTACATTTATTTTAAGAATCACTAACTAGTTGCATTTTAATTGATCATAATATTTAATATTTAGTTCACAACAAATTACTTTGGCAACAACTTGAATGCAATTTTAGTGGCAAACATTAATTACAACATAACTTCACACAAATATTATTCTATTTAATTATAGTGCATGACAAAATCATTGTAACAAATAATTACTCGTCACAATTATTAATACATTAGTGACAAAACTTGAATTCAGCACAATTATTGTTACAATTTAGTAATTTTTGTTAGGAAATAATAGAGCGTCACAAATTAAATATTTCTGACAATCGTATCTCATTTCTAATTGTATTTTTATTGACAAAAAAGAGTTGTCACAGATATATAAAACAGAGTGACCAACAACTATTTGTCACAAAAAGTACCAAAATTTGTGTGCCACACTATATTTTGTCACAATTACTTCTGTTCCCACTATAATTATAATGCCGCCAAAACACACATACATTTAGTGACAACAAATAGTGACAACTTAGGTTACGACACTATCATTCTAGTAATAATGACAACTTATGTGTAACAAATACTTAGTTGTCACAATTACCATATTATCTGTAACCAAAAAAATAGTTGTCACACTTATCATAAGCAATAGTGTTAACCTATTTTTTAATCACAAAAAAGGTATTATTTGTGACTAAATTACGAAGTGTCACAAAAAATTTGTCACTAAATGTCTTAATTCTTATAGTGCGCGTTTTTTTTTAATTTTAATTTTCATTGATTTGAGCCGTTGATCTAGATTTGATCAACGACTCAAATCTAACTGCACAACTGCACAGAAAGAAATACCTGCACATGAACCCTTCCCTATATATATATATATATATATATATATATATATATATATATAATAATAATAATAATAATAATAAAATTATATTAACATATCGGTTTTTTTTTTTTTTTTTTTTTTTTTTTTTTTTTTTTTTTTTTTTGCTACTAACTCTATTACAATTAACTGAGCCTCAAACTCACAACCTCATATATAAGACTCCAACTCGAGTGCTATTAAATCACAAGATTTTGACTAAGAATAAAGAGTTTATCTCTGATTCATTACTTTCTTAATTTTTCTAACAAGTATCTTTACAAGGGATATATATAGAATTTTACTTAAATTAAAAGATTTAAGTTATGGCGGCTATTAAAGTAAATGTAACAGGTGAGATTTAACAAATTATTTTAATTTACATATGATTCTCAAACTTTGACTTTAATAATGGGTTTTCTTGGGAATATTAGACAATGCAAATGTCAAGTAGTGGAGGTACCCGAGCTGACTTCAAAGATTAGAATTAAGGCGGCTTTTAATTTGGAGTTGCTATGGGTTATAATATGTGAGTATAATAATAATAATTTGTATGGTCACCTGTGCTTCTTTTTGTTTATGTATTTTCTTAGAAACATTTTTATTTAGCTTTTTTGTTTTTGTATTTTAAATGGCATTTCACTTTTTGTCTAAATTACTTTTGATTTATCAAATGTTGTATCACATTTTACTTGGGTTAGAAGCCATTTTTAATATTATAAATTAGAGTTAATTCCACCAAACGTATTTTATCTTTGGTGGCAATTTTAAATTTAGTCTCAAACTATTGTTTTTGTCATTTAACATCCTAGACTATTGTTTTTTTAACACTTTTAGTCATTCTCATGACTTTCCTATATTTAGTAAGGACATTTTTGTTTTTTCAAATTTTTTTGGTTTTAATCGGTTTAATTGGTTTAAAACTTTAGGTAACCTATGATTTCTAGTAATCATATTTTTCAACCGGTTTTTAGTAAAGTCCTAAACCAATTATACCTGTTGAAACCAGAAAAATAACAAAAGAAAAATATGAAGAGACAAAAATGCCCTTACTAAAAAAAAGAAAAGTCATGAAAAGTGTCCAAAAAAAAATTGTCTGGGATGTTAAATGACAAAAACAATAGTCTAAGACTAAATTTGGAATTGCTACCAAAAACAATGGACCTCTGGTGGAATTAACTCTTATAAATTATATTAGGTGCATATGAATGATTTCATTTTCAAAGTACTAATCATTATATACCATGGATCATGGTCTAATTTAAGATAGATCACTAACATAAGGTTTCGTTTTTAATATACTGAAAGTTTATTTTTAATAAATTGAATGTATCTTTTTTTTTTTTTTTTTTTTTTTTTTTTTGTATTGAAGATTCATTATTTGGTATACTACCAAATAATGAACCTTCAGTACACAAAGAACATTATTAAATTATTAAATTATTAAAAATGAACCAAGATCCGTAGCACAATTTGCCTCAAAATAGTTACTATGTTTAATTTGGAGTAAATACCCAAAATGGTCCCTTGACTATAGCTAAATTCACAAATTGGTCCTCAACTTCAATTTCACCCAATTAAGTCCTTAACTTTGTAATTTTAACACAATTTGATCCTCGGTCTATTTGACCGTTTGTTGACTGCGATTTTTGAGGATATATATGTAATTTCATGGTCCATCGTCGATTTTTTAAGGTTCCGGTTGTATTTCCAGACCGCACTGTTACATTTGAATCCACTGTCGAAAGCAATCTACCAAACCCGGTCACCTTCTTCATCCTCCCTTTGGATTCAATGTAGTTGAATTCGTACCAGAGCGAAGAAGACGACGTGTTTCCGAACCGGTGCAACGTCATCCTTGAGGCCTCTACGTGCTCTGACGAGAGCTGAAGGTTCTTCTGGAGATCGTCGATCACGGTCAACAAATGATCAATTATATGGAGGACCAAATCGTGTCAAAATTGCAAAGTTAAGGATTTAATTGGGTGAAATTGAAAGTTGAGGACCAATTTGTAAATTTAGCTATAGTCGAGGGACCATTTTGGGTATTTACTCTTTAATTTGTATGAAATGTGATACTTAATAATGGTACTGAGGCTCAAATGTCTTGGGAGATATGCCCAATGGGGAAGAAGGAATGGAAGTATGGGAGAAAAGCTGGATTAAGTAATCTAGAACAAATATGAAAGAGTGAATAAAGAATAAGATTTACATGATTTGAAAGTTTGTTTATGTCTACAGGAATAGATTGTTTTATTAATAGTGATGATAATATATTTAGGGTTACAAATATCATACAATATTTTTACAAATTTTTTTTACAAAATTAACTCTTTCGTAGTGGGCTAGATAAAGAGGGATTTAGGGTTAAAATGTAAGGATAACAAAGATTGTGGGTAGAAGTGCGATATGGTCAGAAGTTCGTGAGACGAAAGGCACAAAGATTGGGCAAATTATATCATGCACCAGGACACGCAAAACGATGTCATTATATATATATATATATATATATTTAGAAATTTCGTTTCTCGTTTCTACCATTAACTTCTATTAAAAAAAAATTAATGTTTCGTATGTACAGAATTGTATAGTAGAATACACATAAACTCCTAACATAATACACATAATACATAATAGACATAAACTCTTAACATAATACACATAAACTCTAAACAGAATACACATAAATACAAATGTTAAAAAAAAAAAAACGATAACGGACAGAACGGTATCCGTCGCGACAACTCCCCACCAACTTATAAAAATGATATCGTTTTGGATCAAGGCGCACAATACATTGTACGCCCTGGTGCACGATATAACGATTGCAAAGATTGAGAAGGGGCAAAGGAATGACGGATAAGCACCCAACAAGGCTGCCCCAATTTCGAGAAGCCAAGACATGACTTTCTCACGGAGTCTAGATAATGACATATTAGCTGACATCACTAACAACAAATACTTATAAACAATAGAGGTTTACAAGCATAAAGAGTTTGCATACTATCGTCAGTGTTGCAATTTGAAAGCCCCTACTATCGTCTATATAAAGTGTCGCCTCCCTACACGTTTCTTCGAGTCTTCGGGTGTCTGTGTTATCCCTATCTTCGCCCTTATAATAAGCACAAGATAGAGTACCGCTCGATCCCGTGTGTGTTCCTAAGTTACCTACCGTCCTGTAGAGGTTATAGATGCTTGGACATGACAAGTGGAAAAATCTATATCTATCGTCATGTCCGATTTGACGAGTATGTTTTTCCTTTTTCAGACACAATACTGCAGAGAAAGCCGCAGCAGCCTGCTCATTCTGTCCCGTGGGCAGCCGGGCCCATAGTGCCACATTCTCTGCCACTAGCTTCTGCACTGCCCCCACCGGGGCACGCTACGCTCACACCTGACCCCACGCCATTAGCTATTGAGGGGCCCACCGAGACCGTCACGACTAGAACCCTGGCTCCTTGTGGACCACCAGCTCAAGATCGTGGGCATATTATGCGATTGCGTAACATGGCTCGGGGCACAAATGAGCAATTTCATGCCTTAACTACAACTACTGACCCAATGTGTTACTCACAGGCTGTGGGCCATCCTCAATGGCGAGATGCCATGGACCAAGAGTTTAATGCACTGCTGCATAACAACACTTGGCGGCTTATACCGGCCCAACCTGACATGAATGTCATTGGGTGCAAATGGGTGTTTCGCACCAAACGCACCGCGGATGAGTCAGTAGAGCACTATAAAGCCCGGCTTGTCGCCAAAGGCTTCAACCAAGTTGCAGGTGAATACTTTTTTGACACCTTCAGCCCGGTAGTCAAACCAACCATAGTTCGATTGCTCTTCTCTCTCGTCGTGTCCAATGATAGGACGCTTCATCAATTAGATGTGCACAATGCATTTCTAAACGGCCATCTAGCCGAAACTGTGTACATGAAGCAGCCACCAAAGTATGAGGACCCCTCACATCCTGACTATGTTTGTCACCTCCAGCGCTCACTATACGGTCTCAAGCAGGCCCTGCGGGCTTGGTTCAAGAGACTTCATGATTTCTTGGTTTCTGCAGGTTTTTTACCATCCAAAACCGACGTCTCCCTTTTCGACTACACGTCGGGGTCGTCACGAGTCTTTGTACTAGTTTACGTTGATGATATTATCATGCTGGGTAATGATGCCGCTCTTCTTGACACGATGCTCTGTCCTCTCTCCGCTGCATTCAAAATTCGGGATCTCAGAACACCAGGTTTCTTCCTTGGCATATAAACCCTGACAGTAGATGGGGGCTTCCTTCTTTCACAGAGGTGCTACATGGGAGATATCCTTAATCGAGCTGGAATGATGTATTATAATCCGCTCGCGACACCAGCCGCTGTCTCTCAGGCTGTTAGCCCTTCGTCACAACCGCATGAAAACCCCACTCAGTACCGGCGCATCGTCGGAGCCCTATAGTACCTCACTATAATTCGCCCTGATCTGTCCTACGCCGTCAATCGACTCTGTCAATTTATGCACTCTCCCATAAATGAGCATTGGACCCTCGTGAAACGGGTTCTACAGTATGTCAAGGGGACTCTTGACTATTGTTTGCGTCTCTCTCCCTCTTCCTCTTCGGCCATCCATGCCTTCTCAGACTCCTATTGGGCTGGCTATTCGATTGACAAGAAGAGTATTAGTGGGTATGCTGTCTTTTTTGGGGAACAACCTCATCTCTTGGCTCTCTCAGAATCAGTGCACGGTGGCTCATTCGTCAACTGAGGCTGAATACAAGGCTTTGGCTGATGTCTCGGCAGAGGTCACTATTTCGCTATTTCGTGAACTCGGGTTACATTCCGGACAACCGTTTACACTGTGGTGCGACAACCTCGACACTACCTATCTTTGCGCCAATCTAATTTTCCACGCCAGGACGAAGCACGCTGAGATTGACTTCAACTTCGTCCGGGACAAAGTCACCTCCGGGGAATTTATTGTTAACTTTGTGTCTACCAAGGATCAACTTGCGGATATCTTCACCAAACCGCTTCCTGGACCACGTTTTGCAGCTCTTCGGGACAAGCTCAATGTAGTCTCGCACCCACCTTGAGCTTGAGGGGGTGTGTTAATAATGTTACTATTCTTTATATTTTTTCACTATTTTAATAGGTTATTATTTATGTGGTGTTAGTTTGTTTGACTTAGACTAGTCTATTAATTAGGAGAGGTTTATGTTTCCTAACCTCTTTAGTATTGTAACATCTATCTTTGGTAACTGAATTTGAATTACCTTTCTCATCCATACAACAGGACTTCCATGTAGCACAAGTTTATACCATGACATAAATGCTTAGGTCATTGTAGCACGACTCGTAATAGCAAGATCCTAAATCAAGCAGCAGTAGTTTCGATCAATAGACGATCGAGAACAATAAGTGTTTTGAGCAACAGGACTTTGAGAATAGTAGAAGTTTATGGAGCCAGAGTTTTGGAAATTGAATTGAAGCATGTCCTCCATCTCAACTAAAAGTCTAAGTTGATAGTTAGATTGACATTAATGGTTATATGCTCAACATTTGAGCAGCACAACTTCCACATACAACAATAAGACTTGATGACAATAGTACTTTACAAGGCAAGTAGTAGAACTTATAACAGAAAAAGACGATAAGTAGCATGACATTTCGACCAACATTCTCTATTAGATCCTTATTATTTTTGAAAAATTGGCACATTATCTAAGGTGGATAATTTCCTTTTAGGAAAAAATTCTTGAAATTTATATAAAATCGAATATTAAGGACAACTTACAAGAAACTATTAGATTCCTTCCACATGCACTTTTCTTACAAGGAAAACTTACAAGAAACAGAATTTTAAGGCTTATTATTTTGTTTCTAAGTGGGTGATTCGAATTTGTTTTCCTCCAACGGGAAATTTTGAAATGCAACTATAAATATGTGAAATGCTTGTTGCTCCCGAGGGGCTAGGTTGCAAGTCTGGAGCGGGGGGAGGGGGGGTGAATAGAGTTGTAGAATTTTAACACCTTTTTCAAAAATTTTAAGTCCAAGAAAACTTAAAGAGAGAGAGAGAGATTGGTGGGTTTGCCAAACCTAGCCTACTCCACTCCTCTTAAAACTCCTAGGATAATTGCACTATAAAACTTTACTACAATAAGAAGCACTTGAGCCTTGATCACAAAGCCGGCCTCAAGTTTCAGGTTTTTCACAAGTGTAAACTACTTGTTACTCTGCTTCTTTATACTTTCTCAAGCACAGATTGTTGGTTGATCACAAAAGTTGTGTTGAATCTCCAACTTGATGTATACTTGGCTTGAAATCTTCTTGATATTTACCGAAATCACTAGTCATGGGTTTGAATACTTGTATGGTTGTGAATTCTCTCTTTGCTAGTTCTAGAGTAAGGGGTTACTGTTAGAATGTATATACAATTTAAACACGTGATAACCTAACCTCAGAGCGAAAGCGTAAGAATCAAGCAAAACTCCAACCATAGTTGATACCTTTGCTGCATTGCATTGTAAATAATCGTAGTACACTAGTACAGAACAGTCATTTGCGTCCGAAGTAAAGCACAATCTGCGTCCGAAGTACTTCGGATGCATATGCTGGAGACGCAGATTGTATGCGTCCGAGGTTAAAAAAAAAAACCTGTATGGACAATCTGCATTCGATTGTCAATTTTTTTTTTTTTAAAAAAGTCAACCTGTATCAAGGAAACATTACCATATACATGGTTATAATAACTACCTGCTTTGCAGTCTAAATAAATTGCACACAATACTACTCATCAAATCAATGAAAGAGGTTTCATGGATAGGGATAATAACAACTCACAATTGGTCCATTCTTCAGATCATGGTCCTTGGCGAATTTGCATGCCTGTTTCACAGCAACGACATCCATACCATCTACCTGTTATAGGAAGCACTCATTAGATAAATCAAAGGACACTTTGACAATGGGTGTTTGGTTCAAACATGGGAATTAGAATTGCAATTAGATTCAAAAACCATGTATATTACACTTTTAGCTCCACTCTTATCTTGTGTGCCGGTGCTAATCACATACCTGCATGGAAAAAAACATAAAACAATGAAGGAAAAATCATCTTTAATTAACTTGAATGTGAATAATTAGGAAAAGAACATAAATGGAAACAGACTACATACGTGTGAGTTGTTCCAAGTAAGGTTCCAGGAGTTATCTTTTCTTCCTTTTCTTCAAACACGTGCAAGGAACATACAATTAGAGAGTATTTCCTACAAGATAGTTCTTCTTGTTGAGATTAATAAGAACAAGAAAAATAATAATGGCAGTAAATGATAAAGAAGACAAGATTTCGTGGTTCGGCAATGTGCCTACATCCACGGGAGTGAAAGTATTCTCTTATTATTTGTGATGGTGATCCAGGTGATGAGATACATTGATTATATTTATAGGCATATAATCTCCCTTTCACTCCTATTCCTTATATGAGACAAACTCATATTCCTAATCCTTATATGAGACAAACACAACAAATCTCCACCTTGGCGAATATGCTCTCTAGGAGAAAAGATAACTCAACAAATCTCCACCTTGGCGAATAAGCCCTTCAGGAGAAAATACTTATCTAACCATCTCCACCTTCACAAATAAGCCCTTTAGGAGAAAAAAAACTCATCTCATAGTCTCCCTGGATTAGGACCACCATGTTCATTTAACATCTGGAAACACCCAACAAGTCCAAACAATGTTTGAACTTGTCACTAGTAACTGCCTTTGTCAACATGTCTGCTGCATTCTCACTTGTATGAATTTTCTGCAACAAAATCTCACCAGAAGCAACCAACTCTCTGACCTTATGAAACCTTACATCAATATGTTTGGTTCTGGCATGGTATACTTGATTTTTAGCTAAGAAAATGGCACTTTGATCGTCACAGTGTAATTGAACTCCATCTTGCTCAATACCCAACTCCTTAATCAAACCTGAAAGCCACAAAGCCTCTTTAGCTGCCTCAGTCACAGCTATGTATTCTGCTTCAGTTGTAGACAAAGCTACAATAGACTGAACTGATGATCTCCAGCAAATAGGACCACCCCCAAGAGTAAAAACATACCCTGTTGTAGAACGTCTATTATCCATGTCACCAGCATAATCAGAATCCACATATCCCATGAGTACATGCTCATTCTGTTGACTCCCAAATACAATACCATGCTCCATAGTGCCCCTTAAGTACCGGAGAATCCATTTAACTGCTTCCCAATGCTGCTTCCCAGGTTTAGACATGTACTTACTAACTTGGCTAACAGCATGAGCCAAATCAGGTCGAGTACAAACCATTGCATACATTAAACAGCCAACTGCACTAGCATAAGGAACCTTTGCCATATTTTCAATCTCACTAACTGTTTGGGGACACTGACTGGATGAGAGTTTAAAATGATTAGCTAAAGGGGTACTAACCGGTTTAGACTTACTCATCCCAAACCTGTCAAGAATTTTCTCTATATAACTCTGTTGAGTTAGCCACAACTTTCTTGCACCTCTATCCCTGTGAATTTCCATGCCAAGAATTTTCTGTGCAACTCCTAAGTCTTTCATATCAAATTCCTGACCCAACAAAACTTTCAATGCAGTAATATCATTCATACTCTTAGCAGCGATCAACATATCATCCACATACAGTAACAGAAAAATAAAAGAACCATCACCAAGGCTTTTAACATAGACACAACAATCATACTCACAATGTGTATAGCCAATTTGAATCATGTAAGCATCGAATCGCTTGTACCACTTCCGTGGAGCCTGTTTCAGCCCATACAAAGACCTCTTGAGTCGACAAACCAGATGCTCACCTCCGGGTTTAACAAACCCTTCAGGTTGCTTCATGTAAATTTGCTCATCTAGATCACCATGCAAAAAAGCAGTTTTCACATCCATTTGTTCCAAATGCAAATCCCAAATGGCTACCAAAGCAAGTACTAATCTGATAGAAGTATGTCTAACAACAGGAGAGAAAACCTCATCATAATCTATCCCCTTCTGTTGAGAAAACCCCTTCGCAACTAACCTAGCCTTAAACCTTTCCCCTTCTTTTTCTGATACTGGTGGCTTCTTTCTATAGACCCACTTGCAACCTATAGCCTTCTTTCCTTGAGGAAGTTGAGCTAACTCCCAAGTATGATTATGATGTAAAGACTCCATCTCCTCAATCATACCTACCATCCATTTATCTTTCTCCTGGTTCTAGCCTCTTGAAAGGTAACTGGATCATTATTAGAAACAAGAAGTGCAAAAGAAACCATATCCTCAAACCCATACCTACTAGGTGGTTTGACATTGGTGCGTCTCGGTCTATCTCTAGCCAAACTGTAATCTTGTAAATTTTCTGAACTCGAACCTGCTGCAGATGTAGGATCTGCAACTTCTTGAGTCTCAACCGTAGGTGGATTAACTACTTTCTCACTCAAAGGTACACGATCCATATCCACTTCTACTGTGCTAGAACCATCAACTAGTGTATCTTCTTTCTTCGGCTGGAACATGAAATTCTCATCAAACACTGCATCTCTGCTAATCACCACCTTTTTGGTTGCAGGATCCTAAAACTTATATCCTTTTACACCTTTCTTATAACCCAAAAAGATGCACTTCTTCGACTTGGGATCTAACTTTGATCTCTCATCACCTGGAATAAGAACATAGCTAGGACAACCAAAAACTCGTAAGTGATCAAAACTTACAGGATTACCTAACCAAACCTCCTCAGGAACCTTGCCACCAAGTGATGTCCGTGGTGATCTATTGATCAAGTAACATGCCATGTTCACTGCTTCTGCCCAAAAACACTTAGAGAGCCCAGCATTCAATCTGAGACACCTTGCTCTCTCAGCAATGGCTCTATTCAGCCGCTCAGCAACACCATTCTGTTGTGGTGTCTTACGCACTGTATAGTGCCTTTGAATACCATGTTCTGCACAGAATTTCTGAAATTCTTTCTCAGTATATTCTGTCCCGTTGTCAGACCTCAGGTACTTGATTTTTCTTCCAGTCTGGTTCTCAACCTCGGCTTTCCACAACTTAAATTTCTCAAACACTTCAGATTTATGTTTCAAGAAATACACCCAGACTTTCCTAGAAAAATCGTCAGTAAAAGTAACATAATATCGAGAGCCACCCATTGAAGGTTCCCTAGTAGGTCCCCAAACATCAGAATGCACATAATCCAGAATCCCTTTAGTTTTATGCTGCCCAGTAGAAAAACTGACTCTAGTCTGTTTCCCAAGAACACAGAACTCACAGAAATCTAGCTTACAATATTTAACTCCTTTTAACAAATTCCTTTTGTGCAAATCAGACAAACCACGTTCACCAAGGTGACCCAAACGTAAATGCCACAACCTAGTAGTATCATCACTAGACTCAACAGAATGTGCTCCACCTACAACAGTACTACCCAACAACCTATAAATGTTCCCTGTGGCCCTTTTCCCTTTCATCATAGTTAAAGCACCCTTACTAATTTTAATGGTTTCCTTATCACTCTCAGACTTATGAATAAAACCATTAGCATGCAAACTGCCAAGAGAAATCAGGTTCTTAGTTATTCCCGGTATATGTCTGACATCATGCAAAGTTCTGACAATACCATCATACATATGGATGTTAACATCACCCATACCTATGATATTATGACATCTATCATCACCCAGAAAAACAGAACCGAAAGTACCTGACTTATAGGTTGTGAACCACTCCCTGTTAGGTGTAATATGATAAGAGCATCCTGAGTCTAGAATCCAAGCATCTAACAACTTACTCGATGAAACTGCTAGAACATCACCTTCACTATAATCTGAGTCATCAGCATGCACCACGTTCGCCGCCTCTTGTTGTTTTTTCAACTTTGGACAATCTCTCTTTATGTGCCCAATCTCATAACACTTGTAGCACCGGATTTTCCTGCTATTTCTGGACTTAGACCTAGAGTTTCTCCTCCCAGAATTACCCTTCTCTTGTTTCCTTCCACGATCCTGACCCTCTTTAGCATACAAACTTTCACCAACAGACGATCCATCTCCTACACTCTGCAAGCGCTTATTATGAGCCTGCAGGGCCGCAGAGATCTCGCTGTATTTAATCGTGCTTTTCCCGTATGTTAGAGTAGTCACCAGATGTTCAAAGGAAAAAGGTAATGAACATAGCAAGATCATCGCCTTGTCTTCATCTTCAATCTTGACATCAAGCCTGGCGAGATCTGAGATTATCTGGTTGAAGACATTAATATGATGCACCAAGTCTGAACCCTCCTGCATCTTAAGCCCATAAAGCCTTTGCTTTAGATACAGTTTGTTCGTTAGAGATTTTTCCATGAACTGAGTTTCCAATTTATCCCAAATTTCTTTTGGGGCTTCTAGGGCCATAACGTGATACACAATTCCATCGTCTAGGCATAGCCGAATGGTTCCTGCCGCACGCTCCTTCAAATCTTCCCAATCTTCCTCTTCCAGATTTGCTGGCTTATCCGCCTTCAAAGTTTTCAGAAGACCCTGTTGTGCCAACAAATCCTTTACCCTAGATTGCCATAACCCAAAATTCCCTGTACCATCAAATTTTGATACCTCGAATTTTGTACTTGAACTGGTCATCTCAACAGAGCTCTGATACCAATTTGTTGAGATTAATAAGAACAAGAAAAATAATAATGGCAATAAATGATAAAGAAGACAAGATTTACGTGGTTCGGCAATGTGCCTACATCCACGGGAGTGAAAGTATTCTCTTATTATTTGTGATGGTGATCCAGGTGATGAGATACATTGATTATATTTATAGGCATATAATCTCCCTTTCACTCCTATTCCTTATATGAGACAAACTCATATTCCTAATCCTTATATGAGACAAACACAACACTTCTCTTGCTCAGAGAATCATTCAAGCAGTACCCTATAACCTAAACCATAAACAGTAAGTTGTCCCAAAACTTAACATGGTATGATATTCCTTTTATAGATCTCTATTAACCTAATCATTATTAAATAAAAAATTTTCAAGAGCAAAATAGTTGCTGAATTCTGGTGTTACATTTATAGCTAATAAAGTTCCTTCAGGAGAAGCACCCAGAGAGCAAGTTATAGCAGCAAGCAATGACTTACATCATAATTAGGCTGCTCTTGTTGCAACACACCAAAAACGTCACCATACAAATGGCGGCCATATTGTCCAAAGAATAAAAAAATGACAGAAATGTGACAGTAGAAAGCATCCATTTCTCAAAATGTGACTGGCTATTTTTGTAGACAAATTTATGAAAAAGACGTTTGGGACATGCGTTTGAGGTCAAAAATGCATGTCCCAAGCGTCCTCATTGATATTAGCATGCATAGAAGACATAATATGGTTCCACACTTTATCATTTCTTGCAGCCCATAATTTCCCACGGATAGATATCATAATACATAGTTCATTGTTATAGAGAGATTTGAAATTAGTCTCTAACCATCCAAGCAGATCAGTGCAGCCCTGATAAGCGACAAAACCAAGATAATCCCAGTAGTTGCAAGCAAGAGGACATATGACAAATAAGTGAAATGCAGTTTCATCATCAAGATTACACATTTGACAAATAGAGGGAACATGAACTCGTTTTTACCTTAGAAGATCCACAGTTAGGAGAGTAAAGGAACATAGTTTCCAGAAGAACAATTTGATTTTAGGAGGTAGCTTTAGTTTCCATGATTTTGTCCAAATAAAGAGGATCTCCTCTCTAAGCTGACCCTTAGTCTTATATAGAAACTTTTAACTGAATAGGCACCTTTCGTATCCTCAATCTAGATAATCCTGTCGTGATGTTTAAATTCTGCAATAGGAATGTTTTTAATGAGCTTAACATCATCAGGAACAAATAAAGCATCAAGAAGATCTGAATACCATGTTGTTTTAGATATGTTAAGAAGAGAATCCACATGCAATTCTTCACGGGAATCAGGAATAGGTGTTTGCACATAGGGAGAATTATTGTTTAGAAGCCATGAATCTTTCTATATGTTAATTGATGAACCATCACCAACTCTCCATGTACAACCATTCTGCAAGATATTTTAAGTTTCTAGGATACTTCGCCAAACAAAGGAGGGGTTACTGCCAAGGGTAGCCTCAAAGAAAGAACTTGAGTGATAGTATTTAGCTTTGTAAAGTCTAGAAAGGAGGGAATGGGGAATTGGATCAACCTCCAAGCCTGTTTGCCTAAGAGGGCCATGTTAAAGTCATGCATTTTCCTAAAATTCATGCCACCCCAATGTTTAGGAATACAAAGGGACTCCCATCGCTTCCATCTTATACACATGCTTCTCTCACCCTCACAGACCCACCAGAAGGCATTCATAGTCCTCTCTATTTCTCTCCCCAACTCCAAAGGCAAAAGGAAAACACTCTTGGCATAAGTATGAATGGCTTGAATTACATTTTTTAGGAGGATTTCCTTCCCAATCCTTGAAAGGAATCTATTTGTCCAACTCTTAATCCTTCCCACCACTTTGTCCTTAATGAAGCCCAATATTTCCCTCTTGTTTCTACCTATTTAGACCAAGATAATTGCCACTCAAGGTTCCCTCTCTCATATTCAAGACTCCACAGACATCCCTCTTGGAATCATCAGAAACATTTATACTAAAGGTTAGGGTGGATTTAGAGTAATTCGCAGTTTGTCCTGAAGCTTTAGCAAAAGAATCAATGATATTACGAAGAGTCAAACATTCATATGAGGAGGTTCCATAGAATATGTAACAGTCGTCAGCAAAAAAAGAGATTTGAGATAATGGGGGCATGTCTAGCAATTGAAATACCATGAATCAGACCCTCATTGACTTTGCTTTGGATCATGGAATGGAAAACCTCCAGAATAATTATAAAAAGATAGGGAGAGATTGGATCCCCCTGTCGGAGTCTTCTCTTGGGAAAAACTGCCCCAACCTCCCTACCTTCCACCAGGATCTTAAACTTAATAGTAGATATCAACTCCCAGATAAGGTTAATAATATAGACAGGGAAACCCAATTTCGCAAGAATGGCTCTTAAGAATTCCCAACTGACCCTATCGAAAGCCTTACTCATATCCAATTTGGCTCCAACAAAACCCACTTTCCTTTGAGTTTTCCTCTTTAGGTAGTGATTAAGCTCATAGGAAATCATAATGTTGTCAGTGACGAGCCTACCCGGCACAAATGCAGTTTGAGACTCGGAGATAAGATGATTTAGGAGGGGCTTGATCCTATTAGCCAAACCTTTAGAGACCAGCTTATACAAGATGTTGCAGAGGGCAATGGGCATTAAATCATTCATATATTCAGGCTTAACTTTCTTAGGAATGAGAACAATGTGTGTTCTGTTAAGGCCCTTTGGTAATTTGGAGTTAATTCCAGCAAAGGTCCCTTGTCTTTTGTGGCAATTTCGCATTTAGCCCCAGACTATAGTTTTTGCCACTTAACACCCCCAGACTATCATATTTTAGATGCTTTTGGTCCTTTCGGCAACTTTTCTTATGAAACTCCGTTTTAGACAAGGGTATTTTCATCACATCACTCTTTTTTTATTTTTTATTTTTTTTTATAGTTTTTGCCACTTAACACCCAAGATTATCTTTTTGCATTCACTAGTTGATAAGCGTCAAAAGATGTTAGTTTTTAAGAGCATTTTAAAAGAGTTTTGTGCTTGTTTTAGCCTTAAAGTTTTGCGCTTAAGAGTAATTTATACTAAAAACACGGTTTAGCATAGAAATATCTTCCCAATTGTACTTTTAATGTTTTTAGGTGTTTATGGACAGAAAAAGTGGCAAAAGAGGTTAGAAATATCAAAGACAAGAAGAGAGCGCATACAAGGACCAAACACGCCAAAGCCACGCGCGAAAGGAGGAGAAAAGGGGAATTATTTCCCATGTACGCACAGCTTTACGGCGTGATGTTGGCGTAAGAAGAACAAGGCAAAACAAGCGCAAAGGAAAGTTATTTTTTCTAATCTAGTGTAGTTTTACATTTTCCCTCACTAGGTTTTAGCCAAAAACTACTTGATTTTGCAAGAAGATTTGGAGAGTTGAAGCAATTTGTGGTTTGGATCTTCATTACCTCCTTGTCATTGAATAGATCTAACTTGCATTTGGGTAAAATCTACCCCTTACTCTTCTTTGCTTATATCATCTTTTGCCTATTTTGCAATTGCTTGATCTTGATCTTAATGATGGTTGGCTAAAATTCTAGGGATTGGGATTGTTGTGTAAATTACTATTGTGTTTATGGGTTTGGTTTGATTTCCTATATTGTTGTGATTGATTGTTGATGTTATGAATGTCTTGTTGTTGAGGATGATATTTATAGCTTCCTTAGAGTGGAGCCCAACTCCTTGGATGATGTTGGATTCCTAGATTTAGGTAAGAGATTGCTAAATCTAGGTAGGCCTCTTAATCCTCTACATTCCCCGCCCTAGATCCGAGAGGATAATGGTCCGGGAAGGAATGTAGGCAAGGTGTTCGAGAAATTGCTCCATAGGAAATATGAGCACTTGGGTGTCATAATTCGCTATGAGAGGCGTTTAGATCGAAATAGCGACACATTAGCAACATTTCTCTTAACTTGTAACTCAACATTCGAATCACCACAACCTCTCAATTGCGGGAAGAACCAATCACACAATGCAATTGAAGCACAATCCTAATCCGTTTTCCTCTTATTTGTCTTCTATTCCTTCAAAGCTATTCAGTCCTTGTTTATTAACAAACAACTCTCTGCTCAACCTTACTTGAATCGAGTCACTCAAAGTCAAATCAACCTCACTATATCTTTTGCCCAAACTTCCAAGTTGTCATTCCTTGAGTACGACACTCGGGGTGGTTCTCACTCCCGGTTTTACATCCCTTCATTCATCTTCACGATCCTTACACACCTAATCTTTTGACAACGCTTATAAAGGAAAACCGTAAACAAAAAGCGTTCCCGTCAAAATGGCACTGTTGCCGGGGAATGGTAAACGGTAGCTTGAGCGTTTGAGAAAGTGAGGAAGTACACCCTTTGAAACTCGATTTCAAGTTTCTTTTCTTTTCTTTTCTTTACCAAAGTGTGGTTACTTCTAGCCACACCATTTCTTCTAATCTTGAGAAAGAAGTTGATGCACACTCGATCACGCGTAGGACAAGGATTACTCCTGTTGAATCTGAAAATTTAGAGAACTGCTAGAGGAAGGTTAAGGACCGAAGAAGACCGAGAAGTAGAAAGTGAAATGGCATCTGCTAGTGCGGTAAACAACCAAGGGAAGAATGAAGGACCAGTGCCAGGATTGGCCCAACAACCAAATCATCCTCAGCCAGGAGGGAATGCATTTGAAGGTTCTCCACCTAGAGAATACTTGAACAACAACATTAGACTCGATGAAGGAATACATGGATATGCGGTAAGAAGGAATGCAGTGGATAATGCACAAGGGGAAGGACACATGAGGACCAAAGAGGAGTACATGACTCCAGAATTTTCTATGCATAACTCCATCTACATTCAACCTATGGAAGGGATTAATTTCACCATCCACCCCTCAGTTATTAATCTGGTACAAAACAATCCGTTTAGTGGATTACCTTCGAAAGACCATCATACCCATATGACTAGATTCATTAGATCTTGTAGCATGTTTAGGCCGAATGGAGTCCCGGAAGACATCATTCACCTGACCCTGTTTCCCTTTTTCGTTATCGGAGAAGCGGTAACCTGGTTAGACTCTCAAGACAACGAGCATTTCACATCATGGGGACAGCTGCATCGGGAGTTTGTGAATGAATTTTTCCGCTTACAAAGACGATGAAGGTGCGCAAACAAGTGTAGGATTTTAAACAAAGATCATCCGAGTTGTTAGGAGAAGCGTGGAGAAGGTTTAAGACGTTGTGCAGACAATGCCCACCCGATCTACTGCATCCTTGGGATGTGATTAGTTCATTTTATGGAGGCCTAACTGATGAAAGTAAAATGCTTTTGGACTCATCTTCTAGTGGAGTTTTGTGTCGTCATCATCTACTAATGTTGAAGCACTGATTGAAAGAATTTCTTCTAACACCTCCTTTTGGTATAATTGAACAGATACTAAAGCAAGGATGTATGAAGTGTCTGAGAATGTAGCCCACGATGGGAAAGTTGAGGCCATGAGCCACGAAATTAAGAAGCTATAAGGTATGATTTAGAAAATGGAAGCCAAAAATCAACCGTGTATGGCCCTTGCCTTATATTGCAATATATGCGGATGGGCACATGAGACGGTTATCTGTACTTCACCGAGCGAAATAGAAAATATGGATGAAATAGCTTATGTTCAAGGGCAAAGAGGAAATTCATACGAGAACAACTTTGGAGGAGGTAATTATGGTTCGAAACCCACTCAAGTATGGAACCAGCGAGGTCCATCCAAGGTAAACCTCAGAACATGCAAGGCAGTAGACCTGCCTATGGCCAGAGTAGAGAAAGAGGCTCAATCACCTATAGCCCACATTCTGGAGGAGGTAACAATGCTCTCTACCGACCACCACATGTTTCGCAAACCGATTTGCGACCCTATCAACCGGATATGAGAGAATTCAATGAAAAATTATCCCGAGCAATTCAAGAGCTGAAAAACGATAGAGTTATACTGAAACAGGAGATCACTCAAGAATATAGACAGGATTTGGCTGCCATGAGGCAGGAGACACAAACCTCAATCAAAAGCATGGAAATTCAAATTTCACAATTGGTTAAGTTGATAACTGAAAGACCATCTGGGCCATTACCAAGCACGACGGAGAACAACCCGAAGCAAATAGTTAATGCAATATCAGTTCGTCTAGAACCTGAGAAAGACGAAACCAACAAGAAACCAGAAAAATCTTCTAAAGGTAAAGAGGTTGTGGAAACTATTGACACAGAGGAGGCAAAGGCAGAAAACAAACCGGTAACGTCTCATTACCGCGCTCAAATTCCTTTCCCACTAAGAATGGTGAACATGGCCGAGCTGGAACAACGAGGTAAGTTTAATGCCTTACTAAGAAAACTTCATATTAACATGCCTTTTTTTGCACACACTTAGAGAGTTACCTAGGTTAACTTGTCACTTGAAAGAGCTAGCTAAGCACAAGAAAGAGATTCACTATAACACCCCCGATTTTTACCACATTTTTAAAACTTAAATGCACGGGAAAACATCTAATCATCAAGACATAAAGCAAACGGAAACTATATAAATTCGGGACGTGTTATGCCACACCTATCTCAGACATAGGTGCAAAGGCGAGAAAAACTATCAGTTCAACAAAACATAAAGTGTCAAGGCACACAGGCCACTAAACTAGGCTCACAGGCCAACGAAGATAACGTCTACACAGGACAGCTAATCTATCTAGCGATCCACGTCTAGTGCTCTCAGACATCTACTCAACACCTGTAGATCAAGGGAATAAACGTGGGGATAACACCCGGTCAGCGAATATTGCTGGTAACCCATCAATACACGTTAAATATCATATATAGATAAGTATAAATCAAAACCATTTTGAAACGGAATACAATATATAACATTTCAAAGCCATGGAGAGAAGTCAACTTCAAAGACTCATCAAACACTCTAAAAAGAAATGGGGATCACCATCCTCACATCAACAACAAGGCAACAAACATGAAAGACAAACAACTCAGGATGCATTCTACTGATCACAAAGTAGAATACATCAAGACATGCTCATAAGCAAAGAGTTCACATTCACACATTGGCAACTACATGCCATAGTGACAACTACATGTCACAAGTATCATAGTTCCAACCTTATGCCTTGTTCCAACCTTATGGCTACCCCCGGCCTTATTTCGGTTCCAACCATTACCTCCTAGTGCCACCCTGTACTTCTGAGTCCAACCTTTTGCCTCCGGGGACCGTCATCCCCCCACCTACACTCCTATTCACCGCCGAACTCTCATTACACGAGGGTACCATTAATTTCACAATCACAAAACCGCCAAACTCGTGAGCAAAACTCAAGTAACAAACCCCACCAATCTCAATCATAGTCACACAATGTCATCATCATTATCAAGAAGACTAAGGTTCAACAATAACCTTAATCAAGTATCAATCAAAGGGTACAACGATTTACATACGTTCATGTCATAAGAATCAATCAAGGATCACAACAAAGACATGAGACCATACTCAACAACAAAGGATCACAATCCAACACCAAATGATTGTCAACACAAGTTGCCAATCCCAATAGGAAGGAACAAACCACACATACTAGCATTTCAACATCAAACTAGCATGCTTAACAAACAGATAGACCAAAAGTAGTTCCAAAGAACATTCAAGACTCACAATAGCCCAACGAATCACAAAGTCGGACCCTTAGCACGATTCAAGACACCAAATCCTACATGGATTCCTAACATACCGTTTAGACATATGAAACATCAAGAAGACTCACAAATAGCCCAATAAAACAACATCGGGAGGTCAAAAATCAATACCGAGACAAAAGAATCACGGGGCAAAATCCCCGCACATCACCAAAATGGTACCCCGCATGTAACACCCCTAAATTTTAAAACTTTTAAAGCTTATGGAATAAAGGTAATTCTATTATCAATTCCCAAACAGAACATAAACTAAACATAATAGTCGGGGTGCTATGCCACATCTGAGCTGGAGAACTCAGATGTACAGGTTAAACTATCCAAACATAAGAAATCCTCAAATCAATATCTAATACAACTTCAAGGCACGTAGGCCGATAATAGAACTAATCTAACTAGGTCCATGGGTCCAACTAGCGCGCTCTAGAGCTATTCATCTGTGCCTGAAAGCCAAATAATATTTGTTCAGTAAATAATGCTGGTAACCCACTCCAACGCGTTAAGTACAATATAGGTAGATATAAGGAAAATCATTTTGAAGCCGGAATACATATATACTTATGAAACTCTTATTTAAAACCGAGGACCGACTCAATCAAGCGATGACATATACATTCAATATAATTAATCATACATATAAAGATTCTAGCATGCATCCTAAGGTCACAAGACTACCCAATATCAATCATATCAATATCTAGTTACTATTTCAGTCATAATCAACAATAAGACACGTATGCACATATGGTGGTGCCGCAGGACCATTCACATGACCCGAACCTTGAGTTCCATTGCCAAGGGGTCAGTGCATATAGCCCTGACATGGCCCTGCAGCACTTTAACTTGTACCACAGCACAAGGAGATTGATCGCAACCAATCAATGAACTGCAGCCCATTTATATCATAAACGTTTGATCGCAACCAAACAGTGGACCGCAGCCCTATTATCATGTATATCTGATCGCAACCAGATTATGGACCGCAGTCCTATATATATATATATATATAATATATATATATATATATATATATATATATATATATATATATATATATATATATATATATATATATATATATATATATATATATATATATATATATATATAACAGCCCAAACAACATGCAACCCACATTAACACATAACGAGGGGGGATCATCGGGGAACACTTGTCCTAATATAACTCGTATGTGACGAACCACATTAACCCACCCATGACACTTCCTATGGGATCATACACCTTCCTCCTAGGCCAACGGGATACCAATTCAACTAGCATGCAATACACAAGACTCTTTAATCCTAAGAACGGTACCCGATACATCAAACTAGACTCACACACGGCAAACGGGGTACAACGGGACATGGGGGAAACATCAAACGGGGAAAAACATCACATTGCCCACCAACTTTCCAGCGGGTGGAGGACCACCCGCCGGCGGCGGCCATAGTTTCCAGCGGGTGCCCAACGGGCAGTCGCCTGCCCGCTGGGAACCGGTACAAAGGGGCAGCGGGTAGGTGGCGGGCACCCCTGCCCCCACCTACACCCCACTGACTCATATGTAATATTTCGGTCCTGGGATCCTCCGTAGAACCCGAAACCATGTCCAGACACATTCAAACATAAACGACAACACCACGTATTCAAGTAACGGAATTAAACCAAGAATCACACCAAATGCTTCCTAACATGATTCCTAACCATGCCCAGACTCAACACCTGATCATGCAAAATCCCACCCAACATACCAAGAATAACATAATACGAAATCCGTGTTATTACCCTAGGGCTCTAGACATAATCAAAACACCAGATCATTCATATAACTTATCATAGTATCAAGAACATCAAGATTATCACATAAGCATCAAGATTAACACATAAACATCAAGATTATCATATAAACACCATATAAAACCTAGGCAAAGCTCTATCAAGACTCAAGCACATAATCATATATCAAAAGAGCGAATGAAGAAGATATAGCAAAGAAAATAGGTTTTGTTAAGACATGGGTTACCTCTTAGACGTAATTAATCCTCCCTTGGATATTAAGGTTCTTCTCTAAGATTTCCATTCGATTGATCTCCCTAGGCTTGGTGGTGGGAAATCTCCCGGGAATATTTTCGTGTAATATAACTATGGGTGGTAAGGGTTCTAATTACTTTCTAATCCCCTATTTATAGAATTAGGAATCCTAATCATAATCTGAATAGTAAAGGCCTACTTTCTTCATTCCTAATAGATATATAGGTCTAGGATTCCTAATTAGAATCTGACTAGTAAAAGGTTTACTCTCTTTATTCCTAATAGGCATAAGACTCTAGTTTAAGAAAGGGTCCACTGTAACACCCCGTGTTATGGCCTTCAATCCTGGATTAATTATTAAATTAATTCCATTAATGATAATTAAAAAGGGTTTAATTTGGATAGGATTCCGTTTAATTAATTAATATGGTCACCATGGATCGTGGACCCTTGCCTAAACTAGAGTCTTAAGCCTATTAGGAATAAAGAGAGTAAACCTTTTACTAGTCAGATTCTTATTAGGAATCCTAGACCTATATATCTATTAGGAATAAAAAAAAAGTAGGCCTTTACTATTCAGATTAGGATTAGGATTCCTGATTCTATAAATAGGAGATTAGAAAGCAATTAGAACCCTTACCACCCATAATTATATTACACGAAAATATTCCCGGGAGATTTACCACCACCAAGCCTAGGGAGATCAATCGGATGGAAATCTTAGAGAAGAACCTTAATAGCCAAGGGAGGATTAATTAAGGGTAAGAGGTAACCCATGTCTCAACAAAACCTATTTTCCTTGCTATAATGTTCTCCTTTGGCTCCTTATTCTATGCTTGTGTCATGATAAATCTTTTATGATGATTACGATATGATCTTGATGTTGATGAGATGATCTTATGTGTTGATCTTGATAATCTTGATGATTATAAGAGATCTTGATAATTATGTGTTGTTCTTGATAAATCTTGATGTTCTTGATTTTAAAGGTAAAGGTATGATTTTGTGATTTAAATATGATTAGAGCCCTAGGTTAAATCGTGAATTTTGTATTGTGATATTCTTGGTATATTTGGGTGGGATTTCGCATGATCGGGTGTTAATTACGTTTAGAAGTCATGTTAGGATGTATTTAAATGTGATTCTTGGTTTGATCCGTTATTTGACTACGTGGTGTCGTCGTTTGTGTTTAAAAGTGTCTATGCATGGTTTCGGGTTCCACGAAAGATCCCGGGACCAAAGTATTGCAAAAGAGTCAGTGGGGGGTAGGGGAACCCGCCACCAACCCGCTGCCCCTAAGGGCGTCGCCGGCAGCGGGCAGTCGGCGGGCAGGCGACTGCCCGCCGGGCTCCCGCTGCCCAGTAATTCACCGCCGGCCACCCGCTGTGGGATGGTGGTTTTCCCCATTAGATGTTTCCCCAACCCCCGAGGTGTCCCAATGGACCCCGTTTGTCGTGCCTGAGTCTAGTTTGATGTTTCCGGTACCATTCGTAGGATAAAAGAGTCTTGTGTATTGCATGCTAGTTGAATTGGCCTAGGTGAAAGATGTATGAACCCCTTAGGAGTATTCCTAGTATGTGGATGACCACGGGCATATGTTTATTTATACGTTTTCTCCCCCTTCCCAATGTGCTAATGTGAGTTGCATGTGCTTGCTGTGTGTTATGTGTGCATGATACCCCAATTTGGTTGCGATCAAATTGGCTATACGGGCAGTTGGATGGGTTGAGAACCATTGGCTGTTAACCAGGCCGGTTGCGATCGGTCAGGTATATAAATATTATATAAGGCTGCGGTCCACCGTTTGGTTGCGATCAAACGTTTTACATGTGCTGCGGTTCATAATCTGGTTGCGATCAGAAATACACTTTTTGGGCTGCGGTCCACCGTTTGGTTGCGATCAAACGTTATGATGAGCTGCGGTTCATCGGTTTGTTGCGATCAACCCCTTCGTGTTGCGATACGAGGCAGGGTGCTGCGGGGCCGTGTTAGCGCTATATGCGCTGACCCTCATGTATGGGCATGCGATTGGTCCTGTGGCGCCACCAAAGTGTGCTTATGTGTTGAGATAATGATATGAATGATGTGAAGTAATCTTGTGACCTTAGGATATATGCTAGTATCTTTATATGCGTGATTATAACTGCTGAATGTGCTTGTCCCTACTTGTTGAGTTTATTCTTGATTTTAAAGCTAGAGTTTCCTAAGTATATATTTTCCGGCTTCAAAATGCTTTTCCTATATATATATATATATATATATATATATATATATATATATATATATATATATATTTATTACCATCGGAGGTCCTCCAAGTATAGTGGTTTTGCCACGTTTAGTCTTAAACTTTCAAATTGACCATTTGTGGTCCTTCGACTTTCAAATTTAACCATTCGTGGTCCAAGTTAACCACTCATGGCCTTTCAAGTTTTAAACTTTAACCAATCGTGGTCCTCTTAAAAGGACCATGGTTGGTTAAAATTTAATAGTTGAAGGACCATGGCTGGTTAACTTGGACCACGGATGGTTAAATTTGAAAGTCGAAGGACCACAAATGGTCAATTTGAAAGTTTAGGACTAAACGTGGCAAAACCACTATAGTCGGAGGACCTCGGATGGTATTAACTCTCTCTCTCTCTCTCTCTCTCTCTATATATATATATATATATATATATATATATATATATATATATATATATATATATATATATATATATATATATATATATGTGTGTGTGTGTGTGTGTGTGTGTGTGTGTGTGTGTGTGTGTGTGTGTGTATTATATATATATATATATATATATATATATATATATATATGTATATATATATATATATATATATATATATATATATATATATATATATATATATATATATAAACCTATATTGTATTTTAACGCGTTGGAGTGGGTTACCCGCATTATTCGCTGAACAGATATATTTGGCTTTCAGGCACAGATGAGTAGCTCCGTAGCGCGCTCGAGAACCCAAGGCTTAGATAGTTAGCTTCCGTTTCGGCCTGCGTGCCATGGTGATGTAATGAAATTGTTTTGAGGATAATTAGATAGTTTAGACTATGCATCTGAATTCTCCAGCTCAGATGTGGCATAGCACCCCAAACACTTATGTTTAGTATGCTCTGTTATTGGGATTTAATGATAGTATTACCTTCATTTCATAAGCTTTGAAAGTTTAAAATTTTAGGGGTGTTACAGTTGGTATCAGAGCCTAAGTTTGACCCCAGGATAAGATGCTTAAGACAAGACTTTAGGACATTAAGCTTGAGCTCTAGGTATTTAGGTGCATAGGATTCAGGAAACTTATGACGCGCGGTGAGATTGTGGGTTTACCTATCTCTACATGCCTAACTTTCCCCTCACTCTAATCTACACTTAATTTAAGAATCCCCCCACGCTTATCGCATCAAGGTAAGGGTGCAACCCACTAACTTACCGCTACAATAAATATTGGTACTGTAGACCATCAGCATGGCACAAACAAGAAGTCAGTCAAGGACCCCCCAAACCCTCCGCTCATGAATCTCTTGTTCAGAATCTACAACAACTAACTCAGGCCGCCCAGGCACTAAGCGGCGCAGTCCTCCATAACAACAACTGACCACCACCGCCACCAAACGGAAACTCAGATGTCACTCGGCAAGTTTCAAACCATCGCCCACCCACCTTCTCAGGAGAAGAGGACCCACGATCCTCGAAGACTGGGTCCGAACCTTCGACAAAATCCCCGGGCTAGTGGAATGCCAAGAGGAAACGCGCGTAGAGATAGCCTCATTCTACTTCGGACACAAGGCCGACCTTTGGTGGATCCACGAAGGACCCACTTATAGACAAGAACTGGGGTTCAACTGGGAATGCCTAAAAACACGGCTACGAGAACGGTTCTACCCCGCGCACGTAAGGGCAAACCATGTACGAGGAATTTCTCCACCTCAAACAAGGGATGACTACCGTCATGGAATATCACAAACAATTCCTCGAGCTGACTCATTCGCACCCGAATTAGTTCCAACAGAGACAACCAAGATAGAGAAGTTTGTGTCAGGCCTCAACTTCGAAGCCCGAAAGGCCCTAATCGTAAGCAAACCCCGAACTCTTAACGAAGCCTACACCAGCGCTGCCGACCGCTATCAAATCTAACTACTACAACGGGGAGTTCATGAACAGATCCGGAAAAGGAGTAACGAAGGTGGGGGACCACCTGTAAAGAGAACTAGGACACCAATTAAATACAAGGAAGTGAAGTAACACATGAACAACGCCTCTGCTTAGTCTTTAGTGCGAGGTAAGTATATCATTTTGACTCGTGAAACCTTTGCCTCAGCTTGAACTATCATTTTCCCTTGAATCCCAGCCTTTCGATATTCCTAATTGTTGAGACCCTTGCCTCGAATCCATGATTATCCTTAAAAGCAACCAAACACCCGTTGTGCCTTTACCTACTCCTTGTTGTATCTAATTTATCCCTAGAAACCCTAAATCGTTATGAGCTTAGAATCATTGTCATTGCTCTAGTTTTGTATCCCTCTCTTTTGAACCATTGCTAAGACCCTACAAGTGGTGTAAACCCCTCGCTTTGCCTAAATGGCGCAAGGGTTGACACTTATTAGGTTGGTGTTAGGATAGTTGTTAAAAAGGACTCGGCATGTTAAGCAAGGTTGGCAGGCGCGTAGAAAATGTCGCGCACTAAGCTCTACTGCAATAAGAAACCTTAATTGGGAATGAGGACCTTGATGGTTTTAAGACACCGTAAGAAATACATTCGACACACAGAATCACCAAAACGTCACGCGACAACGAGAACAGTTAACAAAATGCATTCCAAGGAAGAGAAAGGCATCACTAAGCATTTGATCGCTAAAGGATTAAATGGGACCGTACGACATGCCAAACCTCAAGAAAGACCAAAGAGGGCTTGTTGTGAACCAAGACAAGGAGATGACAAAAGTTGGATTACAATCAGCCACCTTATGAAGATTTCAAGATTATTAACTGTAAACGAGACCCGACCGATTGGACAAGTAGCAAGGACCTACGTGAGTCCTTGGAGTAAAGAGCCAAGGATCATCTCAAGGTGTTAAAAAAATTAGGCCCACATCTTGTTTTCAAGAGGTGCTATCGATAGCGTTAGTTGTGAAGTTACAGTTGAACCCTACAATCCAACCAACTAGGAATGATTGACAAAAAGACGTGCAAACCAAGAAGTCGGGTTACGGACTTACAAAGGCCTCGAGTCAACCTCTAAGGTTGGACCTAGTCTCTTACAACCATGGCTATCGTTCGAGTATCCAAAAGACTCTTTCAAGATCTCTCCGTAAAGAGCCAGAATGCCCAAAACTATGGTACAAACCCGTCCCAGTCCTTAGCCCTTTGTTTACCTTACCCAAAAATCCCCAAATCCGTGAAGAATAAAGGAGACATCCCTTCCGTCCAAGAAGAACAAAATAAAACGACTAGAGTCTAAGGACATGTCGTATCATAAGATTTCATGCACCCATTCTAGGGTCGTACGTTCAAGGGAAGTGTAGGGAACACTTTGGTATCAAGACCTCAATTACTTTAAGGGCCAAACAAGGAAGTAAAACAACTCGTAAGGATCGCCAAGTCATTTCGCAACAAGAATCAATAAATCGACTGCATTCCAAGAAGGAAGGAAGCGTGCTAAGAAGCTTTCACTACTAGAAGCATCACTAAAAGGGTGCAACAAGCTAAAGTTCGGAAAGGACGTCAAGTCGTGCTAAGGATTTCACCTACCAAGGAAGAGATGAAATTCAATAAAACAAGGAAACCAACCCAAAGTCCCTTGATCCTCATGGAACCCTAACAAGAATCGGGAGTTGAGACCTAAGGATTGGCTTTGCTAACCGACTAGGTCAAGACTTTTGGGAATTTTGGGAGAGTATGCACGGAATTCATCACAAAAATTCCTTCAAAAGCGGTAAAGATGGATGAGACCTTAGCATGGGAAGAAAATATCAATGGAAATCTTAGAGCCAAGCATAGCCAAAACTAAAGAAAAAGGATCGTCAGTTCGTCTTGACATCATAATCGGGCTTCAAACAGGAATAATCACTCGACGTCGAGAATCCTTAACCCATCCTAGCCGAATTCCATTCCTTCCCTTTAACAATCAAACCACGTCTTATTACAAAACCCTTTCTACCCTTCAAACCTCATTCTTGATTCCCCATTTTAACGATTTCATACAAGGTAGCAACTTCACTTTCTAAGTTGCAACTTTGAAAACTTTGATCCTAATTCCAAAATTCACCTTGTCCTCAAGTTTGAAACCCGAGCCATCCACTATCTTTATCCTTTTAACCCAATCATTCCCAAAAACCCAGTATACATAGATATATAATTATATATTTTCCCCATAGAATACTTTCTCTATACAACCACCGTACTAGTTTTGACTCGTTATCCCCGTAATGATTTCTAAGCTTCGGGGACGAAGCTTCTTGTAAGGGGGGGGGGGGTGTAACACCCCGTGTTACGGCCTTCAATCGTGGACCCTTGCCTAAACTAGAGTCTTAAGCCTATTCGGAATAAAGAGAGTAAACCTTTTACTAGTCATATTCTTATTAGGAATAAAGAAAGTAGGCCTTTACTATTCAGATTAGGATTAGGATTCCTGATTCTATAAATAGGGGATTAGAAAGCAATTAGAACCCTTACCACCCATAGTTATATTACACGAAAATATTCCCGGGAGATTCACCACCACCAAGCCTAGGGAGATCAATCGAATGGAAATCTTAGAGAAGAACCTTAATAGCCAAGGGAGGATTAATTAAGGCTAAGAGGTAACCCATGTCTCAACAAAACCTATTTTCCTTACTATAATCTTTTCCTTTGGCTCCTTATTCTATGCTTGTGTCTTGATAAATCTTTTATGATGATTACGATATGATCTTGATTACGGCAGTGGTCCTCGTGGTGGCTATGACGTGATTATGGAGCTTGTGACCTGAGTGATGGGTTCACGTTTCTTGGGAGGCATGTGTTGCCGTGGGTGTGATCGGTACCCTCTTGTACTATGAAATCAGTGGTCATGTTGGAGATTGTCGGAGTGGGGACGACGGTCCTCGGAGGAATAAGGTTGGACTTGGTGTACAAGGTTCCTGGAGGTAATGGTTGGAACTAGACATAAGGTTGGAACCGGGTATAAGGAAGGCGTATCAATTCGTGATGGGTGATGTCACGAAGGCATGTGTTGCCATTGTTGTGTAATTCTCTATTCGTGTCGGGTGATGTCGCGAAAGCATGTGTTGCCGTTGTGTGTCTCTTATTCTCTTGTTTTATGCATGTCGGGTGATATTCTACTGTGTGATGGTAGAATACGCCTTGAGTCGTTCTTGGGTGTCGTTGATGTGACACCCCAAAAATCCAAATTCAATTAATGGATTAATTGAGTAATTAATCCTATTTCAATTGAGGAATTAATTCCTAAAATCCTGAAATTCAATACTTGCGGACTAGTTTTTGACTAGTCAATTCCAAAGTCAAAGTTGTACCTTAAGCTTTGAAGGGAGTTCCCTTGTTCCTTACATTTCCTAATGTTAGTAAGGGCATTCTTGACCTTACACATAGTGTTAGTATTGTAACCTAACCTAGTAGACATCTTCATTCTATCCCTTACACTTTCTAAAAATTAAGCTCTACCTTCTCTCTAAAAAGGTGAGTAGCTTTTCCTCCAATCCAAGTTGAGACCTTGCCAAGACTTCAAGAGTTGCTTCCAAGATTCAACCTTTCACCTATTTGGGCATCTAGAAGGGTAAGATCCAAGCCTATCCTGTGTTTTTGGTTTCATCTTAGGTGTCTTTTCTTAAAGGTAGGATCTTTATGACCTTTTGGTTTGTTCTTGAAGTGGGTTTGGAAAGTGAGCCTTGTGAGGAGCTTGTTGAGGTGTAAAGTGAAGTCTTTTAGTCTACAAGAGGTAACCCATGCTCTACAAAATCTATTTTACTTACCTATATGTGATTTCTTGGATTCTACATGTGTTTTGCTATGAAATGTGAGTGTTGATGCATAATCTTGTGAAAATGCATATCTAGAGCTTGTGTTTAGGGTTCTTGTGTGCCATTGCTTGGCATTTCCTTTGATTCAAGTCATTTTGTTGTATTGGGTGAGATTTAGCATGTTTTTTTTTGGGGGGGGGGGGGTGTTACAGTTGTCACTTCTTGTTGTCTTGGGATGTGTTCCCTTATCTTGTTGTGAGTGCATAGAGTCTTGTGCTTGACTTCTACTCTTGGTTTTGAACTTATATATACTATATCCCATTTCGCAAATGATTTTGTATATATATCCTATCTATGTATGATATTTCACATGTATTGGTGGGTTACCAGCATCATTCGCTGACCGGGCGTCGTCCCATACATTTATGTGTTTCTTTTAGGTCCCGAGTAGAGGCGAACGCGATCTAGAGACGGATAGAATATATCCCTCAGTCCTTGTAGTATGTTTTGGCTTGTGTGCCCTTTTAGACTTGTTGTTGTTGACCTTGTTCCTTTATAGACAGATTATGTTGATGTTGTTTACGCCTGTGCGTTCACCGTTGTGTGGACGTGGCATAACACTCTACGTTTTCCATCTATTTATCAGTTAGACTTCCGCTGTGTATGCTTTTATGGTTAGATTATCTGCATGATTAAGTTTTAAATTGGTATGGAAATCGGGGGTGTTACAGTTGGTATCAGAGCCTAGGTTTGAGCCTAGGATGATAGAGTCTAGACTTCTAAGTGGCTAAGTGTGATTTGAGACCCTAAGACGACTGTAAGAATCTAAGTGTTTAAGGCTTAGGACTTGTAGGACGCGCGGTGAGGTTGTGAGCTCTTTTATCATTTTCTGTTGTGCTTTCTATGCTTGTTCTCCTTTTAGCTTTGGTTCTCTTTAGTTAAGGCACCAGGTGAGGGTGCGGCCATAAGTTTCCTTCCGTTATCGTGCTATTGCTGTAGAAGTCAAGGATGGCACCATCGAGGCGTCGTGCAAGGTCTTCAGAAGCAACTACCAGTGAATAGTTAGCTCAAAGCCTTCATCAACTGATGCAGATCACCCAGATGCTGAGCAACGCCCTCCTCAACAACCACTCTCTTCAGAATGGAAATCGTGACATAGTACGCCAAGTCGCAAGTCTCCGTCCCCCGATCTTCACCGGTGAAGAAGATCCCGCAGTGCTGGACGAGTAGATCCAGATGTTTGACAAGATCTTCGATAGGGGAAGACGTTCCGTTTGCAAGAAGTGTGGAAGTGACCACCCCGGCATGGACTGTCATGGGAAACCGATAGAGTGCTTTGCTTGTGGCAAGAAGGGTCACCGGTCCTTTGAGTGCAGGATTAAGAGGAAGACATCAGCAAGCTCAAAACCAGTTAGTAGTGTGAGATCCCAGTCGGGAAGTAAGTCTCGAAGTGGAAACAATAATGGACTAAGTGGAAGTAGCATCCAGGACCTGTGTACGAAGTCGGGACATCAGCAAGGCAAGTTCCACAGTCGTGAGGCTGATGCAAGTGGGAACCGTTGAAGTAAGCTCTTGTATCTTTAGTTGCACCTCCCTTCATCTTTGTGCCTTTCCTGCGTGTTAGCTTCGAGTGTTAGCTTGTTTACGTGTTACCCTTGACCCTCGTTAATCTTTTCTTTCCCCTAGACAAACCCAATCACCCTTTTTGCCAAGTGATCATTTTCTTCCGAACCTTGTTCTTGTTTTCTTTCCTTATCATCTTGTGCAAGGCGGCAGTGACATCAGCTTAAGAAGGAATCGGACAAATCTAAGAGTTAAGTCGCATCTGAGTTGAGGAAGAGAGCCTTCAGTTCGACAAGCGTAGTGATCAGCGTCAAGCCGAAGTTTCACCGGAAGTCGTGAACCTTTTACCTCGTGAAGTCGATCTTCTTCTCTTACCTTCGTCAAATCCCTTATCTCTTCTAGAAATCCTTCCTATCTTTTCAAACCTCATTCTTGTTCCTCTCTTGATTTGACTCTGTTCAAGGTTACGACCTCATCTTTCCTAAGTTGTGATTTTGAAAATCTTGATCCTCTTCCTAACAAGCGCTACCCTTGAGTTTAAATCGGATACCCTCCGTGGGGAAATTCTTTTCAATCCCTAAAACCTCGTTTTGATTCCTTACTCCTTTAAGTTGTAGCTTTGTTTACAACACTCCTCTTCTTAACCAACATGGTCCTGGAGTTGTTTAACCTAAACCTTTCACCCTGATCTTTTCCTTAGACCGAATCTCTTCTCGCGAACCTCTTTTCCCTGAGCTACCTTTCTCCTTTGTTACCGTTCTTGTTTTGAACCTTTCATCCGATCCGAAAGCTTTGAAGTTTTCAAGCGTTGCTTTGTAGAGAGTTGTGGGCGGTGTGCTAATGCAAGTGTTAAGTCGGTAGCTTGCATCAAGTTAGTCCAAGAGCCGGAGAGATGGTCATCCAACTCGTGTTTTGGATCTAGCAGTTGAAGCCTTTGTCGGAAGTGACGGATCAGGTTCAAGCGGATGCCGAGCTCAAGATGTGTAGTGTGAGTACCTTGTTTCCCTTTGGTTGAAGAAGTCAGCGGAGATCAGTTGAAGACGCCATCCTGGTTCTTTGATCCCGAATGATCTAGCTTAGAGTTTTTGTGGTGCCAGTTTCTGTTTGTGGCTTGTTCCTTAGCTGAGCCGTCTCGTTTTCGGGTAGATCGTTGGCTGGTTTTAAGCAGGGAGTTAAGTTTAAGGTAGAATTAGTTTCCTTTCCGGTTATTCTTTTATCTATCACCTTGTCTTTCTTTCTTGTCTTACCTTTGTGAACCTTCAGCTTATTTCTAAGCCTTGCCACTCGTCTTGTTAACCGACGGTTTTGGTGTTGAACTTCGTTGTGTCCAAGCCTATCAATCTTAACACCTTAATTTGAACCCTTGGTTCCTCTAACTTTGGTTAGTAGTGAACACTTTTATTGCTTAAAGCCTCGTTTGCAACTCATCTCTTAAGCTTTGTCACCCGTTTCGCAAGCCGACCGTTTTGTTGTGGTAGCCCGTTTCTTCCCTTGTTTGCTATTGTCGTTCTGATGTTTTCGCTTTTCGGCTGTGCTTAGTTGCTCTCTCTTGTTTGTCGCGGTTGTTAGCTTGTAACATTTGGGTAGTTGGTTTAGTTGCTTTGCTTTTATGAAGACGCAGTTCGTCGTAGTTAACCAGAGGTTGGACCTGCTTGAGGCCAGTTCTAGCCGAGGAAGAGCCGACGAAGAGTCCGGTGAAGTCACCGAGGAGTCGGAGAGCGAGTCCTTCTAGTGTGGAGTTGTGGCAATCCCGTCTACCTTTCCTTAGCTTGTTGTTATCTTTTAGTTGTTGCTACCATTCGTTAGTTGCTTGTTGTTTACCTTATGTGTTCGTTTTTGCTTGCTTGTTGAGTTGAGTGGTTAGCTTTGTGGCTTGTGCTAGGAGCTAGTAATTTAGATCTTTGGTGTTGGTTAGAAGTTGGTGGTTGTGTTGGTTTAGAGTTTGATATGCTCATTATCTCCGTTGGTTATTTCTTTCAATGCTTGCCCCAATATAGCTTCTTGCTTATTTTTGATATCTTTTGAATCCTTCGAGATTTGATCAAAAATGGGATGTTTTTGACATTCTTGTCACATTGTTGTTTCATTTCACCATTTGTTTCAATTCGTCGTACCCAAGCTTCGGGGATGAAGCTTCTTTTAAGGGAGAGATGATGTGACACCTCGTAATCCAAATTCTATTTAGGGATTAATTAAGTAATTAATCCTAATTCAATTGGTAATTTAATCCCTTAAATTCCTGAAAATTCAATAGTCGGGGACTAGTAAGTGACTAATCAACCCAAATCAAGGTGTTGTACCTAAAGCTTTGTGAATATTTCCCTTGTTCCCTTACACTTTTCATCTTAGTAAGGGTAAAGAAGACACTTCCTTCATGATGGTATTCCAAGCTAACCTACGAGACACATTTCATTTCTTCCCAAACACTTTCCAAATCAAAAGCTCTTCCTTCTCTCTAAAAATCTTGCTAGCTTTCTCTCAAAGCTAAGTTTAGGGTTATCAAGATCTCAAAAGTTTGTCTCAAAGATTCCACCTTTCCTACTCTTGAGCATCTAGGAGGGTAAGATCTATGTTCCTTTTGTGTTTCTAGTATTTTCTAAGGTACCTTTTTCTAATGGTGAAATCTTTATGACCTTTAGGTGTGTTTTTGAAGTGGGTGTGGAAGGTGAACCTTATTAGAAGCTTTGTGAAGTATTTTAAGTGAAGGTTGAGTCTATAAGAGGTAACTCATGCTCTACAAAATCTATTTTGCTTACCTATATGATGATTTATTGGATTCTACTTGTGATTTTGCTATAAAATGTGGGTTTTGATGCATTGTCTTGTGAGAATGCATATCTAGAGCTTGTTATTAGGGTTCATGTGTGACATTGCTTGGCTATTCCTTTGATTCAAGTCATTTTGTTGTATTTGGTGACATTTGGCATGTTTTGGACTTGAATTTGAGCTTGGAGTTGAAAATCCCCGAAGGGATATTTTTGGTACAGGAGTTGTACCTGCGGGCGGAAAAGCGGACAGTGGCCTACCCGCCGCCCCACCCGCAGGGTACACACCTCGTGGGAAAGTGGTTCCCACGGGTGGAACCACGGGTGGGGGTCCACCCGTGGCCCCACCCGCGGGGTACATATATGTTGATTGTTGGGGATTTGTTCCCCGTGATTCTTTTGACTCGGTATTTGGTCTTTTGACTTCCCGATGTTCTTTTGTTGGGCTTTTGAGTGTCTTCTAGAACTATATGGTAGGATTCCATGTAGGTTTTGGTGTCTTGAATCGTGCTAAGTGTTCAACCTTGTGATTCGTTGAACCATTATGAGTCTTGTGTGTTCTTCGCAACTATGTTTGGTTTACTTGTTTGATAAGCATGCTAGTTTGGGTTTAAATGCTAGCGTGTCTGGTTTGTTCTATCCCATTATGGATGATGACTTGTGTCAATCATCGTTGTTGTCAGATTGTGATCCGTTCCTTGATTGAGTATGGTTTCATATCTTTTTTGTGATCCGTTGATTGATTCCTATGATTGTGTGGTGTGTGTGGTTGTACCTGGATTGCACGATTAATGGTATGGGACATTAGTCAACAAAGTACGGCAGTGGTCTTCGTGGTGGCCATGACGTGATTATGGAGCTTGTGACCTGAGTGATGGGTTCACGTTTCTTGGGAGGCATGTGTTTCCGTGTGTGTGATCGGTACCCTCGTGTACTATGAAATCGGTGGTCATGTTGGAGATTGTCGGAGTGGGGCGACGGTCCTCGGAGGAATAAGGTTGGACTTGGTGTACAGGGGTCCTGGAGGTAATGGTTGGAACTAGACATAAGGTTGGGGTAGCCATAAGGTTGGAACCGGGCATAAGGAAGGCATATCAATTCGTGATGGGTGATGTCACGAAGGCATGTGTTACCATTGTTGTGTAATTCTCTATTCGTGACGGGTGATGTCACGAAGGCATGTGTTGTCGTTGTGTGTCTCTTATTCTCTTGTGTTATGCATGTCGGGTGATATTCTACTCTGTGATGGTAGAATACGCCTTAAGCCGTTCTTGGGATGTGTTCCCTTATCCTTGTTGTGAGTGCATAGAGTCTTGTATTTGACTTCTACTCTTGGCTTTGAACTTATATATACTATATCCCATTTCGCAAATGATTTTGTATATATATCCTATCTATGTATGATATTTCACATGTATTGGTGGGTTACCAGCATCATTCGCTTACCGGGCGTCGTCCCATATATTTATGTGTTTCTTTCAGGTCCCGAGTAGAGGCGAGCGCGATCTAGAGACGGATAGAATAGATCCCTCAGTCCTTGTAGTATGTTTTGGCCTGTGTGCCCTTTACTAGACTTTAGACTTGTTTTTGTTGACCTTGTTCCTTTATAGAAAGATTATGTTGATGTTGTTTATGCCTGTGTATTAACCGTTGTGTGGACGTGGCATAACACTCTACGTTTTCCATCTATTTATCAGTTAGACTTCCGCTGTGTATGCTTTTATGGTTAAATTATATTATCTGCATGATTAAGTTTTAAATTGGTATGGAAATCGGGGGTGTTACACCTCTGCCCGCCGTTCCACCCGCGGGTACGTCCCTGCAAACCAAAATATCCCTTCAGGGATTTTCAACAACAAGGCCAAGTTCAAGTCCAAAACACCCAAAATCTCACACACAACAACAATATGACTTGATCCCAAGAAATAGCCAAGCAATGGCATTCAAGAACCCTAAGAAAAAGCTCTAAACATGCATCACCACAAGACAATGCATCAAATCTCACAAATCAAGACAAGAATCATAAGTAGAAGTCATGAAATCATCATATAAGTAAGAAAATAGGTTTTGTAAAGCATGTGTTACCTTTGTAGCCTAATAACTTCCTCTTTTCACCCTTAAAAAGCCTTTCCTAGAGCTCCTCTTCCACACCCACTTCATACACAAACCAAAACACAACAAAGATCCTATCTTTAGAAAAAGACACCTAAAAGGAGGTTAAAAACACCAAAAGACCAAGGATCTTACCCTCCCCTATGCTCAAGATGAAGAAAGTAGGAATCTTGGGATACAAACTTGCAAGACTTGGATGCTCAAATTCTAGCTTGGAGAAGAAGCTAAACCATTCTAGAGAGAGGCTAGAGGTTTTTGTGTTTTAGGTTGAAGGGTGAATGAAATGAAAGAGTATTGATAGGTTAGCTTGAATCACAAACCTTAGGTAGAAAGACATTCCTACCCTTACTAATGTTGGAAAGACAAGGGAACAAGGGCACAACTCAAGAAGCACAAGGTACAACTCTTTGACTTAAGTGACTAGTCAAAATCTAGTCCCTCGACTATTAAATTTTAGGATTTTTAGGAATATATTAGCAAAGAGACTTGGATTAATTCTTAGTGTGGAATGTTCAGAGGCTCTCGAAAAGGGATACCTTGAAAAGAAAGGTGACCTCGGTGCATATGTCGTACCTGTGCGATAAAAGATCTTTCTTTTGACAATGCATTGGCTGATCTAGATGCTTCTATTAATGTCATGCCTTCGCGTGTTTTTGACAAAATGATTATGCCTGTTCTAACCCCAACTAATATGACCGTCCAACTTGCCGACGGATCCACTCGGTATCCGAGGGGCATCGCGGAGGACGTATTAGTTTGGATAAAAGATTTTGTGATACCTGTGGATTTTGTGATATTAGATGTTGGCCCAGAGAGCAAGAATGTGTCGTTGATTTTTTGGAAGGCCATTTTTTGCCACCTGCCGAGCTATAATCGATGTAGGTACTGGTAAGCTTACCCTGCGCATTGACAATTGGTCAAAGTCAACATGTCCCAATTTCTTGCATACTTGAACATAGAATTTTTGCAATGTAGATGTTCTAAAATCAAACTAAAAGCATATGTGAATCATATTAGCATCTAATTGCACTTTGCATTCATCAATTTCATTATTTCATAACAATATCAAGAAAACCCAATTTTTCATAACATTCATGCTTGGGCTTCAAATTCCCAAATGGGTTTCAACAATGCAATGTGGCATATACAAAATATTCACCATGAAAGTGTTCTCAAGAGTACAAAGAAGCATTCTGTGGCATTATTTATGCAAATAAATCAACAAAACATACTCTTCCATGCAAAACTTGTACTAGAGAAAATCTTGATAAAACAGATAACAATGGAGGTTTTAGAGATTACCTTGATGGAGAGCTAGAGTGTTCTTGCAACTAATGCTCAAAAATGGAAGAAAAGATGATGAGTGTAGTGAACCTTGCGTAATGGAGCTTTTTTATCGCGTAAATGGGGAATAAGGAGTGCTAGGTTTGGTTGGGGAAGAAGACAACAAATGAGAAGGGAGAAGGGTTTATGCTGATCGGCTCCCCAATTACGCCACTGTCACAGCGTGCGTAATTGGGAAATAGTTCTCCCTCGCTGACGCTCTCTGAAGGTGGGACGGAAATCGCCCAGGGAAGGATCCTTGCCATGAGTAGGGCCCGAGTCGGAGACATCGACGTAGTAACCGGAACATTCCTCGTACACACCACTCCCGCCATCGTACTGTTTAATTCGGGAGCTACCAACTCGTTCATAGCAACCGAATTCGCCACAAGGCTCTGTTTAACAACAGGCACAGGGGTAGGCGAAGTGTTGAAGTGCAAGGACATAATGATCATCATTGGTGGAGTGGAATTTCCTAGCAATCTAATCCAGTTCGGGTTGGACGGTATACAGGTAATCCTAGGAATGAACTGGCTAGGGAAATTCAAGGCACAGATCCTATGCGGCGAACAAAAGGTAATCTTAAGACGACCAAATGGGAAACGGGTATCCTACCGCAGATCTGCCAAGGACCCGGAAGTCAAACTAGTAAATATGATGAAGATGAAGAAATACTTAACTAAAGGGTGTGAGGCATTTTTATGCTCAGTTGAAGATCTGGACGCCGGAAGCGACAAACCGCAGCTAATCCCCGTAGTAGACGAATTCGCGGATGTCTTCCCAGACGAGATCCCCGGGGTACCACCGCCCAGGGAGGTGGAATTCACCATAGACTTAATGCCAGGAACCGCACTCATCTCGAAGACACCCTATAAGATGGCGCCAAAAGAAATGCAAGAACTGAAAACACAACTACAAGATTTGCTAGATAAGGGTTACATACGCCCCAGCACTTCACCATGGTGAGCCCCAATATTATTCGTAAAAAAGAAAGATGGAAGCATGCGAATATGCATCGACTACAGGGAATTGATCCAGGTTACGGTAAAGAATAAATACCCCTTCCCTCGAATAGATGACTTGTTCGATCAACTCAAAGGGTCAGGAGTGTTCTCGAAAATCAATTTAAGGTCCGGATACCATAAGATAAAAGTAGCTGACCAGGATATTCCGAAAATAGCTTTCTGAACTCGCTAGGGCCACTAAAAATTCACAGTAATGCCATTCGGATTGACTAATGCCCCGCAGTATTCATGGACCTTATGAATCGCGTGTTTTGGCCCTACTTAGACAACTTCGTAATTGTATTTAGCAATGACATCCTGGTCTACTCTAAAGACATGGAAGAACACGAGAAACACCTCCGTACTACCATACAAACCCTGAGGGAAAAACAGTTATATGTCAAACTCTCTAAATGCGAATTATGGAAAGACAGCGTGGCATTCCTAGGCCACGTGATAACCATAGAGGGAATTAGGGTGGACCCGATAAAGATTCGAGCAGCCAAAGAATGGCCTACACCAAAGACAGTTCCAGAAATTAGGAGCTTCCTTGGGTTGGCTGGTTATTATCGAAGATTTGTGCCCGATTTCACCAAAGTAGCTCAACCCATGACAAGACTTATTTAGAAAGAAATTCCCATTCCAGTGGGACGCCTGTTGTGCTTTAGCCTTCTAGGAACTAAAGGAAAGGTTGACCACAACCCCAGGTTTGGCGCTACCCTCGGGAGTAGAAGAATTCGAAGTTTTCAGCGACACCTCAAAGAAGGAACTAGGTTGCATACTAATGCAGAATAGCAAAGTAATAGCGTACGCGTCCAGGCAACTCAAAACCCACGAGGAGAAGTACCACACTCATGACCTGGAGCTGGCAGCCATTGTGTTTGCCCTGAAGATCTGGAGACACTATTTGTATGGGGCACAATGCAAGATCTACAAGGACCAAAAAAGCCTAAAGTACATCTTTACTCAGAAAGATTTGAATATGAGGCAGAGGCGGTGGTTAGCACTTATAAAAGATTACGACCTGGATATCCAATATCACGAAGGAAGGGCTAACGTAGTGGCAGATGCACTAAGCAGGAAAACGAGCTACTCCCTTAACACCACGTGGATACTGGCGGACGAACTATGTAGAGAATTCCAATTAAACTTAGAAATAGTGGAGCAAGGACAAGTGGATTCGGAAATCCAACTATTCAACCTCAAGATCATACCCACGCTGTTTGAAGAAATCAAGGCCGGGCAACAATAGGATCCTAAATTTGGAAAGGTACAACTCGGCCTGACCGAAGGGAAGAACGGACCGTTCAAACTGTTTAGTGACGGCAGGCTCCGCTATAAAGGAAGATGGTGCGTATCCACGACGCACCCTCACCTGAAGAGACAAATCCTAGAATAAGGGCACGGTTCACCTTACTCTGTACACCCCGGGGCGATAAATTGTACCAAGATGTGAAGAAGTTATTTTTGTGGCCCAACATGAAAATGGAGGTAGTAGACTTTGTAAGCAAATGCATAAACTCTCAAAAGGTAAAAACTGAAAGGTGCAATCCCAAGGGACTCGTACAGTCCCTCGAAATACCCCAAGGAAAGTGGGATTCCATCTCAGTGGATTTCGTGGGAGGTCTACCCACGACACGGACAGGAAAAGACAAAATTTGGGTAATAGTTGTAACACCCCCCCCCCCCCCCCAAAAAAAAAAAAAAAAACCAAGCTATTTAAAGCATTAAAACATGCAGATAACTTAAACCAAAACACCAAACACAGCGGAAGACTGAAAGATAAGATATATATAAAACGAGGAAACGGGGTGCTATGCCACGCTCACCCAAGGGTGAACGCACAGGCTAAATCTTCATTGTTTAAAATCTACAACCATCCAACAGAGTACTACATCTATATCGGCTCACAGGCCACAAAACACAAAGGGGAAACTATGCTAGCTGGCACTAGACCGCTGCACTCGTCTAAGCATCACCTGAAAGAAGCATATAAAACATGGGACGACGCCCGGTCAGCGAATAATGCTGGTAACCCACCAATACATGTGAAATATCATATATAGGTAAGATACAAGTTTGTAAAACCATTTTTGAAACGGAATATATATATTAGTCAAAAAACCAAGAGTAATAGTCAACACAAGACTCAACACTCTCAACAAGAATACGGGAACACATCCCAAGACTACAAAGAACAACAACGACTCACAAGAAGTCTCAAGGTACAATCTATCATCACACAATAGATTAATACCCGACATGCGTAACTCAAGGAATAAAGACACAACACACGGCAACACATGCCAAGGCAACACTTGCCTTTGTGACTACACACGTCACAAGAAGAGAACTCACAACAACGGCTACACAAGCCCTCGTGACATCACCCATCACGAGTTGATATGCCTTCCTTATGCCTGGTTCCAACCTTATGGCTACCCCCAACCTTATATCTAGTTCCAACCTTTACCTCCAGGACCCCTATACACCAAGGCCACAGCTCCATAATCACGTCACGGCCACCACGAGGACCGCTGCAATACCTTGGTGACTAGTGTCCCATGCCACTAATCGTGCAATCCAGGTAAAGCCACACACACATCACATCTCAATAGAAATCAATCAACGGATCACAACGAAGATATGAAACCATATTCAATCAAGGAATGGGTCACAGCCCAACAACAACAACGATGAATAGCACAAGTTATCATCAACCAAGGAAGGTACAAACAAAACACACGCTAGCATTTAAACACTGAACTAGCATGCTCACCAAACGGGTAAACCGAAAGTAGTTCCGAAGAACACACAAGACTCGTCACGGTTCAACGAAACACAATGTTGAACACTTAGCACGATTCACGACACCAAAACCTACATGGAATCCTACCATATAGTTCTAGACATGCGAAGCATCAAGAAGACGCTCAAATAGTTCCACAAAAGAACATCGGGAAGTCAAAAGACGAAATACTGAGTCAAAAGAATCACGGGGAACAAATCCCCGCCATCATCAAAACATGTACCCGCGGGTAGACCCCCACCCGTGGTTCCACCCGTGGGAACCATTCCCCGAATCCAACGTTCCCCACGGGTGGGCAGCGGGTGGACCTCCTACCCGCCGTTCCGCCTGCGGGTACACACCCGTACCAATATAAATCCCTTCGAGGATTTTCAACCCCAAGCTCAAATTCAAGTCCAAAACATGCCAAAACTCACCAAATATAACAAAGTGACTTGAATCAAAGGAATAGCCATGCAATGGCATACAAGAACCCTAAACACAAGCTCTAGATATGCATTTTCACAAGACAATGCATAAACACTCAAATTTCATAGCAAAACACATGTAGAATCCAAGAAATATTCACATAGGTAAGCAAAATAGATTTTGTAGAGCATGGGTTACCTCTTGTAGACCAAAAACCTTCACTTAACACCACACCAAGCTCCTATCAAAGCTCACCTTCCAAACCCACTTCAAGAACACACCAAAAAGATCATAAAGATCCTATCTTTAAGGAAAGACACCTAAGAAAACACTAAAAGCACAAGATGAACATGGATCTTACTGTAACACCCCGAGATTTCAAAAACTTTTAAAGACTATATAACAAAGGTAAATGATCATAAATCCCAAAACGTTTATAAGAATACGGGGTGTTATGCCACACCTGAGCTAGAGAACTCAGGTGCACAGGCTAAATTCTAAAAACCTCAAACAATATCAATACAAAATCATGGCACGCAGGCCGAAAGGGAAAATGATCTAATCTACGCCCCAAGCCTCTAGCGCGCTCCAGTGATCTACTCGTCTGTGCCTGAAAGCCAAATATATCTGTTCAGCAAGAGATGCTGGTAACTCACTCCAACGCGTTGAAATACAATACATATAGATATATACATAGATATATGAAAAACCATTTCGAAGCATGAAGATATATCCTAAGAGACTCTAGCTTTCAAAAAGGGGATTAGACTCAACAGATAGGGATAAGCACAACCAACAGTCATAATCAAGCATGCACAATTCACAAGCGTAGGGAACAGATTCGACAGATAGAGATAAGCACAGCCGATAGCCATAAACAAGCATATACAGTTACTAGCATGTATCCTATGGTCACGCTTTCATAACAATCCAATCATCCAAATCTCATCACATAGCACACTTTGTTGGCGCCACAGGACCAATCGCATGCCCATACATGAGGGTCAGCGCATATAGCTCTGACACGGCCCCGCAGCACCCTGCCCCGTATCGCAACACGGAGGGGTCGTTCAAAACCGACCGATGAACCGCAACTCATCATAGTTTGATCGCAACCAAACAGTGGACCGCAGCCCAAGAGTAGTCATCTGACCGCAGCCAGGAATATGAACCGCAGCTCATGTAAAACGTTTGATCACAACCAAACGGTGGACCGCAGCCCGAGAGTGTAAATCTGACCGCAGCCAGCTTTTGAACCGCAGCTCAGGAATAACCAATTCGATCGCAACCGAATTGGGGTATCATGCACACATAACACATAGCAAACACATGCAACCCACATAGGCACATTGGGGAGGGGAAGAAATCGTATAACGAAACCAATGCGTGATCATTCACATACTAAGAATATTCCTAAGGGGTTCATACTTCTTATACCTAGGCCAACGGGATACCAATTCAACTAGCATGCAATATATAAGACTTATTCCACCTACGAATGGTACCCGAACATCAAACTAGACATAGGCACGATAGACGGAGTCCGTTGGGACACCACGGGGATCGGGGGAACATCAAACGGGGAAGCCAAAATCCCAAGGTGGGGTAAAATCCAGCGGGTAGCCGATGGGTGAGGGGTCACCCGCCGGCTGCCCGCCGGCGTCGTGGTTCTGGGCAGCGGGTGCCCGGCGGGCAGCTGCCCGCCCGCCGGCTGCCCGCTGCCGGCGACGTTAACATTGGTCGCGGGTAGGTGGCGGGTCCCCTACCCCCACCTGCCCCCCACTGACTCTTTTCATCACAGAAAACGCCCCGGGAACCATTGTGGAACCCGAAACCATGCTTAGACACTTTCAAACGCAATTGACAACAACACGTAGAAAATTAACGGATCCAAAAGCAAGAAACATACGGCACATAACCTATCATGCTTTTATAAACATAATCAACACCCAAACATGCGAATTCCCACCCAATACACCAAGAATAGTACCACGCGAGTTTTACGATACAACCTAGGGTTCTAATTACTTTTAAATCAACAAGGACAGCATTTAATGTCAAGATTCGGTAGGGATACCACATAAACATCAAGAACATTATACAATTATCAAGAACATCATATAATCATCAAGAACACCATATAATCATCAAGAACCTCTTTTCATCATCAAGATCATCAAGATTACCCATGGAATCATAACACCAATTATCAAGATCAATATAACAAATCATCAACACGCAGGAATATGGGGAAAGCCTAAGAGGGGAATCATAGCTATGAAAATAGGTTTTGTTGAGACATGGGTTACCTCTTAGCCTTAATTAATTCCTTGGTTATGAAGGGTCTTTCTTTAAGCTTCCTTCTTTCTTGATTTCTCCTAAGGGAATTCTTGGAACTCCTTGGGTGGTGAGAGATTATTGTGGTGGGGGTTCTAGGTGCCTCTTATGTCCCCTATTTATATACCTAGGAGTCCTAATTAGGGTTTAATATTATAGGCTTGCTAATTCTATTCCTTCTAGGGTTAGGGGTTGGGTTTTAGGGGTGAGGGCCCACGGACTATGGTGGGCCCCTTTTCCAAATTAATTAATGTAACTTAATTCTTTCTTTGGGCAATAGGTTAAATGATCAATCGGTTTTAGGGGTCGTAACACGGGGTGTTACACTTACCCTCTTAGATGCCCAAATGTATGAAAGGTAGAATATTGGAGACAAATCTTGAAGTCTTGACAAAGCTTCAACTTGGCTTGGAAGAAAAGCTATCCACCTTTTTAGAGAGAAGATGGAGCTAGGATTTTGGAAAGTGTAAGGATAGAAATGAGGTGTTCTTACTAGTTTAGGTTATAATACTAACACAAGGTGAAAGTTCAAGAACAACTTTGACTATGGGGTTGACTAGTCAATTACTAGTCCCCGACTATTAAATTTCAGGAATTAAGGAATTAAATTACGAATTGAAATAGGATTAATTACTTAATTAATCCCTTAACTGAATTTGGATTTCGGGATGTCACATTCTCCCCCTTCAAAGAAGTTTTGTTCCCGAAGCTTGGGTACGACGAATTAGAACAAACGGTAACAAGAACAACGATGTGACAAAGAGTGTCAAGAGAAATTTCTTTTGGTCAAAAACCCCAAAAGATTCCACAAGATTTCAAGGCAAAAAGGGTTCAAAACAAGAATATGTAAGAAATAAACAAACGGATATATTGAGCATAACGAACTCTAGTCCCAACACAAACACCAACTTCTAGACAACAACTAAGAGCTAAGCAACTAACTCCAAACACCAACTACAAAACTAATTAAGCAACAAAGCAACAAGAAAAGACAAGCATACAAAGCAAACAACAACTAAACGACTAGGAAGATAACAACAACAAAAGAAGGGCAAACAAGATGGCCTCAGCTCCACTCTAGAAGGACTCGCTCTCCGACTCCTCGGACGCCTTAGACTCTTCTTCATCTTCTTCTCTGCGGCTCGAGCTGGCTTCGATCTGGTCTAGCCACTGGTGCACTGCGACAAACTGCGCCTTCATGTACGTGAAGCCTTCTGCTATCATATTGTTCTGTTGCCGAAGCAAGGTGACAACGCGCTCCTCATGTGCCATGGCATCATGCTCCCTCTTGGTGCGAGCTTCCTTCCTTCTCCGATTTTCCTCACTTTCAGAATCACTTTCTTTAGCTTCGACAGCTTCTGGTGCTTCCACTTCCTCCTCTCGGTCTGCTTCACCCTCATCTTCTTCATCACCGCCCAAACTCTGGACTTCTTCATCTTCTTCATGTACTCGACCACAGACAGGGATCCTTGCTACAGGTGGAGGAACTCATCAAACATGGCGGCTCACACGTGCGCCGGGTAAAACCTCTCGCGCATCCTATCCTTAAGCGCAGACTAACCAAACTCGGGCTCTTCAAGGAAGGTCGGACCCTCATGGACCCACCACAGATCAGCTTATTGGCAGAAGTAGAACGTTGCCAGTTCTACCCTTCTCTCCTCGGGACAACCCACAACCGCGAAGATCTTGTCGAACATTCTCATCCATTCTTCCAAAACCACCGGGTCTTCTTCACCTGCGAAGGTTGGCGGCCTATGACTCGACACCAAACGGCCCATATCCCAGTGCCCAGCAGGTTGAGGAGGTGGCAAGAGGTGGTTGTTGTTCAGCAAAGCCTCGCTAAGCGTCTGCATCGTCTGTGTTAGCTGCTGGAGGTTCTGAGCAAGCTGCTCATTCGTCAGGGTCTCGGGGGTACGCGCTCGGGGATGAGGAGGCATCGCAAACTTCTACAACAACAACACGGTTACCAGAAGGACAACAAGCAAGCAAATAACGGAAAGCAACACTCAGCTCACCGCGCAACCTATTGTCCTAAGCCTAACACTTAGATTCTTAAGGTCACTTTAATGTCTCAAACCATTCTTAGCCACTTAGAAAGTCTAGATTTAACCCTCTTAGGCTCAAAACCAAGGCTCTGATAACAACTGTAACACCCCCCAAAAACCAAGCTATTTAAAGCCTTAAAACATGCAGATAACTTAAACCAAAACACCAAACACAGCGGAAGACTGAAAGATAAGATATATATAAAATGAGGAAACGGGGTGCTTTGCCACGCTCACCCAAGGGTGAACGCATAGGCTAAATCTGCATTGTTTAAAATCTACAACCTTCCAACAAAGTACTACGTCTATATCGGCTCACAGGCCACAAAACACAAAGGGGAAACTATGCTAGCTGGCACTAGACAGCGCACTCGTCTAAGCATCACCTGAAAGAAGCATATAAAACATGGGACGACGCCTGGTCAGCGAATAATGCTGGTAACCCACCAATACATGTGAAATATCATACATAGGTAAGATATATGTTTGTAAAACCATTTTCGAAACAAAATATATATAAGTCCAAAAACCAAGAGTAATAGTCAACACAAGACTCAACACTCTCAACAAGAATACGGGAACACATCCCAAGACTACAAAGAACAACAGCAACTCACAAGAAGTCTCAAGGTACAATCAATCATCACACAATAGATTAATACCCGACATGCGTTACTCAAGGAATAACGACACAACACACGGCAACACATGCCAAGGCAACACTTGCCTTTGTGACTACACACGTCACAAGAAGAGAACTCACAACAACGGCTACACAAGCCCTCGTGACATCACCCATCACGAGTTGATATGCCTTCCTTATGCCCGGTTCCAACCTAATGGCTACCCCCAACCTTATATTTAGTTCCAACCTTTACCTCCAATACCCCTGTACACCAAGTCCAACCTTATTCCCCCGAGAACCGTCGTTCCCCCTCCAACTGTCCTCCAACAGAACCATCGATTTCATAGTACACGAGGGTACCGATCACACATGGCAACAAATGCCCTGGATAACACATGTTATCCCATAAATAAACACGTGAACCTTACCCAAAGGCCACAGCTCCATAATCACGTCATGGCCACCACGAGGACCACTGCAATACCTTGGTGACTAGTGTCCCATACCACTAATCGTGCAATCCAGGTAAAGCCACACACACATCACATCTCAACAGAAATCAATCAACGAATCACAACGAAGATATGAAACCATACTCAATCAAGGAATGGGTCACAGCCCAACAACAACAACCATGAACAACACAAGTTATCGTCAACCAAGGAAGTTACAAACAACACACACGCTAGCATTTAAACACCGAACTAGCATGCTCATCAAACAGGTAAACGGAAAGTAGTTCCGAAGAACACACAAGACTCATCACGGTTCAACGAAACACAATGTTGAACACTTAGCACGATTCACGACACCAAAACCTACATGGAATCCTACCATATAGTTCTAGACATACGAAACATCAAGAAGACGCTCAAATAGTTCCACAAAAGAACATCGGGAAGTCAAAAGAATCACGGGGAACAAATCCCCGCTATCATCAAAACATGTACCCGCGGGTAGGGCTACGGGTGGACCCCCACCCGTGGTTCTGCCCGCGGGAACCATTCCCCAAATCCAACGTTCCCCACGGGTGGGCGGCGGGTGGAACTCCTACCCGCCGTTCCGCCCGCGGGTACACACCCGCACCAAAATAAATCCCTCCGGGGATTTTCAACCCCAAGCTCAAATTCAAGTCCAAAACATGCCAAAACTCACCAAATACAACAAAGTGACTTGAATCAAAGGAATAGCCATGCAATGGCATACAAGAACCCTAAACACAAGCTTTAGATATGCATTTTCACAAGACAATGCATAAACACTCACATTTCATAGCAAAACACATGTAGAATCCAAGAAATATTCACATAGGTAAGAAAAATAGATTTTATAGAGCATGGGTTACCTCTTGTAGACCAAAAACCTTCACTTAACACAACACCAAGCTCCTATCAAAGCTCACCTTCCAAACCCACTTCAAGAACACACCAAAAAGATCATAGAGATCCTATCTTTAAGGAAAGACACCTAAGATAACACTAAAAACACAAGATGAACATGGATCTTACCCTCCTAGATGCCCAAATGTATGAAAGGTAGAATGTTGGAGACAAATCTTGAAGTCTTGACAAAGCTTCAACTTGGCTTGGAAGAAAAGCTATCCACCTTTTTAGAGAGAAGATGGAGCTAGGATTTTGGAAAGTGTAAGGATAGAAATGAGGTGTTCTTACTAGGTTAGGTTACAATACTAACACAAGGTGAAAGGTCAAGAACACCCTTACTAACATAGAAAGGTGTAAGGAACAAGGGAACTCCTTACAAAGCTCAAGGTACAACTTTGACTATGGGGTTGACTAGTCAATTACTAGTCCCCGACTATTAAATTTCAGGAATTAAGGAATTAAATTACGAATTGAAATAGGGCTAATTACTTAATTAATACCTTAACCGAATTTAGATTTCGGGGTGTCACAATAGTGGATTGACTAACCAAGACGGCGTGGTTTATTGCCATGAAAGAGACTTGAACAATGACACAACTGGCCAAAGCCTACATAAACCAGGTAGTCAAATATCATGGGATTCCACACCAAACCGCCATGGGGACGAGACTAAACTTGAGCACCGCTTTCCACCCCACTACCGACGGCTAAACGGAGAGGACAATTTAAACCCTCGAAGATATGTTGAGAGCCTGCATGTTAGACTTCCAAGAAACATGGGAGGAACACCTAAATCTAATTGAATTCTCCTACAACAATAGCTACCATGCAAGCATCCGTATGGCACCCTACGAGGCACTGTATGGTCAAAAGTGTAGGACTCCCATATGTTGGGAAGACATGGTCAACCCGGTGACTCTGGGACCACAGTATTTACAAGACACCATAACAAAGGTCAAACACATACAAGAGAAAATGAAGGCTGCACAAGACCGCCAGAAGTCCTACGCCGATCTAGGGAGGAAACAAGCTGAATTCTCAGCAGGAGAAAAGGTTTGGCTAAAGATTTCCCCCACTCGGGGAGTGATGAGATTCTGGAAGAAAGGGAAGTTAAGCCCTAGATTTATCGGCCCCTACGAGATCCTAGAGAAAGTCGGAAACCTGGCTTACCGCCTCAAGTTGCCAATCGAATTAGAGCTGGTACACAACATGTTCCACGTGTCGCAACTAAAGAAATATGTACACGGCGCAACTCACATACTACAACCTGAAATAGTGTGCTTGGATGACGCCCTATCCTACGAGGAAAAGCCTGTGAAAATCCTGGACACAAATACGAGAGAAACCCGCTGAAAGACTGTGAAGATGGTTAAAGTCCTCTGGTCCAATCGCGGAACCGAGGAAGCGACATGGGAGCTCGAAAGCGCTATGAGAGAATGCTACCCCGACCTATTCGCGCAAGGTAAAAAATACTAGACCTTATGATAAGAAATTAGGATGGACCTCGTCACGTCCAAGCTTCGAGAACGAAGCTTCTTGTTAGGTGGGAGGGTGTAACACCCCGTGTTATGGCCTTCAAACCCAAATTAATTATTAAATTAATTCTATTAATTAAAATAATTAAGAAGGATTTAATTCAATTATAATTTCCTTAATTAATCTATGCGGTCCTCAATGGATCGTGAACCTATGCCTGAACTAGAAACCTTAAGCCCGTAGGGAATAAGGAAAGTGGGCTCTATCATCCAGACTCAGAATATGTTTCCCTTAAACATATAATAGAAGATTAGGAAGCAGATAGAACCCTACCTCACATCCTTCTTACTCGAAAATCTCTAAGGAAATCCAGCAAGCTTAGGAAGATCGATTGGGAGAAGAATCTTAGGGAAGAACCTTAGTAGCCGAGGGAAATTGATTAGGGCTAAGAGGTAACCCATGTCTTACAAAACCTATTTTCCTTGCTATTGTTTATTGATTGGCTCCGATTGAATGATTGATTGTGTGATTTTGTATATATATCTTGTTAGAGCTTGTCTTTAGGTTTATATGGTGAATTATTGCTATTCTTGATATTCTTGATGGCCATGTGTGGTTATTGATATGATCTTGTATTTAATTGTGTCTAGAGCTTGTCCCTAGGGTTTATATCGTGAATCTCGTGTTGTGATGTTCTTGATATTCTTGGGTGGGTCTATGCATGTTCGGGTGTTGATTCTAGTCTAGGACTTGTCTTTAGGGCTTTGCATATAGATTTCTTGATGTTCTTGAGGTTCCGGATGCTCCTGAACGGTTAGGTGATTGATGTCGAGTCTTGGCATATTTAAGAATCGGGTTAGAATGTAAATTGGAATGATTCTTGGTTTAATCTTCGTTAATTGAATTCGTGATGTGGTTGTTACGTGTTAGGATGTGCTTGGACATGGTTTTCGGTTCCACGAACGAACCCCGAACCGAAATTTCTACCTTCGTACCAGTGGGGGGACGAGTCCCCACCACCTACCCGCTGCCCGGGATGCCCAATTCCAGTGGGCAGCCGGCGGGCAGTGGTCTGCCCGCCGGGCACCCGCTGGAAAGTGGCTGCTCACCCGCTTAAAAATTGTGGTGCGGCGGGATGTTTTCCCCCGTTTGATGTTTTCCCGTGTCCCGTTGCACCCCGTTGTACCCCGTTTGATGTTTATGAGTCTCGTATTATGTTTTGAGTACCGTTCTAGGAATTTATGTGTAGTGCGTATCGTTGCTATCATACCTTGATTGTTATTTTTGATTATATGTTGATTGATTGAATGGTGATGAGTGTTGTGATCATTGCGCAATGATTGATGTGACTGATGAGAATGAGATTGTGATTGGTGGAAATGAATTGTTGGCGGAAGCACAACGAGTGCTCGGTTATCATGCTAAAGGCACGGACCACCCCTTAAACTTGTTGGTTAAAGGCTTGGGTCAGGGTATAAGCGTCGCGGTGTCATGTTAGAGCTATATGCGTTGTCCCCTTGGTAGTGGTGCTAGAGGCACGGACCATGCGAATGACACTTCAGTGCTACCATGTTGGTGAACTTGTTGGTGGTTACGGAGTGGGGCATGTAGTGGCTCTGGAGGAATAAGGGAGGCGATATAAGGGTTGCCTGGAGGTACAGGTTGGAACTAATTGTAACACCCCGTGTTACGATCCCTAAAACCAATTAATCATTTAACCAATTACCCAAAAGAAAGAATTAAATCACAATAATTAATTAGGAGAGGCCCACCATAGTCCATGGGCCCTTATCCCTAAACCCAATCCTTAGTCCTAAAAGGAATAGAGTTAGCAAACCTATAGTAATTAGGCCATAAGTAAGACTCTTAGATATATAAATAGGGAACATAAGGAGGCACCTAGAACTCCCACCACAATAATCTCTAACCACACCAAGAATTCCAAGAATTTCCCTAGGAGAAATCAAGAAAGAAGAAAGCTTAAAGAAAGACTCTTCATAGCCAATGAATCAATTAAGGCTAAGAGGTAACCCATGTCTCAACAAAACCTATTTTCATAGCTATGATTCCCCTCTTAGGATTTCCCCCATATTCTTGTGTGTTGATGATTCGTTATAATGATCTTGATAATTGGTGTTATAACTCCATGGGTAATCTTGATGATAAGAGGTTCTTGATGATTATATGGTGTTCTTGATGTTCTTGATGATTATATGATGTTCTTGATGTTTATATGATATTCCTACCAAATCTTGATATTAGAAGATGAATTGTGTTCTTGTTGATTTAAAAATAATTAGAACCCTAGGTTATATCGTGGAATTCGTATGGTATTATTCTTGGTAGATTGGGTGGGAATTTGTATGTTTGGGTGTTAATTATGTTTAGAAAAGCATGATAGGATATGTGTCGCATGTTTCTTGATTGTGATTCGTTAATTGCCTTCGTATTGTTGTCAATTGCGTTCGAAAGTGTCTAAGCATGGCTTCGGGTTCCACTAAGGTTCCCAGGGCGTTTTTGGTGAGAAAGAGTCAATGGGGGGTAGGTGGGGGTAGGGGACCCACCACCTACCCGCGGCCAAGATGGGCAGTCTCGGCAGCGGGCAGCCGGCGGGCGGGTAGCTGCCCGCCGAGCACCCGCTGCCCGGAACAGTAACGCCGGCGGGCAGCTGGCGGGTGAACCCTCACCCACCGGCTACCCGCTGGAAAATACCCCCAACCCGGGATTTTGGCTTCCCTGTTTGATGTTCCCCCGTCCCCCGTGGTGTCCTAACGGACCCCTCCCATCGTGCCTATGTCTAGTTTGATGTTCGGATACCATTCGTAGGTTGAAAGAGTCTTGTATATTGCATGCTAGTTGAATTGGTATCCCGTTGGCCTAGGTGTAAGAAGTATGAACCCCTTAGGACTATTCTTAGTTGTGGATGACCACGCATAGGTTTCATTATACGATTTCTCCCCCTTCCCAGTGTGCTAATGTGGGCTGCTTGTACTTGCTATGTGTTATGTGTGCATGTTACCCCAATTTGGTTGCGATCAAATTGGTTATACGGGCAGTTGGATGGGTTGAGAACCATCCTAACTGTTAACCAGGCCGGTTGTGAACGGTCAGGTATATAAATATTATATAGGGCTGCGGTCCACCGTTTGGTTGCGATCAAACGTTTCTACATGAGCTGCGGTTCATATTTCCTGGCTGCGGTCAGATGACATACTCTTGGGCTGCGGTCCACTATTTGGTTGCGATCAAACTATGATGAGCTGCGGTTCATCGGTCGGTTGCGATCGACCCCTCCGTATTGTGAGACGGGGCAGGGTGCTGCGTGGCCGTGTCAGAGCTATATGCGCTGACCCTCATGTATGGGCATGCGATTGGTCCTGTGGCGCCAACAAAGTGTGCTATGTGTTGAGATGAGAAGGATTGATGTTATGACTGTTATGGAAACGTGACCATAGGACTCTTGCTAGTAAACTATACATGCTTAATCGTGATTGTTGGTTGTGCTCATCTAGAACTGTGCCCTATGTTGAGAACTGTATATGCTTGATTATGACCGTTGATTGTGTGTACCCCTAATTGTCGAGTCGGTTCCCTGATTTGAAAGCTAGAGTCTCTTAGGATATATCTTCATGCCTCGAAATGACTTTTCGTATATCTATGTATATATCTATATGTATTGTATTTCAACGCGTTGGAGTGGGTTACCAGCATCTCTCGCTGAATAGATATATTTGGCTTTCAGGCACAGAAGAGTAAGCACGGGAGCGCGCTAGAACCTCGGAGCATAGAAGTAGATAGTTTCCTTTTGGCCTGCGTGCCATGTTATGCATTCTCTTTATTAAGGATATTAGCTAGTTAGCCTGTGCACCTGAGTTCTCCAACTCAGGTGTGGCATAGCACCCCGTACTCTTTGTATTGTGTTTTGGAATTTAATGAGATTCTACCTTTATTACATAAGCTTCAAAAGTTTTAAAATTTCGGGGTGTTACACTAATATAAGGATGGAGAGGAGTAAAGGTTGGAACTTGGTATAAGGTTGGAAGATGGATTGTGTGTTCAGATGATTATTTGCTAATTGATGATTATTAAATCTCGTTGCTTGTCTTTAATTGTTAATTATGTGCTTACCCGTTTATTATACCTTGCGAACATAGGACGCATGTTAGTGGTGTTCGTGATATCGATCCGTTGTTATATTCTGAGTCATGATCTTGATTTGAAAGCTACTGTTGCTTAAGACTATATATGTACTCCAATTTCAAAATGGTTTCCTATATTTATATTTATTGTACTTAATGCGTGGGAGTGGGTTACTCAGCATCATTCGCTGACGGTTGCTACGATATTTTTTCAGGTGACGATCTTTAGCTAAGCAGCGCGTTAGATGGACCCGTCGATCTAGCTTAGTATTAGTTAGATGGCCTGTGAGCCTTGAATTGTAATATGAATATTAATTATAGTTTATGCCTTGTTCAGTTAGTCTAGCCTGTGCATCTAGGTTCTCAAACCTAGATGTGGCATATATAGCACCCCGACTCTTACGGATTGTTTATGCTCTGTTTGGGACGATCAATGATAGATTGCGTTATATATATAAGCTTTTAATTGTTTTAAAATTTAGGGGTGGTACAAAATTGGACTTTGGCTTAAGGTTGGTAAGCGGTCCATACCGAACCATTCACTTACTTTTTATAGTTTTTGCCACTTAACACCCATGATTATCTTTTAGCTCTGTACAAAATGTCTAGGCTTTTTAAGGAACGTCTTCCTTGGGATGTGAACCTGAGACTTCATTTTGCCTTGGTCACATTCACTAGTTGATAAGCATAAAAAATGTTAGTTTTTAAGAGCATTTTAAAGTAGTTTTGTGCATGTTTTAGCCTTAAAGTCTTGCGTTTAAGAGTATTTTATCCTAAAACCACGGTTTAGCACAGAAATGCCTTCCAATTGTACTTTTAATGTTTTTAGGTGTTTTTGGACAGAAAAAGTGGCAAAAGAGGTAAAAAAAAAAAAATCAATGCCAATAGAGAGCGTATACAAGGACCAAACACGCCACAGCCACGTGCGAAAGGAGGAGAAAAGGGGAATTATTTCCCATTTACGCCCAGCTTTACGGTGTGATGATGGCTTAAGAAGGACAAGGCAAAGCAAGCGCGGAAAGAAAGTTATTTCTAATTTATGAAGAAGCTCACGGCGTAAGAGGCAGCATGACCAAGAAAGCTGAAGCAGAACGCGCGCGAATGGGAATAAAATCCCATTTACGTCGGCGTAATTAGGGTGCCGAAGGAAAATTCCAGCTTATAAAGGCCAAAAATCTGATTCATTTGGGGAGTTCCATAATTTTTAGAGAGATTTTCTAGAGAGAAGTTTTAGAGAGATTTTTTATCTAGAGTAGTTTTACATTTTCCCTCACTATGTTTTAGCCAAAAACTACTTGATTTTGCAAGAAGATTTAGAGATTTGAAGCAATTTGTGGTTTGAATCTTCATTACCTCCTTGTCATTGAAGAGATCTAGCTTGCATTTGGGTGAAATCTACCCCTTACTTTCTTTGTTTATATCATCTTTTGCCTATTTTGCAATTGCTTGATCTTGATCTTAATGATGGTTGGCTAAAATTCAAGGGATTGGGATTGTTGTGTAAATTGCTATTGTGTTGATGGGTTTGGTTTGATTTCCTATATTGTGGTGATTGATTGTTGATGTTATGAATGTCTTGTTGTTGAGGATGATCTTTGTAGCTTCCTTGGAGTGGGGCCCAACTCCTTGGATGATGTTGGATTCCTAGATTTAGGCAAGAGATTGCTAAATCTAGGTAGGCCTCTTAATCCTCTACATTCCCCTCCCTAGATCCGAGAGGATAATGGTCCGGGAAGGAACGTAGGCAAGGTGTTCGAGAAATTGCTCCATATGAAATATGAGCACCTAGGTGTCATAATAAGCTATGGGAGGCGTTTAGACCGAAATGACGACGCATTAGCAGCGTTTCTCTTGACTTGTAACTCAACATTCGAATCACCACAACCTCTCAATTGCGGGAAGAACCAATCACACAATGCAATTGAAGCACAATCCTAATCCGTTTTCCTCTTATTTGTCTTCTATTCCTTCAAAGCTATTCATTCTTTGTTTCTTAACAATCAACTCTCTACTCAACCTTACTTGAATCGAGTCACTCAAAGTCAAATCAACCTCACCGTACCTTTTGCCCAAACTTCCAAGTTGTCATTCCTTGAGTACAACACTCAGGGTGGTTCTCACTCCTCGTTTTGCATCCCTTCGTTCATCTTCACGACCCTTACACACCTAATCTTTTGACAACGCTTATAAAGGAGAACCGTAAACAAAAAGCGAGCCCGTCACTATTGATTTTAAGATTTCGAACTGTCAGCTCAGAGAATGTCTCGAGCAGTTCTTTTTGAATGATTAACTAACATTATTCAAGTTAATGTTTCGAACCTTAGCACTCCACAACCTCTCGGATATGAATGGTTTTCCTTACCATTCGTTCCACCTTTTACTTCGAAAGGTAGGCCCTTCCACCATTCGGCCTTTGCAACCTTTCGGTCCTGTAATACTCTTCAAATATTCTTCTCGGACTCTTCAAGTTTTCAACTCTTTGAAGTCTTCATCTTTAAGTTGTTCGAGAGGTGACTATTTGAATTACTATTTGATATTTTGTTGAGACTGTCCGAAGCGTAACCTTTCGAGTTATCATTCAAATTTTTTTGTTTATCTGAAATGTGACTTCTCGAGTTACTATTCAGACTATTCGAAGTTGAGTAGAACTAACTTACATCTAAAGGTAAAAATAAATATGAGACTAAAATTCCTAACTTTTTTATCATCAAAATCTAAATTATATATATTTTTAACAGAATACCTTCAAACTTTTAAATTCTTAAAACACTTTCAAAGTCTATGAAATCTACATTTGAAGTATTTTCTTTATATCCAAATATATAATTATTTTTCTTTTTGATTAATTTTTTTTGTATGAATTAATTCCATTTGTGGTCATATATTTATAGGTGCCAGACCACTTTTAATCATTTTTTCCAAGACATTCCCGTTTAGTCCTAGTATTATTGTGACATGATAATTTTTTGATCTTTGTCAACAAAACTGTTTGAATGTCATTAAATACAATGACATGCATTTTGGTCTATTCAGTTCTAACTGTTAAGTCTTTTTTTTCTTTTTTTTTTTTTGGTCGTAAATTTATGTGTCATTCCACTTTTAATTTTAATTTTTTTTCAAAACATCCTCGTTAGTCCTAACATTATTGTGTCATAATAATTCTAGGACCAAATGAGAATTTTTTAAAAAGAAAAAATAATTAGATTGAATTGACACCTCTAGGACCAAAAATGGAAATTGTGGATCAACCAATTCATATTGTGTGAATTTTGATTAGTGTGAATTTTTTATTCATTGTGGATCAACCAATTCATATTCTTGCATATTGCCCCTCCTATACAGTACAGGGCAATATATATATATACCATTTTGAAAATGATATAATACCATCTGAGGTCCTCCGAGTATAGTGCTTTTGCCACGTTTAGTCCTAAACTTTCAAATTGACCATCTGTGGTCCTTCGACTTTCAAATTTAACCATTTGTGGTCCAAGTTAACCACTCATGGTCCTTCAACTATTAAATTTTAACCAACCATGGTACTTTCAAAAGGACCACAACTGGTTAAATTTCAAAACTTGAAGGACCATGTGTGGTTAACTTGGACCACTTATGGTTAAATTTGAAAGTCGAAGGACCACAAATGGTCAATTTGAAAGTTTAGGATTAAACGTGGCAAAACCAATATACTCGAAGGACCTCATATGGTATTAACTCTTTTGAAGATTGAGAGACAACATTTACCTCACTAATAATTCAGGGATGACATTGATAATTGACATATTATGGAGTAGTATAAATTACAATTTTTCCATTATTGAATATAAATGATAAATAATTTTTATATTGCTATACAAAATAAATTTAGAAGAAAAAATTGGGAATTTCTTTATTTTATTCAACTCTCTTAAATTAACCATAACACGGGCCTGAAAGCTGCGCAGTGTCTTGGAATACAAGTAGACTATTTTATATCATAATGCAATACAACGAGGTTGTACTCTACGATACCATTACTAGATGTGACATTGAAATAATTAGTTTGCGCTGTGGCGATGCCTCGCGCCAGCCGGAAAACACCCGTGCCGCCGACGATGGGCATCTCACGGTACTTATTCAAATAGGCGTTCCGGCCGAGGACGCTGAGAGTGCTACCGTTATACTTTCCCTGCGTGAAGAAGAAGTTGAGCGTCATGAGCAGCCCAACCTCATCGAGTGCGGCGAAACCGTAGGTTCCCTGACCACGGCCAACAACGGCGGAGTTCGGATCTGGAGTTTCCGTCAACAGGTGATCCATTACAGAGAGAGCTCCGAAGTTTGTCGGCGATTTTGCGGTGAAATTGGACTGAGCAATTTGGTAGGCCGTTGGGTTTTTGCCGGAGACTATGTCTTGATAGTAGAAATGGAGCTTTGTGATCTTTTCTTTCGCATGGGGAAGGTGCTTGAACCACTTATCCACCGCCTTCGGCCCGAAAGAAACACCGAGCCCTGCCGGAGGAGTGGCGGCGACCAGAACCGTGAAAAGAAGCACAACTATGCCCGCCTTTGCCATCTCAGATGAGATTTCTCTACCCTCTTAATCTTCACGTCTTCTCAAGCATTAGGGTATTAGGGTATTTATATGTAGTCGTAATCTACATATAGTATGTAAGAATTAATTTCCATTTGTCACTAAATTTGATTTTAAAAAATCAAAAGGGTAGGGAATATATTTGACAATAAATTAAAGTAGTCCAATCAAAGACAGCAACATATTGATACCCAAAGGACATAACTAAATAGGAAATTGAAGAATGATATATAACTGAATATGAAAATGTAACATTATAAACTAAAATTACAATGAAATTAATTTTTATATTTGGACTAATGATTTTGTACAATTTGTCATTACTATACCAATTATGCAAAGGAACTTATAAGGACAAATCACTACAAGAAAAATGCACATAGACAATACTAGAAAGACAACAGTTTTTAACAAAAGTGTTGTCTTTTGTATAAACGACAACAGTTTGGTCCAAAATCGTTGTCTTTGATGCAACACTTTTGTCAAAGACAACGATTTTTACTTAACCGTTGTTATAAGTGTGTTGTCTTTGTGCAATTTGACAAAAGAAACCACTTCAACGACAACGGTTTTTAGAAACCGTTGTCTATGTGCGTTTTTTTTTTTTTTAAAGACAACGGCTTTATTTAACCGTTGTCTTTGATATGTTGTCTTTAACTCAACTTGAATAAACAACACTACAAAGACAACGGTTTTTTAAAACCGTTGTCTTTGCGCATTATTATTTTTTAAACGACAACGGTTTTATTTAACCGTTGTCTTTGATATGTTGTCTTTATGTGTACTTGAATAAACAACACTACAAAGACAACGGTTTTTTAAAACCGTTGTCTTTGCGCATTATTATTTTTTAAACGACAACGGTTTTATTTAACGGTTGTCTTTGATATGTTGTCTTTAAATGTACTTGAATAAACAACATTACAAAGACAACAGTTTTTTAAAACCGTTGTCTTTGCGCATTTTTATTTTTTTAAAAAGACAACGGTTTGATTTAACCGGTGTCATTTGTTTGTTGTCTTTAATAGCTCTTGAATACACAACACTACAACAACAACGGTTTTATATAACCGTTGTCGTTGCGCGTTCTTTATTTGTTTAAGACAACGGTTTTATTTAACCGTTGTCGTTGCGCGTTCTTTATTTGTTTAAGACAATGGTTTTATTTAACCGTTGTCTTTAGTATGTTGTCTTTAAGGGTATTTGAATACACAACACTACAAAGACAACGGTTTTAAAAAAATGTTGTCTTTGCGCATCATTATTTTATAAAAGACAACAGTTGTATAAAATATATATAAAACAAAGATGTTACCAACAAGAGTCAAACTCATAACCTCAAACATAACAAACAAGGCTTAACCAACTAAGCAACACAAACTCTTATGTATAAAAGTGCAACATCTAGTATATAACCGGATTGCTTCTGTGTTGTCTGTGAAAACAAAGACAACAATTTTATAAAATAGGTTAAAGATGCAACTAGGGAGGATAAAACCTGAGACCTCTACCCTATCAAATTAAGCTAAACCCACCAAGCTACACTAACACTTATATATTTAAGCGCAACATCTAGTATATAACCAGTTTGGTGCTGTGTTGTCTCTGAGAACCAAGACAATGATTGTTTAAAATTAGAGCTGTCGAAACGGGCCCAACCCGTCGGGTTGGGCCCGTTTAACCCGTATTTTACACGGGCTGGGTTTGAGGATTTCTAGCCTGTCCCGTTTCCAACAACAGCGATTTCAACAACATACAATAGACAACAGTTTATAACTGTTGTCTTTTAAAGAAAAGACAACAGTTAAAAATCGTTATCTGTGTACATCACTTTTAACAACACCGGTTTCAACAACATTGAATAGACAATGGGTCAAAAACCGTTGTCTTTGAAAGAAACCCACAACGGTTTAAAACCGTTGTCTATGTACATGACTTTTAACAACACGAGTTTCGACAACACTCAATAAACAACGGTTCTTAAACCGTTGTCTTTTCTAGAAAAGACAACGGTTAAAAACCGTTGTCTATGTTCGTGACTTTTAACAACACCGATTTCAACAACACTTAATAGACAACGGTTAAAAAACCGTTGTCGTTTATAGAAAAGACAATGGTTAAAAACCGTTGTCTATGTGCGTGACTTTTAACAACACCGGTTTCAACAACACTTAATAGACAACGGTTAAAAAACTGTTGTCGTTTCGAGAAAAGACAACGGTTTAAAACCGTTGTCTATGTGAGTGACTTTTAACAACACCGGTTTCAACAACACTTAATAGACAACAGTTAAAAAACCGTTGTCGTTTCTAGAAAAGACAACGGTTTAAAACCGTTGTCTATGTGCGTGACTTACAACAACACTAGCTTCAACAACACTTAATACACAACGGTTAAAAAACCGTTGTTGTTTCTAGAAAAGACAACGGTTAAAAACCGTTGTCTATGCGTGGGACTTACAATAACACCGACTTCAACAACAGATATTTTACCCCTACGACAACGGTTATTAACCGTTGTCTATGTGCATTTTTCTTGTAGTGAATGTTTTCAAAGTTCAAAAATATTTCCTCTCATTAAAGTTACAAAAATTTCATAAAATGTTTCAAAATCATTTTATTCTTTTAAAAATAAATAAAATTGCATTTCCTAAAAAGAAACCAGTAAACAATTATTATTTATACATATATAACGAAAAATATTTACAAATACATTTATTTTTGTACATTGTGATGGTATAGCCTCAAAATGCTCAATCACGTTGAAAGCTCAAAATACATATGGTGATTATGTATTGAATGAATGCAATAAATGAAAATCATGCAATTATAGAAAGCCAATCAAGTTAGCCTTAATTGCCACCGCATCTCCCCTTAATTGCCACCTCATCTCCCCTAAATTGCATCATCATCTCATTAATCATGGCATCTTACCATATTGCTGATTACCATAAGGAGACCCTATTTCCATACAATACTTCTCCTCTAATAACATAAGGGTGTTACTATTTGTACCACCATTTAATCAAACGTAGGAGTAAATATTAAATAGCATTAGAATTGTAAAAATGACAAAAAGTTCAACAATCTTATAGGTGGTGTAAATAGTCACTGGGGTGTTCATATTGTTATTTACACCACCTTGGTCAAATGCGATTTTAGAGATTTTATTAATAATTTTTTAATTAAAAATTTAATTAATTAAAACAATAAATAAATAAATAAATAAAAACCAACCCCTCGCCTTCTCACCGGAGAAGGGCAAATTATTGTATGGACCATGGTCCACACAGTGTTATGTGGACCATAACATACATTATTTTTGTATTGAAAGTACATTATTTTTGTACTGAGTGTACATTATATAATATAATGTACACTCAATACAAAAATAATGTACATCCCTTAAATATAATATACATTATTTTTATACTGAATGTACATTATTTTTATACTGAATGTACATTATTTTTCAGTATACAAAATATGGTCCACAAAATTTGCGTGGAGCATGGTCCACACAATAATGATTGCCGGAGAAGGGCGGTGAGGCGAGCTGGTAATTAGAAAGATCTTGGTGGTGACATTCACTGGGAGGAAGTCCAATCTAAACAAGGTGTACCGGAACGACCTCTACTACTCGTGGAGTATGGAAACAAGAAACAAGGTCAACATGAGATTAGTTTTCAAGAGGTGGTTGTCAACCCAAAGTCAAGTGCATGCGACTAAGCTCTTCATTGGACCAATACTCACTAGGCTTTGACATGGCTTAGGTGTGGGGATAAACTTGTCCGAGAGATGAGAATACCTTCAATGACACCACTTCTACATATTGAAATTCGTAATGCAAATTTTCACTATATACCTGACATTGGAGAGGATGAGGACATCAAAATGGTAAGATGATAAAGACATTTTAGGAGAGAGAAACTTTTTACCAGCCTTAATGTGATAATTGAAAGACATGCATTAAATCATGGCATCTTACCATATTGCTTGATTACCGTAAGGAGACCCTATTTCCATACAATACTTCTCCTCTAATAACATAAGGGTATTACTATTTGTACTACCCTTTAGTCAAACAAAGATGTAAATAGCATTGAAATTGTAAAAATGACAAAAAATTTAACTGTCTTATAGGTGGTGTAAATAGTCATTGGGGTGTTCATATTGCTATTTACACCACCTTGGTCAAATGCGATTTTAGAGATTTTATTAATAATTTTTAATTAAAAATTTAATTAATTAAAACAATAAATAAATAAATAAATAAATAAAAACCAACCCCTCGCCTTCTCACCGAATTGAAGAAGGGCGGTGAGGCGAGTTGGTAATTAAAAAGATCTTGGCGGTGACATTCAATGGGAGGAAGTCCAATCTAAACAAGGTGTACCGGAACGACCTCTACTACTCGTGGAGTATGGAAACAAGAAACAAGGTCAACATGAGATTAGTTTGCAAGAGGTGGTTGTCAACCCAAAGTCAATAGGATGCGACTAAGCTCTTCATTGGACCAATACTCACTAGGCTTTGACATGGCCTAGGTGTGGGGGAAAACTTGTCCGAGAGATGAGAATACCTTCAATGACACCACTTCCACATATTGAAATTGGTAATGCAAATTTTCCCCATATACCTGACATTGGAGAGGAGGAGGACATCAAAATTGTAACACCCCCGATTTTTACCACATTTTTAATTGCAACTCGGTTACGTCTTCTTTCCTTCTTGTTGCCAAACCTCCTTACCAAAAGTCTTCATGTTAACCATAACTTTCCAGGTGTGCCGACTAGGATAAACGCTACCCTCATTTACCAACTACTACTCAACCTCTTCGCGTTTCACAGGGTCAGTTGACTTGTCAACAACGATGTCCTTCCCTTCCATGTATCTTAGAGGTCCAAGCTTTTCCTGTACAGCCATCTTGATCTTTATTACTTCCAAGCTGAACGCCTCGAACTTACACTTCAACTCTTCATGCTTTAGAAAGGTCCAAAGTTAACTCTTAGCTCTTTAACTCTAGAAGGCTTCTATCACGTTGATCCAAGGACGACCACTTGGCATGAGTTGACCTCTTCTTGGAGCGTCTGCGACCGCTCTTGACTCCCCCTCGTGCGAGACGGTCTTCAAGTCTTGATCTTCAAACTCCAATTGATGTTTTGCTTCTTAACGGACTTCAGCTGCGCGAAACTTAGACTTCAACTCTAGGATTAGCGTAGAACTGATGACGATGTCGTACGAGGAACGGTGCCACTTGCTTGAACGAGGATTGATGGAGCTGACTCCAGGTTGCGAGTAGAGTAGTCCATCTTCTTTGTGTTGACCACGTGCCCAACTGCAACCACCACGACTTGGTTACCTTGTAACAGTAGACCTTCGAGTCTTCTTTCTCTTAGCCACAGTCTTCGTTAAGACTTCAACGAACCCAGAACGAGGAGACTTAACAAGAAGGTTCACACCAACCGAGAACAATAGCCACAACTACTAACGCTAGCAAGAGAACAAGATAAAAGAACTACACAGATAACAAAAGATAGCTCACAACCTCACCGCGCGTCCTAAGAATCCTATACTTAGGTACTTAAACACTTAAAAACTTCACTAAGCAACTTAAGGTCTCAACTTAGAGCACTAAACTAAGCTCAAACTTAGGTTCTTAAAGTCCAACTCTTAACATCCTAGGCTCTGATACCAACTGTAACACCCCCGATTTTACCACAGTTTTAAAACTTAAATGCACAGGAAGACATCTAATCATCAAGACATAAAGCAAACGGAAGCTATATAAAATCGGGACGTGTTATGCCACACCTATCTTAGACATAGGTGCACAGGCGGGAAAAACTATCAATTCTACAAAACATAAAGTGTCCAGGCACACAGGCCGCTAAACTAGGCTCACAGGCCAACAAAAGATAACGTCTACACAAGACAGCTAATCTATCTAGCGATCCACGTCAAGCGCTCTCAGACATCTACTCAAAACCTGTAGAACAAGGGAATAAACGTGGGGATAACACCCGGTCAGCGAATATTGCTGGTAACCCATCAATACTCGTTAAATAACATATATAGATAAATATAATCAAAACCAAGGAGAGAAGTATATATCATTTCAAAACCAAGGAGAGAAGTCAACTTCAAAGACTCATCAAATCACTCTCAAAAGAAATTGGAATCACCATCCTCACAACAACGACAAGACAACAAACATGAAAGACAATACAACCCAGGATGCATTCTACTGATCACAAAGTAGAATACATCAAGACATGCTCATAAGCAAGGAATTCACATTCACACAGTGGCAACTACATGCCACAGTGACAACTACATGTCACAAGTATCATAGTTCCAACCTTATGCCTTGTTCCAACCTTATGGCTAACACCGGCCTTATTTCAGTTCCAACCATTACTTCCAAGTAACCCCTATACTTCTGAGTCCAACCTTTTGCCTCCGGGGACCGTGGTCCCCCCACCTACAACCACCCACACTACTGCTGAACTCTCAGTACACGAGGGTACCATTAATTTCACAATCACAAAACCGCCAAACTCGTGAGTAAAGCTCAAATAACATCCACCAATCTCAATCATAATCACACACAAGGTCATCATCATTACCAAGAAGACTAAGACTCAACAATAGTCTTAATCAAGTATCAACAAAGGTACAACGACTTACACACGACCATATCATAGGAATCAATCAAGATATCACAATAAAGACATGAGCCCATACTCAATCAACAAAGGATTCCACTCCAGCACCAAATGATTGTCAACACAAATTGGCAATCTCGATACGAAGGTACAAACCACACATACTAGCATATCAACATCAAACTAACATGCTTATCAAACGGGTAAACCAAAATTAGTTCCAAAGAACGTTCAAGACTCACATTAGCGCAACGAATCACAAAGTTTTGACCCTTAGCACAATTCAGGACACCAAATCCTACATGGATTCCTAACATACCGTTCTAGACATACGAAACATCAAGAAGACTCACAAATAGCCCAATAAAACAACATCGGAAGGTCAAAACATCAATACCGAGACAAAGAATCACGGGGAACAAATCCCCGCCAACAACCAACCACGTTCCCCGCGGGTGGGGCCACGGGTGGACCTCTACCCATGGGTCCAAACGGTGGGTACACGACCCACGAGGCCTTGAACCCCGCGGGTGGGGCGGCGGGTAGGGCTCTGCCCGCCGTTCCGCCTGCGGGTACCACTTGTACTCCAAAATTATCCCTTCGGGGATTTTCAACGTAAAAACATAGTTCAAGTCCAAAACACCCAAAATCTCACACACAAAAACAATATGACCAAGAAATAGCCAAGCAATGGCATTCAAGAACCCTAAGAACAAGCTCTAAACATGCATCACCACAAGATAATGCATCAAATCTCACAAATCAACACAAGAATCACAAGTAGAAGCCAAGAATCATCATATAAGTGAGAAAATAGGTTTTGTAAAGCATGGGTTACCTCATTCGCTTAACATCCAAAAACAACGCCAACTTAGGCTCAATTCAAAAAGCCAAGCTACTGGGGATGGGAGAATGAATTAATTGATTAACAGAAACGTTACACCAAACACATTCCTAATAGAGATAGGAAGCCTAACCTATGCCTACACAATAGGGAAAGACCTATACAAAAGGAATACAATGGCAGGAAAGATAATAACCACTGATATACATTGACACACCCCCTCAAGCACAAGGTTGGAAGGAAACAACGTTGAGCTTGTCTCGAAGAATCTCGAAACGGGCCGCTGGTAGCGGTTTGATGAAGACATCGGCTAGCTGATCCTTCGTAGACACAAAGTTGACTAAGAACTCCCCTAAGGCCACCTTATCACGAACAAAGTGAAAATCGATTTCCACATGCTTGGTCCGGGCATGAAACAAGGGATTAGCACATAGGTACGTGGCCCCAAGATTATCACACCAAAGAGTAGCAAGACGACCGAAGTGTAGTCCCAGTTCACGGAGTAAAGAAACCACCCAAGTAACCTCAGCCGAGACATCTGCTAGGCCCTTATATTCAGCATCGGTGGAAGAGCTTGCAACATTTCGCTGTTTGCGAGAAACCCAGGAAATTAAGTTGGACCCAATAAAAACTACATACCCACTCGTAGACTTTCGGTCAATAGGACAGCCCGCCCAATCGGAATCGGAGAAGGCGTGTATGTCAGACGAAGATGAAGCCGAAAGTCGGAGACCATGGTCTTGCGTCCCCCGGATATACCATAAAACGCGCTTGAGCAGCCCCCAATGATCAATAGTATGGGTATGCATAAACTGGCACAGGCGATTGACGGTAAAAGAAAGATCAGGTCGTGTGATTGTCAAATATTGCAGGACGCCAACGAGGCGGCGGTATTGTGTAGGATTTTCAAACTCCTCAGTTGTGGGCGTAACGGCTTGTGTGACTGCAGCCGGTGTGGCAAGTGGCTTGTAGTCAGCCATACCAGCCCGTTTAAGGGTATCCGCCATATAACGACGTTGAGATAGCAACAGTCCACCGTTGATAGGCAATGTTTCGATGCCCAAGAAGAAACTTGGAGTACCTAAGTCTCGTATCTTGAACGTGGTGCTAAGCCGATGCAGAAGCTTACTGATTAAGTCAGAATCGTCGCCCATCATAATGATGTCGTCGACATAGACTTGCAAATAGACCCGAGCCGTGTCTGACGTGTATTAAAACAGCGAGACATCGGTCTTGGATGCTGCAAACCCAGTTGAGAGTAAGAAATCGTGTAGGCGTTTGAACCAGGCATGTGGGGACTGTTTCAAGCCATAAAGGGACCGTTGTAGATGACAGACATAATCCGGGTGGTGCGGATCCTCATATCCCGGTGGCTGGCGCATGTAGACAGTCTCAGCTAGATGCCCGTTAAGAAAGGCATTGTGGACATCTAGCTGACGCATGGTCCAGTTGTGTGTCACAGCAAAAGAAAATAATAACCGCACGGTTTTCGGTTTTACAACAAGATTAAAAGTATCAAAAAAATCCTCGCCAGCTACTTGGTTGAAACCCTTCGCGACCAGCCGTGCCTTGTACCGTTCTACAGTGCCATCCGCTTTTCTCTTCGTGCGAAAAACCCACTTGCAGCTGATTATATTCATCTGTGGTGTGGGTGGTACAAGTTTCCAAGTGCTGTTATGCAGTAGAGCATTGAACTCGTGATCCACTGCATCACGCCATTGCGGGTGTCCCACGGCTTGGGAGTAGCAAGTCGGATCCACAAGTGCAGTAAGGGCATGAAATTGTTCACCCGTGCCCCGTGTCATGTGCCGTAACCGCATAACATGGCTTTCACCCTATGGTTGAGACCGAGCGGTCTTGCGCTGTCTTGGGGATCGTGGTAGGGCCCTATATTGCAAGAGGCAGTGAGACAGATGCAATAGGGACGATGTGCTGCTCAACTGGCTGGGCCCATGGTGTAGTTTGCGTGACAATTGGATCGCAACCCCATGGGGTCGCCTGCTGCTGTGAATGTGCCTGTATAGTACCATCTGTAGCAAAAGGAACATTAGTTTCATCAAATCGGACATGCCTACAGATATAGGTTTTACCCGTATTTAGGTCCATGTATCTATACTCAATTTTGTGACAGTTGTAGGGCCGTAGATACGGGTAACAACGACAACTGAATACCCGTAGGAATGAGTATGTGGGTTGAGTTTTATAAAGGCGATAGTATGGTGTTTCAAACTGTAGAGTGGCCGAAGGAAAACGGTTGATTAAATAAGTGGCGCTTTCGAAAGCTGAATCCTTGTGTTTTAATGGTACTAAGGCTTCTGCGAGTAGGGCTAACCCGGTTTCGACAATGTGTCTATTCCGGCGCTCTACTCGCCCGTTTTGTTCGTGTGTATAGGCACAGGATTGCCTGTGCACAATACCTAAAGACTCAAAAGTTTTGTGTAGTCGACGGTATTCACCACCAAGATCGAACTGTATGGATTTTATAGAACGTTCAAAGAAATGTTCTACCATGACACGAAAAACATCAAACACTTTATATATGTTTGATTTTAACCGTAAGGGATAAAACCAGCTATATCGTGAATAGTCATCCACGAATAAAACGAAATATTTGTAACCGTTGACCGACAAAACAGGAGATGGATCCCAAATGTCCGTGTACACAATATCCAATACATTATTTGCAGAATGTAAAACCCTATCTAAGGGGAATCTAGAGGATTTGCCGAGTTGGCAAGCCGAACACATCCCAGACGAACTGAATTGACCCGAAGAAACTGGACATTGTGACAGAACCCGCTTGAGGACTTGAACGTGCGGATGTCCCAACCTACTGTGCCAAACGGTGGGAGTAGCCCTGGCACTTATGAACGCAACGGGAGACCGAGGAATTGACAATTTGTACAGGTCATCCGCACTTAGACCTTTAAGCAAGATTTCCTTGGTTGTTGAGTCCTTCACAATAAAATGAGACTTATGAAATTCAAAGAATACGTCGTTATCATTAGTAAAACGATGTATAGAAAGTAACGGGACAGACAATTTCGGGACATGCAATATATTGGAAAGTTGTAGATTTTTAGAAACAGTGACGGACGGAACAGATGCATGACCAACACGAGATATAACCAAACCTATATCATTGCCGACCCTTAAAACATCGCCACCGGTGTAATCTCCGATGAACCCATTGCGGTATGAGAGTCCCCGGTGACGGCGACGGTGGCCTGAGCTTGTGGCTACGGTGCATAGCGCTTGAAGCACGACACGGTAGTGTGTCTGTGCAAGCGACAAATCTGACAACGTGGAGAGCCCCGCGCACCACCGCGTCTACCACCGCGGCCTCGCCCGTTCCTGCCATGTCCGTAACCCCCTCCGCGTCTGCCTGAACCACCATCGGCAAACTGCGGAGCACCACGTCCAGCATGCATCACCTGAGGCAATCCACCAGCCGATGTCACCCAGGCCACAGAGAAATCATCTACATATATAAATTCTTGCGCCTGCAAGAGATCAGATAGCTGGGGAATTGAAACTAGAGTACCCAACACTACTAGAGATGCTGCCATCGATCAGAATTCCGGGCGCAACCCCCGGAACACATATAGATTTTTCTCATCAAGGCTCATTGGACGCCCTGCGAGCGCAAGCTGCTCAACCAGGAGTTGTGCACGGCCAAGGTACTCGGCCGCCGTGTTGTCGCCTTGTCGGAGCGTTTGAAATTGGCCGAGCAGGTTAAGACACCGTGCCCGGGTGGATGAACCAAGAGCTGCTGCTATGGAGAGCCACACGTCCCTAGAAGTGGTGCGCCTTACCGCCAAGTACATGACCTCGTCCGAGAGAGACGAGATCAACAAGGACAGTATGGACTGATCTTGTTGTATCCATACTGCGTGCGCTGGGTTTGGAGTCAGTGTGGACGTCGAACCGCCGGAGGGATCATCGCCAGAGGGGGCCGCTGGAAGAGACGCCGGAGGACACGGGAAATCGCCATCAACATATCCTAACAGGCCCTGACCTCGGATGAACGGGATGATCTGAGCTCTCCAGAATATGTAGTTTCACTTTCGGGTATTGAGTTTCAGGGAAACAAAATGGTGGGCGGTCGAGAGGGAGTTTGTGGTTGGCGGTGAGAGGGTGGTGGCGGGCATAACCGTACGTTCGGAAGAATGCGTAGACATATCGGTTAATTGGGTGGAGAGAGAAACCTAACACTAAGCTGATACCATATGAGAGAATGAATTAATTGATTAACAGAAACGTTACACCAAACACATTCCTAATAGAGATAGGAAGCAAACACATTCCTAATAGACATAGGAAGCCTAACCTATGCCTACACAATAGGGAAAGACCTATACAATAGGAATACAAAGTCAGGAAATATATACATTGACACCGGGAACCTGTGGATTAAACCGGATCCTCACTAATTACCAAATAAGCTAATTAAAACTAAATAAGCTCATGAGAAGAATTAAACTCTAATCATATCTTAAGATTAACCACAACCCTACCATCTAAGCTACGCTTCTCTTGTTAATTTTTAAGTAACACTAACTAATTATTTCTAATCAATCAAACAAATTTAACAATTAAAACTAAACAAAGCTATTAAAGGGATTCAAACCCTAACCAACACCCAACACTAAAACACCCTTACTATTAAGCTAATTACCCACTTGTTAATTTAACCAACAACAAACTAATTAATACTAAACTAAACAACAACAACCAAAAGGAACCAGAAGCTCACCATCTTCTTCTTCATGCAACACGAGGCCGCGGGTGGAACCACGGCTACACCACCACCCGTTGCAACCGGAATGCCACTTGCGATGCGGACTACCCCCCCCCCCCACCCCACCCTCCCCGCCAATAAGCTTTGCTGGAGAGTTGAACTACACCGCCGGACTGTTGGCTGCTTCACCATACTCGCCGGAACCGCTCTGCTGAATCCTGCCGTTGCTGAAGCTGAGCTGAAGTAGACGAGGTGAAAGAGGGATGAAACTGATGATGGTGATTGAGGTGGGGTTGCTGGAGTTTGGTGCAAACGAAAGAGAGAGGCAGGGAAAACTTGGCCGGAAGGTGTGAGTGAGGGAGAGACATTGCGGCTGAGAGAGTTGTAAACTGAAGAAGGATAACCTGCTAGCTAGCCTTATACATAAGGGGTATACACAAAATATTTAGGTTGCAGGGTAGGCATTATTGGGCTTAAGCTTTAAAGGTATACATATATTAATCTATAGAGTAGGCTCTCTTTATTTATCTTGAACTAGCTATATATAGAAGGTTGGGTTTGGGTTTAGATAATTGGGTCAAGATAATTAGGAATAACTTTGGGTTCAAGAATAAATAATAGGCTTTTTGGGATTTTAAAATCAATTTGGGCACAGGATATTTGGGTATAAAGAGTAAATACTCAAAATGGTCCCTCGACTATAGCTAAATTCACAAATTGGTCCTCAACTTTCAATTTCAACCAATTAAGTCCTTAACTTTGTAATTTTAACACAATTTGGTCCTCTGTCTATTTGACCGTTTGTTGACTGTGATTTTTGAGGATATATATGTAATTTCATGGTCCATCATCGTTTTTTTAAGGTTCCGGTTGCATTTCCAGACTGCACTGTTACATTCGAACCACTGCCGAAAGGAATCTACCAAATCCGGTCGCCTTTCTTCATCCTCCCTTTGGATTCAATGTAGTTGAGTTCATACCAGAGCGAAGAAGACGACGTGTTTCCGAACTGGTGCAACGTCATCCTAGAGGCCTCCACGTGCTCCGACGAAGCTGAAGGTTCTTCTGGAAATCGTCGATCACGGTCAACAAATGGTCAAATAGATAGAGGACCAAATCGTGTCAAAATTACAAAGTTAAGGACTTAATTGGTTAAAATTGAAAGTTGAGGACCAATTTCTGAATTTAGCTATAGTCGAGGGACCATTTTGGGTATTTACTCGGGTATAAACATACTGGTTCACAATTTAGATAGACCCGAGCCCATTTTCAAAATAATTAGGTGTATAAATATTTTTAGTAAAATATTTAATATCGGAATTACAATTTATATTAGGAAAATACGGGTGTCACAAAAATGGTAAGATGATAAAAACATTTTAGGAGAGAGAAACTTTTTGCCAGCCTTAATGTGATAATTGAAAGACATGCATTAAATACACTCTGTACTATGTGTTGTATGAAATTTGAATTTCCCGCCTATTAGTTTACACATCCCAAGTCCCAACATATGATCTACCTTTATCATAATAATCCAAAGCACAACCATAATTACTGAAGATGTTGCATTTTCTTCCGATGTTCAACCTCACTATTTGACTGATGTTATTTCCTTCCGGTTTGACTGACATCGCATCTTCCGAAATTATACCCATCTTCTCTTAACATCATCTTAAATATAATATTTTACATATAAATTTCAATCGTTATGCGTTGGATCCGTGTCCAGCATGCTTGCTGGACACGTGTAACAGTGCCGTTAGGAGTATATATTCATAATTTTATTACTATATTATTTCCTTCCCGTTTTTTTTTTTTTTTTTTTTTAATTTCAGACTGCTTTGTTATAGAGTATATATTCATAATTTTATTACTATATTATTAATAACTGTACATTCATAACTCCATAACTGTACGTTTATAACTCTATAACTGTACATTCATAACTCCATAACTGTACATTCATAACTCCATAACTGTACATTCATAATTTTCGAAGCTCTATGTTCACAATTTTAGAGCTCTATGTTCATAATTTTATCACTATATGTTCGTAATTGTAAGTTCATAATGTTAGAGCTCTTTGTTCATAATTCGATCAATAACTGTACATTCATAATTCCATAACTGTAGATTCATAATCTCATAACTGTAGATTCATAACTCCATAACTGTAGATTCATAACTCCATAACTGTACATTCATAATCTTCGAAGCTCTATATTCACAATTTTAAAGCTCCATGGTCATAATTTTATCACTATATATGTTCATAATTGTAAGTTCATAATGTTAGAGCTCTGTGTTCATAATTTCATAATTGCATAACTGTACATTCATAACGGTATAACTGTACATTCATAACGGCATAACTGTACATTCATAATCCAAAAAAAAAATAACGCCGTTAACGACAAAACGCGCGCGATTTTTTTTTTTTTTTTTAACTAAATGACGCGTTTTTTTTTTTTGAAAAACGACGTCGTTTTGGGCCCGTGTCCACAATTGACTGTGGACACGGGTCCAGGGCATAATTTGCCTATAAATTTGCATTGGGCCTTGCACTACACGGGCGTAACCGGCTAGTAACTAAAGAAATAAGGGATAACAATTAGGAATATTCGAGTATACTTAATATTTCAAATCATTTGTTTTTTTTGGTAATGTTCTTTGCAAAGTAAGTTTCCTTAATTTTCAACTTCGTCATTTTGTGTGTGTCTGCGTGTTTGTATATAATAACTTGCTAGATACAGTTTTTTAACATGTAAAACATGCATAAAGGAATACTAATGAGTGATGATCCGATAAATGAAAAAAAAAAAAACAAAACAAAGCCAAATTTTATTCGTGGTTCATGAGATACGTAAGTACTATAAATTTATTTGTATATATTATTCATTCTATGCACTTTGGAGCCAAATTTAATGTAATTTTAGTGGCAAACAGTGATTAATACATAACTTCACACAATATTCAACTATTTAATTATAGTGACAAAGTCATGAAACAAATAATTACTCGTGACAATTATCATCAGTTGTGACAAAAATTGACGTCAACATAATTATTGTCACAATTTAGTAATTTTTGTTACGGAATTATAGAGAATCACAAATATTTATAACAATTTCATCACAAAAAATGACAGTATGAGTGATAATAATATTTGTTTTTATCACAACCGTATCTCATTTCTAATGGCACTACCTAATTGTATTTTTATTGACAAAAAGGGTTGTCACAAATATTATACAAAAGAGTGACTAACAACTATTTGTAACAAAAAGTACCACAATTTGTATCTACACTATATTTTGTCAGAATTACATTTGTTCCCGCTATAATTATAATGCCGCCAAAATACACATACATTTAGTGATAACAAATAGTGAAAAATTAGGTTACGAAACTATCACTCTAGTAATAGTGACAACTTATTTGTAAAAAAAAAATACTTAGTTATCACAATTACCATACTATTCGTGACAAAAAGAAAAAAATAAAAATTATCACATTTATTAGAAATAATAATATCGAACTATTTTTTGGTCACAAAAATAATATTATTTGTGACTAAATTACAAAGTGTCAAAACAAATGTCTTACTTCTTGTAGTGTCTTAATCTTCACGGTTTGAGCAACACAAGCTTCTAAGGATTGGATATGAACTTTGTAGCTTTGAATCTCTCTCACTTGTCATGAGTTGTAAAGCTTTTTGAATGCTTGAACACTTAATAAATTTCTTAGAAATGACCAGCACCTTCTTCAGTTTTTAGAAGATGGTATTATACACGTGTTGAAAATGATCCATTAGAGAGAAACTCATTTCAAAAAGTCTGCTGACAAATGAGTGAAGATCAACGTGAAATCCAGGGGTTAGGTAAACTGGTTAGACTTTTCAGCTGTTAGAGACTTATTTTGCACTAAACATATCTTTTTGCTCTGCACAAAATGTCTAGGCTTTTTAAGGAAAGTCTTCCTTTGGATGTGAACTGACCGTGATCTCTCCGCTTATGGTTGTGGTTCTTGAAAGCGTGGTCAAAAGATTGAAATTGTGTGTCATTGGAATTGTTATGAATAGATGGTATAGTAGGAAGTTAGAACCACCCCGAGTGTCGCTCCCTCGACGAATGACAACTTGGAAGTTCGGCTTAAAAAAAGGTAAGGCAGGCTAGACACTTGAAGGCTCAATTCAGGAAGGTGGATTGACGTTCTTGGTTTGAAAGGAAATTGGAAAAGAACTTGAAACTAAGAAAGGTAGATCGGGGAATAGGAATGTACTTAGAGAGAGAAAGGCGGATAGGATTGGGTTTTGATTGTGTTGTGCGATTGGTCAATCCCGCAAGGGGAGGCTTGTGGTGATTTGATTGTGCGCTACTAGTCAAGAGAAGTGGATGGCTAGTGTGTTATACGAAATGGTCTAATGCCGCCCGTAGGAACTCTTGCTCTTTACGGGGCATTTAAACAAACACTTTGTCCTCACTAGTACTTCTTTCCGAGTCTTGCCCTCTCGGATCGAAGACGGGGAAATGGAGAGGATCAAGGCTACCCGGATCTAGCAATCTCTTGCCTAGATCTAGGTTTCCAACACCATCCAAGGAGTTGGGCCCCACTCCAAGAATGTCACAAAGATCATCCTCAACAAGACATCCACATAGTCAACAATCAATCAAACACCACAAGATAAGCAAATCAAAGCATCAACACAACAACAATCTACACCTCAACCTTAGCCACTAGATTTAGCCAAGCATGATTAAGATCTCAACAATCAAAGGGCAAGAAGAGATATATATAACAAGAAAACACAAAATAGATTTTACCCCAAATTGTTTAGATCCACCAAATACGAATCATTAATGAAGATCTACTAGCCAATTGCTTTCAATCTTCAATGCTTCTTTGCAAAATCTAGCAATACAAGGTGTTTGCTAATATATATCTAAATCTCTCTCTAGAAACCTATTCTAACCCTACTAACCTCTCTCTAAAATCTGATTGTAGCTAATGAAAATCTCTCTAGACAAAGTTGGAATCCCCTCACAAAATGAAGTTCAAGCCTTAAATACTCTTCAGCCATTCGGCCTCAAATTCACGCACGGCGTCACCCCGTGACGCCGGCGTGAATGGGGAATTACTTCCTCCGTGTTTGTGCTTCTCGGCTTCTTTACGATCCCGTTCACGGCGCCCTCATGCCGTGAGGAGGGGCATGAATGGGAAATAATTCCCATTCCGTCCTTCTTCTTCGCGCGTAGCCTTAGCGTGTTCAGTCCTCGTTCGCATGTTTGCCTCGGCTTAGCTTCTTTTGTCCTTTCTACCACGTTTTGTGTCCTAAAATGTTCAAAAACACATAAAATATGATTAGGAAGGTCTTTTCTTATACTTTCATCATTTAAGATAATTTGCTCTATAAATAAGACTTTTCAGCTAAAATACATATGCAAAATGTTAGAAAATTTCTTAGAAACTTAGCATGTTTTGAGGCTTAGCATAAGTTTCCACACTTTAGTTTGCTTGTCCCCAAGCAATTTTTACAATTTAAGACCTGATAAGCTCAAAAGATGCTTTTAAACAAAAACTTTTGATATGCCAAGTACTTCTTGAAAAGGAACAAGCACTAGACCAGCACAGAATGGAACTCCTTGAATTGTTTTGAAAATGTGTAAATAATGCACCATTCAACAATTCGTGGAATAATTAAGAAAACCGTCCCCTTAAGAAGGAAAAACGTTTAAGCAAAACAGGGCGACTCACTCTAAACACCACTTTCATGCATGCAATCCAAAATTGGGAATTCACCTTTTATTTTACTAAGGCCTGTAGTCTAGTCACACTAGTGGGAACGATGCGCACGACCCAACCGACATCCAACCTTATAGCACCATGGCCCTCTACAAAAAGTAAGTGAAAGGTTTGGTATGGACCGCTCACCATCCTTAAGCCAAGGTCCAGTTTCCTCCAGCACAGAGCTCTGAGTTTTAACTCGAGGAGACTTTTAATGGTCCCGACTTAAGCGCTGGTTCTCACCTTTCTCCACCCTTATGCCAAAGATCGATTCCCCTCGGCATAGATCTCTAAGTTTTAGCCCGGAGGAACCTTTTGTGATCCCAACATAAGCAATGGCTCCCTCTTTTCACTCATATATATTTTTCATTCATTTTTTCACGTTGGGCAGCCATTTTCGGTCTTTGCCTTTTTCTTTTGTAATCCCCTTCTTTCTCACTCATAAATTTTTTTTTTTTTGGGAATTTTTTCTTTTTATCCACAAGGCTCACCTTTTTCTCCAAACCTAACCAAGAGATTTGTTCATTTCCGACCTTGCTTTGTTTTATCTTTCCAAGGTAGGAAAGTGCACACTCCCACTTCGAGGGATCGTTTACTAAGGTCTAGGTAAAATAAGAGGTGAATTATCATACAAACATGCAATAAAAATAACCCTACTTGGGCCCTATACAATTCCAAGAGGAAATGTTTTCAAAGTTATTTCATAAATTTAGCTAACTAAGCATCATAAAACGCATTTTCAGAATGATGCAACCAATTCCATTCCTTTCCGTAATCACATGCGGTGTCTAATGATTACACTTAGGCATGCCAAAAATTTCCTTTTGAAAGCTAAAGCACAAAGAGTGCGCCCCTTTCCACACTTTAGAACAACATCGTCCTCGATATTTCTTACTGTGGACACACGGGTGTGAACAAGAGCAGGAAAGTGAAACCTTGTTTCCCTTTCCACACTTTAGAAGGGTAGTGTGGGATGCCCCTTATTGTTCAAACACACCCAGAAACTTAATCTAATGGAGTTGTCCCTTTCTACACTTTAGGAATAGGCAATGTGACTTAAGGGACAAAAACACATGCAAAGAATAAAGTCTAGCTATAAGCACAGAAAGTACCTTTCCACGCTTTAAAAGCAAAAAATGGGGAAAGGTAAAGGTTTAGAGAAAAGAAAAACCCCCTTCATTGTAGGAGAATTTCCTCAATCTTTGATGAAGAATTTGTTCCCCCAGTCTACGGACAACATAAATGTGCAATTAAGCGTTAGTGGCAAAGGTTCAGAATTGCGAATAAAAGTGTGTAAGGATGACGCAACATCCTTACTGTTCCTGTTTAAGCACGGAGTTAAGCATGCAGATAGATGGGCTTAAAAAGATAAGAGAGCTCACCAGCTTATTCATGAAATACTAAAAGAGAGGTAAAACCTTGCATGAAAAAGAAATTCAGAACAAGTAAAGTAAAGCAATTGCGAAAATAAAGCAATTCAAGAAAATAAAGGCGGCACCCCACACATAGGGTATCTAGAGTTTGTCAATGAGATTCTGAGTATAACAAGTCCAAGAAATCTCAGGGTAAGTGCGATATCCTGCGGGTCATGGGGATTCTCCCTGAGGTCGTGCAATGCAAGCCCTCAACTCTGCAACTTGTCCATGTAATATCTTGATTTTCCTAAACTGATCGTTGATGACACTCTGCTATATTTCCATCAGATTCAGTTGCCATTTCATTGTTTCATACAGGTCCCTTTCTATCTCATTCACTTTTTCCAATTGTGTCAGGGGAGGCTCGTATGTGCTAGCCTGCAAGGTCGCACTTCCCATCATCGTTCCGAATTCATGAGGAAGTGGGGGAAAAGCTAATCCTTGACACGTTGGAATGGCGTTGTCTTGTCTCCTTGAGGTTACTTCGACTTCCTCTCCTTAATTGTTCGGTAGAACCATCTTGTTGCTTCTTATAGAATCAATTGCAGTTTAGTTCAAAAGTTAACAAGATGTTTTCATCAACAGTCAAAGATATTTTTCATTTTAAGTAGTTGTTCCACATGTACACAGTTTATTGTCCATACCTAGCTCAAGTTTGTCAAATGCTAAATCAACATTTATTAACATAACATGCATGCAACCTCTTCAAGTCTCGAGCAAATACATTTCAAACTACTCATTCTTACTTTTCCTAACATATTAAAATCATTTATCATATGCATTCAAAACATCCCCTTTGTTAAACAAGTTCTAGCAAATAAGCATGTTTCATATTTTAGCTTTCCACACTTTATAAATCAGCCACACATTGTTTGATAAACCACATATGACAAAACTTTTAATAATCATGGATCTAATACAAGAATCATAGTCAAATTATTTCCAAATAAATGGGCAATAAGACATATCCTACATTCATGCATACTTGAATTTAGAACTACGCATAACGGATGTTCAAAAATAAAATAAAAATCATATAAACATCAATTTATCATCCAATTGCATAATTCAATAAACAATTCTAACATTCAATACAAATTCAAGCAAACCCAGATTTCATAGCATACATGCTAGCGTAGAAAAGTTTTTCATAAAGGTTTCAACAATGTAAAGTGGCAAAGATAGAACATTTATCAACAAAGTGTTCATCAAAGAGTAGTAAGAGTGTTCTAGCACTTGTATATGCAAACATATCTAAAGATACATTCTTTTCATACCACATTTCAAATAAGGAAAGCTTAAAATAGAAATGATAACAAAGAAGGAAGGAGAAATGTTACCTTAAGTGTAGCTAGAGTATCTTTGAAGTAGTGCTCACAAAGTATAAATGAGTAGAAGGGTTAAATTTGCATGGAAAAATTCTGATTTTTAGAGAGTAGGGACAAAGACATGAGAGACTAGAATGAAGAAGGTATTTTGATGAAAAAGGGGAGGTCAAAACTTACTAGGGCTGCAGTTGCTTCGCACCCCCATTCACGCCGACGTCACGGCATGACGTCGTGCGTGAATGGGATTTTACCATTTCGTCATCATTCCCTATTCACGTCGTGGTCACGGCGTGAACGGGCGTGTGAATGGGGTTTTAAACCTCCATTCGGGCCTTGTTTCACTCGGGGCCACGGGTCTTCTTTGGTTCAGCCTTCATGTCCGATTTTTTCTTGAATTCTTCTTGGAATAAACTTGAATTCTTATTGGAATCTAAAACAAACAACTTTATTCAAAAATTAAATTCTCAAAGATAATAACGCAATGTAAATAAAACCTTGGATTGCCTCCCAAGCAGCACTTCTTTTAACGTCTCAGCCCGACGTACCCTGTCTTTCAACCTATATTGGTTGCTTGCACACAACATTCTTTCTTTCTCCAGACGAATTTTCCTAATTTACCTGCACAACCGGTCTTGCCTTTTGATTTCTTCTTTGATTTCGCCATTTTCTTTCGTTTACCTTTTTTGATGTCCCTGCCGAACTTGGTTTCTTCATCATTGAAGCACAAGGTAAGATTACCGGCGCTCACGTCAATAACGGTTTGTTGTGCGGCCAAGAACCGTCTTTCGAATATTAATGGCACATTTTTCAATTCTGGTCCTACATTCAACGCTACAAAGTCTATAGGAATAACAGAGTTTCTAACTTTGACCGGCACGTCCTCCAGTATGCCCAATGGATACCACGTGGTACCATCGGCAAGTTGGATGGTCATACGGGTCGGTTTCAAAGGCACGTTCAACTTTTCGGATACACACGAGGGCATAACATTAACAGAGGCACCTAGATCGGCTAGTGCATCTCCAACATATTTATCATTGATAGCACATGGCACTACAAACGCGCTGGGGTCACCATCCTTTCTGTGACACCCCTTTTCCAGAACTTCAGAACATGCCACACTGAGGTGGGCATGAGATTCATCACGAATCTCTTTCATTTGTAGAACATGTTCTTTCTTTTGGCAAGTTGATCTAGGTAGGTTTTTAAGTGTGTTTAGCAGAGGCATGTTAACATACAATTTCCTAAGCAAAGCATTAAATTTACCTCGTTGCTCAATTTCATCCATATTTACTGTCTGTTTTAAGGCTTGCGGGCGGTAACGAGACGTTACCGTCCTTGCATTGGTTTTTGTGTCTGTTGTGACATTAGATTTCATGAATTCTTTTCCTTTGTGTCCTCGCATTGTTCTTTGTGTTTCCACGACAACCATATCGGGTTTAGATTCTTAATAAACTGATATAGCATTCACTCGCTCCTTCGGGTTGTTCTCCGTCGTACTTGGTAACGACCCCGAGGGTCTTTCAGTTACCAGTTTAACCAGTTGGGCAATCTGAATCTCCATATCCTTGAAAGAAGTTTTTGTTTCTTGTCTCATAGTTGCCATGTCATGTTGGTATTCCTGTGTGATTTCTTGTTTCAGCTAAATCCTATCACTTTTGATTTCTTGTTTCAGCTGAATCCTATCACTTTTGATTTCTTGGTTTAATTTTTCATCCATCTCTCTCAAATCTGGTTGGTAAGGTCTCAAATCGTTTTGGGGGACATGATGTGGTCGATAGAGAGCATTGTTGTTTACTCCTGGTTGCGGGCTATAGGTGATTGAGCCCCTATCTCTATTTTGACCATAGGCAGGTTTGCTGCCTTGTGCTTTCTGTGGTCTCCCTAACGATTGTCCTCCTTGGTTCCATCCTTGTGCGGGTATCCAACCGTAACTCCCTCCACCAGGATTATTCTGATAGTTATTGCCTTGTTTCCCTTGAACATATGCGATTCCATCCGCATTTCCTGATTCAGTCGATGAAGTCATATTGCCGTATCATGTGGCCCCCCGCAAACATTGCAATAAAACGCAAAGGCCATGCATGGTTTTCCTTTGGTTTCCATCTTTTGAATAATTTCCTATAGTTTCTTGATCTCATGGCTCATAGCCTCCACTTTTGCATCTTGGGCTACATTCCCAGATACTTCATACATCCCCGACTTGGTGTGTCTTCTATTATACCAAAATGTGGTATTAGAGGAAATTTTTTTGATTAAGGCTTCATCGTCGACGGGCGATGACGACACAAATGCTCCACTTGAGGTTGAGTCCAAAAGCATTTTACTCTCATCGTTTAGACCTCCATAAAAAGAACTGATCACGTCCCAGGGATGCAGTAGATCGGGAGGGCATTGCCTTCTTAAAGTCTTAAATCTTCTCCACTCCTCATCTAATGATTCAGATGCTCCCTGTTTAAAATCTTGCACTTGTTTACGCACTTTCATTGTTTTGGTGAGGGGGAAGAATTCGTTCATGAACTCTAGATGTAACTGTCCCCAAGAAGTAAAGTGTTCATTATCTTGTGAATCCAACCAGGTTTCTGCTTCTCCAATAACAGAGAAGGGAAACAAAGTAAGGCGGATTACGTCCCCTGGAACTCCATTGGGTCTAAACATACTATAAAATCTTACAAATCTTGTCATGTGGGTGTGTGGATCTTCTGATGGTAATCCATTGAATGGATTGCTCTGGATCATGTTGATAACACACGAATGGATGGTGAAATTAATCCCCTCCATGGGCTGGATATAGATTAAATTGTGCATAGAGAACTCGGGAGTCATATACTCCGCGATTGTTCTCATATGTCTTTCTCCTGGTTGCTCAGCTCTATTTCGGCCGTCCACATAACCTGGTGCTTCTTCATCAACTCTTATGTTATTATTCAAATCTTCTCTCGGTGGAGAACCTTCAAAGATGTTCAGTCCTGGCTGAGGTGGTTGGTTGGTATCCGTACTTGTGGATGCTATATTTCTTGGTATTTCCTGATTTGTTTCGGCTCTTAGCCTTCTCTTTGGAGTTCTTTGAATCTCTAGATTTAACGGGAACAAACCTTCTGTTCCGTGTGATCTGGTGTGCATCAACTGCTGATTTGATTTTGAAAGCAATGTAGCTAAAAGTGGCTACACCGTTGGGTAAAAGTGAAAGAAAAGAGAAAAAGGTTTTGAATCAAGCTTCAAGGTTGTACTTCCTTACTCCTCACAAGCTCAAGCTACTGTTAGCCATTCCCCGGCAACGGCGCCATTTTGACCGTGATCTCTCCGCTTATGGTTGTGGTTCTTGAAAGCGTGGTCAAAAGATTGAAGTTGTGTGTGATTGGGATTGTTATGAATAAAAGGTAAAATGGGGAGTTAGAACAACCCCGAGTGTCGCTCCCTCGACGAATGACAACTTGGAAGTTGGGATTAAGAAAAGGTAAGGCAGGCTAGACACTTGAAGGCTCATTTCGGGAAGGTACATTGACGTTGTTGGTTTGAAAGGAAATTAGAAAAGAACTTGAAACTAAGAAAGGTAGTTCGGGTTTGCCAAAAAATAAGAAAGGTAGATCGGGGAATAGGAATGTACTTAGAGAGAGAAAGGCGGGTAGGATTGGGTTTCGATTATGTTGTGCGATTGGTCAATCCCACAAGGGGAGGCTTGTGGTGATTTGATTGTGCGATACTAGTCAAGAGAAGTGGATGGATAGTGCGTTATCGAAACGGTCTAACGCCGCCCGTAGGAACTCTTTCTCTCTACGGGGCATTTAAACAAACATTTTTCCCACAGTTCTTTCCGAGTCTTGCCTTCTCGGATCGAAGACGGGGAAATGGAGAGGACCAAGGCTACCCGGATCTAGCAATCTCTTGCCTAGATCTAGGTTTCCAACACCATCCAAGGAGTTGGGCCCCACTCCAAGAATGTCACAAAGATCATCCTCAACAACAAGATATACACATAGTCAACAATCAATCAAACACCACAAGATAAGCAAATCAAAGCATCAACACACCAACAATCTACACCTCAACCCTAGCCACTAGATTTAGCCAAGCATGATTAAGATCTCAACAATCAAAGGGCAAAAAGATATATATATATATATATATATATATATATATATATATATATATATATATATATATATATATATATATATATATATATATATATATATATATATAACAAAAAAGCACAAAATAGATTTTACCGCAAATTGTTTAGATCCACCAAATACGAATCGTTGATGAAGATCTACTAGCCAATTGCTTTCAATCTGCAATGCTTCTTTGCAAAATCTAGCAATACAAGGTGTTTGCTAATGTAGATCTAAATCTCTCTCTAGAAACCTATTCTAACCCTACTAACCTTTCTCTAAAATCCGATTGTAGCTAATGAAAATCTCTCTAGAAAAAGTTGAAATCCCCTCACAAAATGAAGTTCAAGCCTTAAATACTCTTCTGCCATTCGGCCTCCCATTCACGCACGGCATCACGCCATGATGCGGGTGTGAATGGGGAATTACTTCCTCCATTTTTGAGCTTCTCGGCTTCTTTACGATCCCGTTCACGGTGCCCTCACGCGGTGACGAGGGGCATGAATTGGAAATAATTCCCATTCCGTCCCTCTTCTTCGTGTGTAGCCTTGGCGTGTTTGATCCTCGTTCACGTATTTGCCTCGGCTTAGCTTCTTTTGTCCTTTCTATCACGTTTTGTGTCCTAAAATGTTCCAAAACACATAAAATATGATTAGGAAGGTTTTTCCTTATACTTTCATGCATTTAAGATAATTTGCTCTATAAATAAGACTTTTCGGCTAAAATACATATGCAAAACCTTAGAAAAGCTCTTAGAAACATAACATGTTTTGAAGCTTATCATGAACCTAGGATTTCTTTTTGCTTTGGTCACATTCACTAGTGTTTTTAAGGTTTCAACTATTGGCTTAGAGAATGTCTCGAACAGTTCTTTTCGAATGATTAATTAACTGACATTATTTGAGTTAATGTTTTGAACCTTAACACTCCACAACCTCTCGGATATGATTGGTTTTCCTTACCGTTCGTTCCACCTTTTACTTTGAAAGGTAGGCCCTTCCACCATTCGGCCTTTGCAACCGTTCGGTCTTATAGTCTTCACCTCTTCAAATCTTCTTCTCGGATTCTTCAAGTTTTCAACTCTTCAAAGTCTTCATCTTTAAGTTGTTCGAGAGGTAACTATTTGTATTACCATTCGATCTTTTGTTGAGATTGTCCGAAGCGTAACCTTTCGAGTTATCATTCGAATTGTTTTGTTTATCCGAAATGTGACTTCTCGATTTACTATTCACACTATTCAAAGTTGAGCAGAACTAACTTACATCTAAAGGTAAAATAAATATGGGACTAAGATTCCTAACTTTTGGTATCATCAAAATCTAAATTACAGATGTTTCTAGCAGAATACCTTCAAACTTTTAAAGTTCCTAAAACACTTTCACCGTCTATGAAAACTACGTTTGAAGTATTTTCTTTATACCTAAATATATCATTATTTGTCTATTTGATTAATTTTTTTGTATGAGTTAATTCCATTTTTTGTCATATATTTATAGGTGACAAACCATTTTAGTCCCTTTTTTCAAGATATCCTTGTTTAGTCCTAGTATTATTGTGACATGACCATTTTTGGTTCTTTGTCAACAAAATTGATTAAATGTCATTAAAAAACAATGCCATTTTTTCCTATTCAATTCTAACTGTTAAGTCTTTTTCCTTTTTGATGTGGTCCTAAATTTATATGTGTCATTCCACTTTTAATTTTTTTTTTCAAAACTCCCGGTTAGTCCTAGCATTATTGTGGCATCACTATTTTTTGTCCTCCGTCAATAAATATGTTAAATGACATTAAAATTAAAGTGACGTTATTAACCACTCAAAATCCTCCTTTTTTTTTTTCTTTTTGGCAATATAATTGTTATCAATACATAAGTCTAGTACAAAATTTAAAAAAAGTGCAATTGAAAAAACCACAAATCTACTTTATGAAAAACCTTAAGTCGAGTGCATAAGTCTACATCTTAAAAATTCACAACTTGTGGGTCTAATACCAAGAACAAAAAAGTATGATTTTGGAGGGTTAATAACATCATTTTTATTGTCATTTAAACATATTTGTTAACTGATAACCAAAAATGATCATGCGACAATAATGTTAAGACAAACATTAATGTTTTGAAGAAAAAAACAAGACTAAAAATGAAATGACATATAAATCTAGTACCCAAAAAGGAAAATGACTTATCACTCAGAACTGAACTAATCAAAATGCCCTTGTATTTAAAATTACTAGTTTTTTTTACGCGCTTTGCGCGAATGGGATAATGCCCAATAATTATTTTTAAATAAGTATTTCAAAGTATATCACTGCAATATTATATAGGAGATGTTCATGCATAGGTAAATAAATGTTGAATTTATTTATTTAAATCGGTAATTTAAAGTATATAAATGTGTTTGTCTAAATAAATACTACTTTTGATTTAAATTTCTCAAATTCTCTTTTGGGTAGTATTATCATTATCTTCATCTTCAGTACATGTCCTCTTTTTTGTTTTTGTTTTTTTAATTTATTTATTGGTAGTGTGTCATGTGCAATTGGGTTACTGGTGGTAGCATAAAGGGATACATCGTGCAATGAGATTATAGTGTATGAAGCTTTAGATTTGCTTTGCTGTGTATATGACTGTGATCTTAGTTGTACTATGAATTATTTATCTTACAAGTACCTATTGATATTTGGTAGTGGTAGTTTTTTCCCTACATGTTTCAATGTGTTGTGAGATGTGTATCGTAGATTATCATGTGAAAGTATTGAACAAAATATTAATATTTATTATATTTGTATAAAATACTTGGTAAATAAATATATATAACATATTTTAATTTGTATTATAACTTTGATATTTAATTAAAAGATAATGTAAAAAGAATACAATAATGGACAATGTAGTAAATATAATCTACTATCTACTATACTAATAAGAGCCCGAGAGAGTTAGGCCTATAATGGGTAGAAAAAATGGTGGTCAATTTTTTTAATCAAATGAATGGCTCAGATTGATCAGATTTTCATTTTTTCTTAGGATTTCCTAATTTAGCCTTAATGAATATGATTATCCGTTAACTTTTCCGTTAAATATTATCTTTTCCGTTATTTTCGGTTAGTTCACCGTTAACTTATTGATTTTAATAAGAAAGGTCTTAGGTTCGAATCTCATCCCAATCAAATTAAAGTTGGCATAATTAGTATTCTATTTTATTCTTATTAAATTAAATAATAATTTAGTAGCTACAACAAAAAAATAATAAATATGAGAAATAATTTTATTAGTTATATTGTCTTTGTTTTTCTCCAATATAAAAATTCTTTACATTCAAATTCATCAATTGATTATATTCGCTACATTGTCCCTACAATGTCTGTACTAAAAAAAAATTATTCATTATCAATAAGTTAATTAAGAGACATAATTTTATTAGTTATATTGTCTTTATGAGTTAATACCATATGAGGTCCTCCGAATATAGTGGCTTTGCCACGTTTAGTCCTAAACTTTCAAATTGACCATCTGTGGTCCTTCGACTTTCAAATTTAACCATTCGTGGTCCAAGTTAACCACCCATGGTCCTTAAACTATTAAATTTTAATCGAGCATGGTCCTTTCAAGCGGACCATAGCTGGTTAAATTTCGAAACTTGAAGGACCATGGGTGGTTAACTTGGACCGCGAATGGTTAAATTTGAAAGTTGAAGGACCACAGATGGTCAATTTGAAAGTTTAGGACTAAACGTGGCAAAACTACTATACTCGGAGGACCTCAGATGGTATTAACTCTTGTCTTTATATTTCTCTAGTAAAAATTCTTTACATTCAAATTTCAAATTCATCAATTGATTATATTCACTACATTGTCTATTATCTTTTTTGTGAACTATTTTTTAATTAAATATCAAAGTTATAATACAAAATAATGATATATATTTATTTACCAAGTATTTTATTAATACCATGAAAAAATTAAAAAAATATATAATTAATAAAGTCAATCATATTAACTATTTGAGGGATTGGTTGACAACGAGAGTATTCAAATCACACAACAAATAGAAGTGAGAACTACCTCGTAATGCCCTTGTTTGACAATCAACAGTTAGCGAATTTGACCAGCGAATTATTTCAACGGTTGGTAAAAAGAGATTTGAAAAAATTAGATGTTTAGATTAACATGTAAAATGACATAAGGGTATACATATATTTAATAATAATAATATTAGTAATAATAATAATATTAATAATAATTGTTTATATATATATATATATATATATATATATATATATATATATATATATATATATATATATATTGTTGGTCCCAAAAGAGGTAAGGTGAAAGTCTAGAGGGGGGGGGGGGGGGGGGTGAATAGACTTTCAAACTTTTTCGCACAGCACAACAATTGCTAAGACAGAGATAAACCAAAACTCTTAACTAGATTGTTGAGTATGGTGCACAGCGGAAATAATTAAACATAAAGTGTGTGTGAGATTGTGTGAGCAGTATATCTTCGTGAGAGCGAATATGTAAAGAGCGGTATGTAAAGAAAGCAGTAAAGAACACAAGACAATTATAGTGGTTCGCGAGGTGGTGTAATCCTCCTATTCCACTTGCTCTTTTCTCCAAGAGCCAATTCACTATATCTACCACTCCTTGGTTCCAAGATACAATGAATTTCCGTGATCTAGTGCTTTGATCACAAAGCCCGCACTAATCACGCCCAGTGACACCACACTGCTGCTTCGGGTTTCACGTCGCCGCGCTACTATCCCAGGATTTCACGACTCCGCGTTACTTTCCCCCCGTCTTCCACGCTCCGGTAGAAACGTATCCCGTGATCTGGTGCTTTGATCACCAAGCCCACACCAATCACGCCCAGTGCCTCCTGACACTGCTGCTTCGGATCTCACAGCTCCGTGTGACAATCCAGGATTTCACAGCTCCGTGCTACTTTCCTCCCTTCTCTTGTTTTGCTCCAAAACAAGTGTTGTCTTGCTTCCAACTTCTGAGACTCTGTAGTTGATCTTCAATGATGCACAGGTCTCTTTGATGAAGATAAACACTCTGGAATGATTTCTCTTGATAGCTCTGAGTGTTTTCTCTCTTTTAATGTATCAAGTAAAGCACTTGATATTTTGCTCTGCTTTGCTCTGTTTAAGAACTCTCAGAATATTTTTCTCTTGAAGCTCTCTGAGTTCTTTTCTCACACTTGAAGATTTTAGCTCTTAGAATTTTAGCTCTCTGCTCGTATATTTTTCTCTGCTCCGTGCTTCTTCAAGTCTTCATATCTTCATCATTTTATAGCTGGTAATGAGAATCTGTCCGTTGGAAAGAGACGCTCTCATTTTTGAAATCTTGTATCTTTTGTCAGAGATCTTATCTTATCTTATGCAAAAATGTCAGAAAGAGATAAGCTAGCCATTGATGGAGTTTCATCTCCATGTAAATGAGCTCCCAAACTTCATCTGATATTCCTCTGTTTTAACGTTGAGTGGAAATATCTGGGTCTCAGTTTTGGTGTAGAATGGCTTCTCTGATTAGCTCTGAAGTGGTCCTTGTATCTCTGGGATTCAAAAATAATCTTTATTTTAATCCCATACTAGTTAGACTAGTATTTTCCTTGTGAGAATATTTTTCACTGTAAGTTCTGCTTCATCTTCTTCATTCTCACGTCTGGGTGTTCTCAGACTTCAAACTGGCTTTGAACTTCCACCCAATTTGAATTTCTCCTTTGTAATTGACACCCAATTTCAATTGGCTTGTAATTGGCACCCAAATTGAATTTCTCCTTTGTAATTGGCTCCCAATTGACTTTGTAATTGACACCCAATTTCAATTGGCTTGTAATTGGCACCCAAATTGAATTTCTCCTTTGTAATTGGCTCCCAATTGACTTTGACTTGCAATTGGCTCCCAACATCTCCTGGTGCTCCAATTACTTCTCAATGTTGACATCGAAATTGGACTTCTCTTTGAATTTCATCTCAATTCTACATTGGCTCCCAACTTGAATTGATTCCATGGTGCTCCAATTACTTCTCAATGTTGACATCGAAATTGGACTTCTCTTTGAATTTCATCTCAATTCTACATTGGCTCCCAACTTGAATTGATTCCATTTGAAGCTTGCTCCCAATTTCAATTTCTCTGAACTAGCTCCCAATTACTTCTCAATGTTGACATCGAAATTGGACTTCTCTTTGAATTTCATCTCAATTCTACATTGGGAGTACATTGGCTCCCAACTTGAATTGATTCCATTTGAAGCTTGCTCCCAATTTCAATTTCTCTGAACTAGCTCCCAATTTCAATTAATCTCAATTTCTCTGAAACTGGCTCCCAATTTCAATTGCTTCGAAACTAGCTCCCAATTTCAATTTCTATGAAATCTTGTAATCGGCGCCCAAAGCTTAAACTAGCGCCCAACTCCATCAGATTAATTTAATTTGACTTCTCAAATTTTACCTTGTAAAATTGTTAATGGTGAGTTTCGAACTTGAGCTATTTCGGATAATATATCAAGCATCATCCACTTCGTCCGTACAGCTTTTGATTAAATCTCCAATCATATTTGATGTACTTCTTTCTTTCCATAGATGCTTGATCTCCAAGTCAACTTCATGCATTCTTCCAATATTAATTTTCTTCACGAAAATTCTTCTGGGATATCTTCTTTGAGTAGTAGCGACGTGAATTCATATCATTCAACTTCTTCTTCAATTTGTCATTTTCTCCAGACAAATTCTTGATTTTCGGCTTTATATCTTCTTCTTCTATTTTCATCCATTTTCCTCTGTTTTTCTCTTTTGATAATTAAATAATTTCCCGATCATGGTCTAAGACTCTACTAGACCTATGAAATAAAATTGGGGGATCTACAAATACAAATTTGGCATATCAAAACCATTACACTTTATTCCTAACAATTTCCCCCGTTTTGATAATGCCAAAACCTATACTCAGTCATTGGCTTTAAGTCTTTGAAAAATAATCTTTTTGCTCAATTTTATTTGACAAAGCCAAGATGAGTTTAACAAATGGTTTTCTATTCACAATCAAAAGAAACTTGTGAATTAAATTTTTAGACAAGCTCCTAAACGCATCTTGAATTATTTTTATTTTGATCATCATCAATTTTTAATTTTGTCGTGCGTTTGACATATTTCTTGTCTTTTAATTCACGAAAGTCTAATTACATTAAACAAATAAAATTAAAGACTCAAAATAGACCATGGGAAATTATTATTGATATATTTCGAATTTATAGAGAAAAACGCAACAGAGGTTTGAAAATAGAGAATATCAACTTAAGAGAATTTTCAGATTACCTTCTGGGTTTCTTCACACCAAAGTCTTTCTTCAAAATTTCCTTGACATGTTCTCTGAGCTTGAAGAAATCATCTTTGAACTTTGCATTCTGAAATTTCTTTGTAAGCTGTCCGGCCATATAGTATCCATAAGCTTCTTTGATATTGTTGCCCGGAAGAACTCCGTTTTCCCACCATAAGACACATTCTTCGAAGCTTCTTTCTTCTCCAAGATTCATGCCCATATTTCCGGTGAAATCTCTTAGTTCATACCACATCTCGGTTCTTTTCCTTTTGCCTTCTTCTTCTTTATTCTTTTCCGAGATCCATTGGGCTTGATCGACTGCAGGCCATTTCTTGATCATGCTTGGTAGATTTTCCTTAGTCCATATTGTTGTCTGAGTGGCGGTACCCTTAGAGCATTCGAACCAGCCACGCTGTTCAGCAACCTTTGATGTACTCGTACCAAGACTCGGATTCGCGAACTGAGCAAAACCAATCTGAGATGGTCCTTGTGAGGATTGTCCGCGGCTTCGGCCTCTACCTTGAGTAGACACTACTGGCTGTTGTTGACTTCCAAGAATAAATTCTTGTTGTTGCAAAGCCAAGTGACTGAGAATTTCTTCCCCCCTTTTGGCGTTATCAACCAAAAATGCAAGGGTCTTAAAATCTCGGTCTTGGTTTGCCTTCACAGTTTCAACACTATTGTGTGTTTCAATGGAAACGGTTTGCACGTTGTCAAGCTTATTTGTTGTAACTGCGAGTTCAGCTTCAAGTTTGTTGATTCGGCTTTCTTGATCTTGAATCGCCTTGATTTGTCGCAAGTGACGTTCGTTGTGAATCTTTTCAGCTGCTTCACGCTCCTTCTTCATGAGCTGAATGACTTCAAGTAAGCCTTTCGTCACTTCTCCTTTCAAGATTCTTTCTGCTTTGTCAATCTGAGTCTTCAAATAATTTTGATGCTCCATTAATTCTTTCAGATTGACTTGGGTATCCGTGTGTTGTTGTTCTAGCATTTGGTTTTGTTCAACCAATTTTTCTCCAATTGTTTGACAAACAACATCACTGGATTCGGCCACTTTGGCAAATAAGGATGAGAATATGTCATCTTCTTGTTCATTCATCTGCACAAAGTTTTGAGGGGATCCGAATGGACTTCTATTCGGATCTGTGAGAACAACTGTATCAATAAGTTGCATCCCTTCTTCTTTAGGTGATTCGACTTCTTGATTGAGATCACCAACTTGTTCTTCTAGGACTTCTGTTCTTGTGTAATTGTCTGTAAATAAATCTTCATTTTCTAGAACAGGGTTCATGATGTGCATGGTAGACTCGGTATTGTGTACTGGCAGTACACTGGATAAATCCTCTGTGATTTGCAGTCTACTCTCAGTAGCAACTTCTACTGCAACTTCCACTGGTATATCTCTTCTTCTTTCTTCTGACACTTGTTCTCTTATTTCTTCTCGTACTGACACTTCTCCTCTTAATTCTTTTCTTCTTTTATCCCTTTTGTAGCCATAAAATATATTTTTTTATTTAAAAATTCCTTTTTATTTTATTTTTATTCATATAATTTTTTTGTGTCTTTTTGGCTACGAAACTTTTGATCTTTTTATATACGTAGGGATTTTTCATTTTGCAGGAGAGAGAGAGACAGAGAGAAAATAGAGATAGACAAAAGCACAAAATAACCATAATTTTATTTATCTCCTTCTTACAGAGAAGGAGAGAGAGAGAGAGAGAGAGATAGCATAACATTTCTTCAACAGGCAGAGAAACCCGTACTCATGCAGTCTTCTGAGTCATAGCCTCCTGGTGGTGAAGGAGCATATCCCGGTCCTGAGTCACCACTTGACTCACTTTCCTCGAACATCGACCCGTTTGAGCTTGAAGATGAATAGGTTTGATTAAAAAACCTAGTAAAGTCCACTCGAGGACGGATGAACGGGTTGAGTGGCATCGGCTGAGGAGGCGGTGGAGGAGCAGGGATTTCTTGTGGCAGAGGTGCAAGAACTGGCAGACTTGGTGGAAAGTTCGGGAGAGGCTCTGGTGGAGGTGGAGGTTGATAGAGCCCATCAAAACCGAAACCGGGAGGAGGTAGAACCGGTCCAAAAGTCAGTTGTTTTAAATACTGGAGATATTCTGAATTGCTCATATTCAGAATTTCAGCATACATATCAGGTTGAACAACTGGAGAGAATTTCATGAATGGAGGCTCAGACCCTTCCACTCGGTCTTGTTCTGCCAATGGTTTCTTGGCACCATCATCTTCTTCATAGATAAAGCCCGGTTCACGCGGTGGTGATTCTGCAACAGCTTGAATTTTTGGTGACTTCTTTTCTTGCTCCCTTTCATCAGATATTAACACCAGAGGGTTGCTTGGTGTTTCTCCTGCCATTTTTCGTCCGTCCGTGCGTGTTGCCCTTCGGGGTTGTTTGAGAACTTTCTCCCAGGTTCTCTGATTTTGCTTCCTTATCTCGTTTTCTTGAGACTCGCTGGACACCATCTTGCACCTGAAAAATTCAAACAACAAAATCTTCCACAACAGGTATGTCTCGGCTGTCTCCCAATATATAGGGCGATCGGGAAGACTTATCGGTTCACTTGCCGATGGAGAGTAAATATTGTTTGCCGTCGTTTAGAGTTTACGGGATGTGACGGATGGCGACAAGGCTTCTCATTGGCTGAGATGGCGGTGGATGGGAAGAGATTTGATGGGAAACGGTTTAGAGGGAAGAGTTTAATGAGGGGTTTAATTGCTATGTGGGAGTCGATTGAGATTATTTAGCTGAGAGGAGGTATGGGCATGCCGATTTGAGAGAGAAAATGAATCAGTTTGGAAAGATTTGATCTAGGAGAGGATTATGGGGGGAGGTTTAGGTTGGGTGGAGGTTTAGAAAGGGTAGGAGTTTATGGGTGGAGGTTTGATGCCCAATTAAACTCTAATTTTCCTCCTTTGTCTCCTGATTTCCTTCTCAAAATCGTGTACCACAAACATAATATCACTCAAACATCTCGTTAGTAGCAAAAATTACTCCACAAATAATTAATCACACATACCAAAATATTAAACACATATACACGGCATTCCTAATTAAAATACATATAATTTGGAAATTAACACAATTAACACACATATTCCTATTTTATAATTAGAAACAACTTAAAAAAAAAACATATTAATCAGATTCCAAGATATTTTAGAAACTAACAAAAATACTAATTTTTAGATTTCTAAAACATTTTATAGCAATTTATATCACATATACTGCACACATACAAATAACATATTAAATCACATTTTGCACATAGCACATATATATTAACAAATAAACATGGTAAATCATTTTTTAGAGCAAATTGTTCATGCAAACAAGTTAGTTAATTTACAGAAACATGAACACATACTCGAAAACTGATTAACACATTAAAACATGCAATTTTATACAAATTATCAAATAAATCACGAATTGCACATTTTATCAAATTAATTTGCATGGCATATGATCTCACGTTAAATAACACATGCAAATACACAAATAAATTCCTAACACATATTGCAATTTTATCACATAAATATTTCGAATAAAAACATGCATAGAAACACATAAAACAATTTATCCACGTAAAACAATTAATTTTGAGCACAAGTATCAATTTAAATAGAGAGTTTAAGTTCAGTGATACTTAGCTCATTTCGATCATTCCCAACTCGTGCCTTAAGGTAGAAAATCTCGTTTCGCATAAAGGCTTCGTGAGAATATCAGCAACTTGGTTTTCCGTATGGATATATTCGATCTTCAGATTTTTCTTTTCAACGTGATCCCTTATAAAATGATGTCGAATGTCGATATGTTTGGTTCTTGAGTGAAGCACCGGATTGTGAGTGATAGTGATTGCACTAGTATTATCACAATAAATACTAACGTCATCACAATTAACTCCGTAATCCTTCAATTGTTGCTTCATCCACAAAATTTGCGCACAACAACTTCCTGCAGCAATATATTCGGCCTCGGCGGTACTAGTTGCGATGGAATTTTACTTTTTGCTGAACCAAGAAACAAGCCTTCCCCCCAAGAACTGGTATGTCCCGGAAGTGCTTTTTCTGTCTATTTTGCAACCTGCAAAATCCGCATCTGAAAAACCTGTTAGAGTAAAATCTGTACCTTTTGGATACCACAATCCAACATTGATTGTGCCTTTCAGATATCGTATGATCTTCTTTGTTGCGGTGAGGTGGCTTTCTTTTGGATTTGCTTGGAATTTTGCACACACGCCCACAGCATAAGAAATGTTCGGCCTGCTTGCAGTAAGATATAGAAGTGAACCAATCATTCCTCTATATTTTGTTTGATCGACATCCTTTCCATCTTCATCTTTGTCTAGCCTTATTGATGTGCTCATTGGAATTTTGATCGATGATTTTCCATCAAGGCCAAACTTCTTTATCAAGTCGCGGGTGTACTTTGCTTGTTTGATGAATACTCCTTCTTTCAGTTGTTTGACTTGTAAGCCCAGAAGTAATTCAATTCACCCATCATGCTCATTTCGAATTTATTCTGCATAAGCTTCGAAAATTTCTCACACAAAGAATTGTTAGTGCTTCCAAAAATAATATCATCAACATATATTTGCACTAATAAAATATGATCACCATCTTGAATTCTAAATAGAGTTTTGTCAACAAGGCCTTTGGTGAATCCACAGCTTATCAAGAACATTGACAAAGTATCATACCAAGCTCTAGGTGCTTGTTTCAACCCATACAATGCCTTTTTAAGTTTGTAGACTTTATCACCTTCGCCTTTTACCTCAAAACCTGGGGGTTGTTCGACATAAACTTCTTCTTCGAGTAGACCATTCAGGAATGCGCTTTTCACGTCCATTTGATAAACGGTGAAATCTTTGTGTGCGGCGTAGGCTAGGAAAATTCTGATTGCTTCAAGTCGGAGCCACTGGTGCAAAGTTTCATCAAAATCAATTCCTTCTTCTTGAGAGTATCCTTTTGCAACGAGCCTTGCTTTATTCCTAACAATCACGCCTTCTTCGTTTGCTTTGTTCCGGAAGACCCATTTGGTTCCTACAACGTTGTGGTTCAGCGGTCTTGGAACAAGTTCCCAAACATCATTTCTTTTGAATTGATCGAGCTCCTCTTGCATAGCATTTATCCAATCCGGATCATTGAGAGCTTCAGTCAATTTCTTTTGGTTCAATATGAGATAGATAACACGTGAACAATGCTTCCATGGTAGATGATCTTGTTTTCACGCCTTCATGGATATTCCCAATAATTAATTCTGGAGGGTGATTTTTGAGCCATCTTAAATCTGGTTGAAATGGGTGCATGGTACTGGGTGGATCCATTTGTTGTGAATTTGCAGTGTTGGTTCAAATTTCATCAATTAAATTGTCTTGAAATTGATTACCAACATCACATGCAATTTGATCATTAATTGGATCACCAACTTGTACTGCATCTCCATTCCCACGTGAGGCATCACTCCCAAAATTATTATTTAAAGAATTTCCAACTTCTTCTGGGTGAGGGATGGGATTTTCTAGAGAATTAATTTCCAACTCATCCATTCCCTGCAAAACATCATCTTCACACGTATCATTAGTATCACAAAAATCAATATGACACTTGTTACCATTTTGTGCGATTTCTTCATCCAGTGCATCATTCTTGATCTGTGATTTTTCATCAAATACCACGTGTATGGATTCTTCAACCACCATTGATCTTTTATTCAGAACTCTGTATGCCTTGCTGGTAGCTGAATATCCTAGAAAAATTCCTTCATCTGCTACGCTCATCAAAAGCTTTTAGATGCAATTTATCATTAATATGAATAAAACATTTGCATCCAAAAATATGAAAATAACCAATATTTGGTTTTCTCCCTTTATATAGCTCATATGGCGTCTTCTTGTGCTACTTATGGATCATGCTTCGATTTTGTGTGTAACAAGCAGTGTTGATAGCTTCCGCCCAATAGCGTTTCGGGAGACCGACAACACTAATCATCACTCGTGCGGCTTCTTTGAGCGTCCGGTTTCTTCTTTCGGCAACACCGTTTTGTTGCGGTGTTCTTGCGGCAGATAATTGATGAGAAATTCCATGTGAATTGCAAAAAGCTTGTATAACTACATTCACGAACTCGGTTCCGCGATCCGTTCGTATTTTTGATATTTGCAATTCTTTCTCATTTTGTAGTTGCTTCAACAGCTTCGGTAGAACTTGCTCAACTTCATTTTTCTTCTTGAGAAACACGGTCCAAGTGTACCTGGAAAAATCATCAACAACAACGAGAGAATATTTCTTACCACTTACACTTATTGGATCAACCGGTCCAAATAAGTCCATATGTAGTAAGCTTAGCGGTCTTGACGTTGACTCGTGTGTCTTTGATTTGAATGATGATTTGATTTGCTTTCCGCGTTGGCATGCATCACACACTTGGTCCTTCTTGAAGATAATATCTGGCAAGCCTTCTACTAGATTCTTCTTTGCAAGTTGATTGATGGTCTTGAAGTTTAAGTGGTTGAGCTTTCTGTGCCATTCCCAATTAGCTTCATTTGAATTTCTGGCCATTAAGCACACTGAATCTTTGCTAGTGCTCCAATCCACAATATACATGTTCTTTCGCCGTTTTCCAGATAAAATAATCTCATTTGTGAGCTCATTTTTGATTAGGCATTTATCTTTAGAAAATTCTACAAGATAGCCTTTATCACAAAATTGACTAGTGCTCAACAAATTAAATTTTAATCCTTCAACGAAAGAAACATCTTCAATCTTCAAACCATTTTTCTTGATCGTGCCAACTCCTTTTGTAATTCCAAAATTTTGATTTCCTCCGAATATAACTTTTGGTCCATCGATTTCTTTGAAATTGACTAGATAGGATTTATTTCTAGTCATGTGGCTTGAGCAACCACTATCGATGTACCAAACATCCTGCAAAAAAGATTAATTAATTTTAGGTACCCATACTTGCTTGGGTCCTTTACTGTTAGTGATTTTCGGTAACCAAACCCACCTTGATCTTATTGAATTAAGATGAGGCGATTTGTAACCATTTGAGACACGATAATCATAACTCACATTAGAAAATATTTTTGGCGCTGGGTTTTGAAAATTATTTTTATATTTTGGCACCTGGGAAGAGAATGGTTGCTTTGGTCTATAAAAAGCATTACATCTATTGCACAACCAATCTTTTTGAGTTGGATAAAATCTCCCAACTTTATTTCTAGAAAAGCTTCCCTCTTTTCTATGAAATCTTTTTGCACTTGACTCTTTGGCATATCTTTGCTTGTAGAATTTTTGTTGCTTTGCCGTAGTATAAACTTGTTTCGGCCTTTCAACTTTGCGTTTGATTGATAGCCAAGTCCTCGTCTCATCGTGCTATTCTGACTTTTAACAAATTTTACCACTTGAACTTTATTATTTAAAGTAGTAGTAGAATTAGTCAGATTTTGAGGGGTTTGAAAACATGTGGAGTCATAACCGATTCCGGTTCTATCTCCTGATGGCTTTTGCATGCTCACCATTTATCTATAATTTTAGACGAATTAGTGAACGTAGCAATAGTAGCTCTAAGATTATGTTCTCTAACCTCTCTTGCTTTACACTCTTCTTGAAGATGAATATTTTCATTCTTCAATTTACTCACTTCAAGTAAAGCATCTTGCAATTTTTTATTCATTTCTTCTTTTTCAAGAATTAGAATATTATTGCGCTCCTTGAGTTGAGGATGAGTGAGCATAATCTCTTGACAATCTCGCATTAGATTATCAATAGATTCACGAGAAAAAGAGGAATTAACAGAATTGAAAGAATTTGAACTTACCTCTTCTTCCTCTGCGTCAAGAGCCATAAGACAATCTTCACTTGTACTCAACTCCATTAGCTTGCATATTAGCGCCGTATCATCATCCGAATATGAACTTTCATCGCTTGATGATGAATCCTCCGAATCATCGTTTTCGTTTGGTTCGTTGGCAACGAGAGCTTTTCTTTTGTCGCGCTTGAACCTTTTGCTTTCGGATTTGTTCGGCGTAGATTCAACATTTTTGCCTTGATACTTGCTAACTATCAGATACGGACAATTTAATTTAAAATATCCGGGTTTGCGGCAATTGTAGCACAAATCCTTATTTTCTTCGACTTTTTCTTCTTGTGTTATGCGAGAGATGAATTTTCCACGAGCAGAATTTTTGTTGTCTCCTTTTCGCATAAACCTTCTAAACTTTTAGACAAAAAGAGCAAATTGTTCGTCAGTCATAAAATCAACATTATTTTCTACTGACCTGGAGGTTGACGGTTGTTCGGCCATTAGAGCAGAATTTCGAGCTTCATGTACATCATCATCTTTGGCCTTCATTTCGAACTCATATGCTTTTAGATCACTAAATAATTTGTCTGTTAACAACATTCTTAGATCTCGGTGATCGCGCATAGCCGTAACCTTCATATCCCATGCAGATGGTAAGCCTCGTAGGATTTTGAGATTAATTTCTTTTTGGCCAATATTTTTGCCAAGATCACTAATCTCTCCAAGAACTTTGATCATTCGAGCTTCCATGTCTGCAACACTTTCATTTGAGAGCATTTTGAAATCTTCGAACTTCTTCATGGCGATTGTGAGCTTATTGTCTTTTTCTTGTTCATCTCCTTCGCCAATCTTGATGAGAGTTTCCCATATTTCTTTGGCAGTGGCACACTTTCGGATCTTCGGAAATATTGTATCATCAACGGCTTTGAATAGAATATCCTTGGCAATATTGTCAAGATTATTCCGCGTTCTATCGTCCGATGTCCATTCCGGTTTTGGCTTTTGTACGTACTGTGGAGCATCCGGGGATATAACAAACGCCGTATTGATTTTTAATATTTCTATAGGGCCAGTGGAAATAACTTCCCACATTTCATCGTGTAAAGCCGATAAGTGTACCTGCATACGAACTTTCCAATCATTAAATTTATCAAGAGAGAATAATAGATTTTGAGCTAAATCTTTCTTCATCATCATCACGAGAGATATGAAAGATTAATCCAATTCACACACTTTATAGAATGGATCTGTCTAGCAGTCAAAAATAGTTGACCCACTTTAGGAACAATTTTGACTCGGGTAAACACCTGCTCTGATACCAATTGTTGGTCCCAAAAGAGGTTAGGTGAAAGTCTAGAGGGGGGGGGGTGAATAGACTTTCAAACTTTTTCGCACAGCACAACAATTGCTAAGACAGAGATAAACCAAAACTCTTAACTAGATTGTTAGAGTATGGTGCACAGCGGAAATAAATAAACGTAAAGTGTGTGTGAGATTGTGTGAGCAGTATATCTTCGTGAGAGCGAATATGTAAAGAGCGGTAAGTAAAGAAAGCAGTAAAGAACACAAGACAATTATAGTGGTTCGCCAGGTGGTGTAATCCTCCTACTCCACTTGCTCTTTTCTCCAAGAGCCAATTCACTATATCTACCACTCCTTGGTTCCAAGATACAATGAATTTCCATGATCTAGTGCTTTGATCACAAAGCCCGCACTAATCACGCCCAGTGACACCACACTGCTGCTTCGGGTTTCACGTCGCCGCGCTACTATCCCAGGATTTCACGACTCCGCGTTACTTTCCCCCCGTCTTCCACACTCCGGTAGAAACGTATCCGTGATCTGGTGCTTTGATCACCAAGCCCACACCAATCACGCCCAGTGCCTCTGACACTGCTGCTTCGGATCTCACAGCTCCGTGTGACAATCCAGGATTTCACAGCTCCGTGCTACTTTCCTCCCTTCTCTTGTTTTGCTCCAAAACAAGTGTTGTCTTGCTTCCAACTTCTGAGACTCTGTAGATGATCTTCAATGATGCGCAGGTCTCTTTGATGTAGATAAACACTCTGGAATGATTTCTCTTGACAGCTCTGAGTGTTTTCTCTCTTTGAATATATCAAGTAAAGCACTTGATATTTTGCTCTGCTTTGCTCTGTTTAAGAACTCTCAGAATATTTCTCTTTTGAAGCTCTCTGAGTTCTTTTTCTCACACTTGAAGATTTTTAGCTCTTTTAAGCTTAATTGCTCTATTCGATCCTTTGATGGATTCGAATTTTCTGCTCTCTTGTTCGTAAGTTCCCCATCTTCAAGTCTTCATATCTTCATCATTTTATAGCTGGTAATGAGAATCTGTCCGTTGGAAAGAGACGCTCTCATTTTTGAAATCTTGTATCTTTTGTCAGAGATCTTATCTTATCTTCTGCAAAAATGTCAGAAGGAGATAAGCTAGCCGTTGATGGGGTTTCATCTCCATGTAAATGAGCTCCCAAACTTCATCTAATATTCCTCTGTTTTAACGTTGAGTGGAAATATCTGGGTCTCAGTTTTGGTGTAGAATGGCTTCTCTGATCAGCTCTGAAGTGGTCCTTGTATCTCTGGGATTCAAAAATAATCTTTATTTTAATCCCATACTAGTTAGACTAGTATTTTCCTTGTGAGAATATTTTTCACTGTAAGTTCTGCTTCATCTTCTTCATTCTCACGTCTGGGTGTTCTCAGACTTCAAACTGGCTTTGAACTTCCACCCAATTTTCTCAATGTTGACTTCGAAATTGGACTTCTCTTTGAATTTCATCTCAATTCAATTGCTCCTCAATGTCTTCTTTTAATTGGTCCCCAATCTGAATTGCATCCCATACTACAACTTGAATTGGCTCCCAATTTCAATTCTACATTGGCTCCCAACTTGAATTGATTCCATTTGAAACTTGCTCCCAATCTCAATTTCTCTGAACTAGCTCCCAATTTCAATTAATCTCAATTTCTCTGAACTAGCTCCCAATTTCAATTAATCTCAATTTCTCTGAAACTGGCTCCCAATTTCAATTAATCTCAATTTCTCTGAAACTGGCTCCCAATTTCAATTAATCTCAATTTCTCTGAAACTGGCTCCCAATTTCAATTGCTTCGAAACTTGCTCCCAATTTCAATTAATCTCAATTTCTCTGAAACTGGCTCCCAATTTCAATTAATCTCAATTTCTCTGAAACTGGCTCCCAATTTCAATTAATCTCAATTTCTCTGCCCAATTTCAATTGCTTCGAAACTAGCTCCCAATTTCAATTTCTATGAAATCGGCTCCCAATTCCTTTGAATTGGGAGCCAAGTGCAATTACATCTCAATTGCCGCCCAAGTGGAATTGCTTCCCAATTTCCACTTGTAATCGGCGCCCAAATCCATCAGATTAATTTATTTTGACTTCTCAAATTTTACCTTGTAAAAGTTGTTAATGGTGAGTTTTGAACTTGAGCCATTTCAAATAATATATCAAGCATCATCCACTTCGTCCGTACAGCTTTTGATTAAATCTCCAATCACATTTGATGTACTTCTTTCTTTCCAAATATGCTTGATCTCCAAGTCAATTTCATCCATTCTTCCAAAATTAATTTTCTTCACGAAAATTCTTCTGGGATATCTTCTTTGAGTAGTAGCGACGTGAATATTGTATCATTCATCTTCTTCTTCAATTTGTCATTTTCTCCAGACAAATTCTTGATTTTCGGCTTTATATCTTCTTCTTCTATTTTCATCCATCTTCCTCTGTTTTTCTCTTTTCATAATTAAATAATTTCCCGATCATGGTCTAAGACTCTACTAGACCTATGAAATAAAATTGGGGGATCTACAAATACAAATTTGGCATATCAAAACCATTACACTTTATTCCAAACAACAGCCATGGATGCACATTGATCTGTCATGATAGACTGTGGACACTTCCCATTCATAGATCTTAAAAATGCTCTAAACAACCACACAAATGATTCTATCCTCTCATTCATCAAAAAAACCACATCCAAACATTACATTCATGCAGTGATGGTTCATCCCTACAAAAGGGCCACAAATCATATCATATTTATTGGTGCGATATGTTGTATCATGCACTAACAAATCCCCAAACAACTCATAATATTGTCTCATCCGACCATCCCTCCAAAAAAAACTGCACAGTCTTGAATCGCAATCAACTTCAAAATCGAAGAAAAAATCAGACTCAGTAGACTACCTCTTCCTAAATATTTCAATTAATGAGTTCGAATCTGTTCCATCCAAACGCTTTGATGTATCAGAAGCAATCGAATTATAAGCATCTCGATTAGTGAAACCAATTAATGGAGACCCCCCTGCTTGATGTTTCAAAAACCTAATATCATCTGCCATTGCAACACCACTCTTCTTCAAATCTTTTAAATATAACAGCTGATTATCTCCCACATTTCTATGTGAACGGAGTAGATGACTCTTGTCTACCGCACATAACCCGTGGTTTTGCACTTTTACGTGTTTTGTAACCGTCCACAACCCATCCTCACCCACGTCAAACTGAACACATGCACCACACCCTGTCCTTATGTCAATTTTTTAATATGCCCTAACACCAGCGTTTGCCTTAACCTTAAAACCAGCTTTAGAACACAAAAACATCTTCATTTGGACTGTTTTACTATATACCTTGCAACGTTGATTACCCTCCCTCACACTAAAACCAACTCTATATGCATAATTGTTATACAACTCATATGCTTCAACCCCGTTACTTACAACAACACCAACCAAATCTTCATCAACTGCAAATTCAATATATAACCTCAAGTATAACAAATAATACACATTCCATTAAAATATAATTCCTAAGTAGAGGGGGTGCGGGGAATGCCGAATAAATCCAGTCATGCTCTACAAAAGGAATAACATTTTCCATGGAAAAAGAATGAAAATATAACAATGCTGAACAGTGTGAATTATGAATATATAAAACTACATATAAACCTGGAATTGAAGAAGAACCATCAATGTCTAACTCTATTGGATCTGAACTTGATGAATTAACAACAACATCTTCACTGACTGCATAATGTTACAAGCCAGAACAGAGTATCAGTTTAGAAATTCTGGATATATAGTATTAGAATTCTGGATATATAGCTCACAATTTCTGGACATATAGTTCAATAATTATGGATATACAATCCAGAACAGAGTATCCGTTCAGAAAATCCTGGATATATAATATTATAATTCTGGATATATAGCTCACAACTTCTGGTTATATAGTTCAAAAATTATGGATATATATTTCGTTCATTCAGAAAACCATAAACACATAAACACCCACAAATTATGAATAATCTCAGACTAGAATCACCAACATCACATACATTGTATACAATCACACTAAATATAAACACCTAAACAATATATCACACTGCAACAATCAAAATAATCGCAAACAATCTCAAAACCATAAAAAAACCAAATGCAAAAAAACCTGGAACCGTATGCAATCCGTCAACTGCTTGATCTCTATGATCAATTGCCTCCTCCATCATATGATCCATACACGAAATCAGAAAAACCTTGCGACTGCGATTGCGATTGCGATTACGATTTCACATAGACTAAAATCCAAACGCCAAACTACCAAAATCCGGGAATAGAAACTTTGAAAGCGTACAAAAATCGCAAATACGCTATGAATAACGCCGTTAACGGCCATCCAAAATAATTTTTTTTTTTATGTGAGCCGTGTCGTTTTTAATAAAACGGCGACGTTTTGCAACCGTATGCACCTTGCAAGGTGCATACGGTTGCACGGCATAATTTGCGACAAATGTATGGTATTAAATTATCAAAATTTAAAAGTTCAGATATAGTTGTCGCAAGACATATATGATTTTTTTTTTTTTTGGTCTTTAAATTAATTTTTATTCATTTTGACATATTTATATTTTAAAGCTACTAACTAATATTTAGTACAACTAATTATATTTTTACCATTTACTAGATATCCCAATAATATAGTAATTAATAATCTCCATTCAATTAATTCTTCATTTTTAGACTTCATAAATTATCCATAAGTATCTGTATCCAAATCTCCTCAATTTTACAAGATTACCATGCATCTGTCCGCACGGGCTTAGCTCACTGGTTCAGTAGGTAATATTTGGAAGAAGAGACAAATGTTCAAACCACGGAAGCGAATGTGTGGGAATTATGTCCAAAGTGGCACTGGACAGATCCCTTGTGCGCATTGAAATTTGACCATGTATGCTGAGTCATGGAAGCACCATGACTTACATCCTCCCAAATGTTCTATCGGACCCTTGAGGTTGAGAATTCAATCTTTTGGGAGAAGATTACTATGCACCTTTATCTTATATTTTTAAAAGGCAATATTGATACTACAATATTCTCTTAAATTTATCTCTTAATATACACATCTTTATGCGAACACTAGATGATTGGTTCATTTTGTATCTATTAATTTATAAATTAATGTTTTAACTTGTATAGAGTCGGTCAATTTGAGAACAACCAATAAATTTCCATCGACTTATAGATTTACACATGCATCTACTCCTAAATAAGAATATATTGAAAATTGGTGCTAATCACACAAAGATGATGGCTAAATAAGTTTGTAACTCTATGTATAACATCAAAATTTATAAAATGTAACTTGTTGTCACGTAGAGTTTTGAATAATTTAAAATCAAAGAATTATCAAACATAATTTAAAATAGTTTTTTTGAATATATATTGATTGGATTAAAATTCAAAACATTAATTGTAACAATATTAGTATTTGGTATAATATAATATTTATATCATACGGAGTAATAAATTAATAGTACGATTAGGTGGGTGGGCAAGTAGGTAAGTGACTAAGGGTTAGGTGAATCAGAAGTTTGTTGGTAATAAAAATTGTAATTTATAAATAAAATTTTGTGTGTTTTTTATATTTAAATTAAATATAAGAAAAAATAATAGATAATTTTTTGATTAGTTTTCTATTCTAAGAATAAAAATATGTTTTCTATTTTTCATTTTTTAAAACAATAGATAATTTTTTCGATTAGTAATCAGATCCAATATGTTTCAATAATATTATTGTAAATAATTATTTAAATTTAAAAAACCAAGATATTTGATTGTACTTCATGATAAAATTGCTTAGAATGACAAATCAAGATACACAATAACAATAACCTCTCGATTAATTTACAGAATGTTGTCAAGGATTTTGTGGTCCACTAGCACCAAGTTGCTCCCTTATATGGGAGGTTATGGATTCGAGCTTTATTCTTTATTCTTCAATAGATTGGGAAAAATTGTTATAAGCACATACTACATTGTAATAGATTCAGTAGCATTCAAAAAATTTACAAAATGTTAATCAAACTAAATTATTTTTACCAAACAATTACCCAATGATATGACATTGCATGTAATATGCATCAAAGTTAATCTCTATTTATTGAAAATTTGTGAATTGTTTAATCATATTATAAGTTTGTTGGGATTATGTACCTTAGGATCAATTGGGGTTTTTTTTTTTTTTTTTTTTTTTTCCTTAGAATGTAAGAACTATAACTCTCATTTTATTGGAAAAAAAAAAAGCCTTTATTAATGATTGTCTAGGATTTTCAACTAGGTCACTAGGTTCATGTAACATTAGAGTTGTGCAAAACCCGACCGACTCAAAATTCGATCAAGTGTGTGTGTGTGCACGTGCGTGCATGCGGTGCGTGTGTGTGTGTGTGTTGATAAGACTGAAGACTTCAGATCTCTCATTTGCGATTTGCGCAGTCGAAGCTAGGGTTTCTGATTTCTCTCCATTCTCCCTTCACGATTATGATTTCTCTCGACTCTCAACTCTCTCTCTCTCTCTCTCTCTCTCTCTCTACCTCTCACTCTCTAAGATTCTGATTTCTGAGACTCTGAGTTCTCTCTACTCTGTACTTCTCTAGTTCTTTGTCTTTTCTGAATAGTGACTAGTGAGTTCCATACATCCACACAACCACCCGTTGTGTAGTCCGAAACTCCGGTGGTCTGGTCTCAACCTCTCAGGTCTGGTGGAAGCCGTACTGGTGACTGGTGTAGTGGCGCTGTCGTCGACCTCAACTGGTGATATCTGTACAAAGAAGCCATTGTTCTCCGGGGTATCTATGAGAAACAAAGTAAATCGTCTAACCCTAGTTTTTTAAATTTGATTTCCTAAAGTTACTATGATATTATGCGAATTTGTGATATGTTATGTGAATATCTGGTGGAAACACTGACTTATTGACTGTTTACTAGTTTGATACTGTTAGTTTTTGAAATGTTTTTCTCATATTGCGAGAATTTATGATATGTTAGGTAAAAATCTGGTGGAAGCACTGACTTATTGACTATTTATTGCAAACCCTAGTTTGATATTGTCAGTTTTTGAAATGTTTTTCTCATATTGTGAGAATTTATGATATGTTATGTGAAAATCTGGTAGAAACAGTGACTTATTGACTGTTTTAAAACCCTAGTTTTATACTGTTAGTTTATGAAATGTTTTTCTCATACTCTGAGTCTGAGTCTCTGAGAATTTGTGATATACTGATATGGTGGAAGTCTCTAAGTTTGAAATCCAGATAATGATGCCTGATGAACATGAGGTCATGAGCTGTATAATAATTATAACAATCCCTGCCTCTTTGAAAAGGGAAATTAAAACCCCGAATCTGGATTTCTTTAAAAATGTCAAGTTTATGGATGTATGCCCTTAATGGTATTGAAAATGGTGACACAAAATAAAATAAACAAATAATTATGTATTTGTTGAAAATGATGACACAAAATGTGTATGATTCTAGAATGCTTTCTGCTTTCATGCCAGTGTTTCAGTGTAAATTGTAATTGTATGGCTGACTGTGACTCTGTGAGTCTGTGAGACTGTCTATTATTCTTGAATATGAATCCTACTATGTGTACTGATAGTTAACTATTTTTTAGATGGATAATATTAGTATGCCTAGTAGTCAACCTCCCAACTCTTCACATGAGGGACCTTCAAGGATGGAAGCCCAAACTGTTGAGCAAAATAATCAACAAAATGAGCAACCTCCTACAGTTCCTGATAAGAAGAGAAAACAAGTTGATGCGAGATCCAGAGTATGGGATCATTTTGAGAGAAAAAAAATGACAGTAATGGTGTTACTGTAAAAGGAATGTGTATTTATTGTGCAAAAATATATCAGTGTGAGTCGAAAAAACATGGTACATCTTCCTTAAGAAACTACATGTTGAGTTGTATGAAAAATCCTCACTCCAAGGATACTAGGCAATCCCTTTTAACATTTCAAGTTGTTAAATCTTCTGATTCTGCTCAGCCTACTATGGGGAAAAAGTCAATTAAGAGGGCCTTGGTTGAAATGATAATCATAGATGAACTGCCCTTTAGATTTGTGGAAGGAATAGGTTTCAGGAGGTTCATAGCTATTGCTTGCCCTAGGTTTATAGTTCAATCTAGATTGACTATAAGTAGGGACATCCTAGTGGTCTATGAAGAGGAGAGACTAAAATTAATGGCATTTTTAAGGGGAAGCAATCATATGGTTAGTATCACAACTGACTCATGGACATTCATCCAAATGAATAACTACATGGTAGTTACTGCCCATTTCATTGATTCTGACTGTAAGCGCCATAAAAAAATCATAGCATTTGTCCCTGTTACCTTTCATAAAGGTGAATATCTAGCCAAAGCCCTAGAAACTTGTTTGCTAGAGTGGGGATGTTTTTAGTGTGACTGTTGATAATGCCTCATCAAATGACACTGCTCTGGGATTTCTAAAGAAAAAAATTGTGTCTTGGGGAACATCTACTGTGAGGGCAAAGTATATTCACATGAGATGAATTGCCCATATCTTGAACTTGGTAGTCCAAGATGGTCTGAAATCTGTCAAGAAGGTTAGAGAGGTGGTCAGATATGTTTGAAACTCACCTGCTAGGCTTAAGAAGTTCAAGGAGTTGGCTGCTTTGTTGAGTATTGAACAAAGGTCTTCTTTGTGTTTAGATGTTCCAACCAGATGGAACTCTGCCTATTTGATGTTGCAATCAGAATTGACTTACCAGAAAGTGTTTGAATCTTTGGACCCTGATTGTTCTTTCAAGTCTGACTTGGGTAATTCTATTCTTGATTTTATGGATTGGGAATCAGTTGGGAGTTTGGTCCAGCTATTGAAATGTTTTTATGACATGCCAATTAGAATTTCTGGTTCTTTGTATGTAACTTCTAACACATTCTTCACAGAGATTTCTGATTTGTACAGCCTATTGAAGGGCATGGTGGAAGCTGATGGGGCAGTGAGTGTTATGGGGAAAAATATGAAGGCAAAATTTGAGAAGTATTGGGGTGATGTAGATAAAATGAATCTAATGATTTTCTTTGCAAACATTCTAGACCCTATGGAAAATTTGGAGTATATGTCTACTCAAATTAATCATATGTATGGTGAGGAAAAGGGTAAACCATACTATGATAAAGTACTTGCTGGTTTGACTGAGTTATTTGATGATTATTCTGTCAGTTCTGGTGTCCCTTCTGTTCTTGCTTCTACTCAGTCTTCATCTGCCTCTGTTGGTACTTGGTAGTGATTCTTTTCTGTCTACACCTGCCTCTGTTGTTAGGCCACAAGATTTACTCAAGTCTCAAATTAAAAAACAAAGATTGGAGTCTGGGGCTAAGAAACAAACTTAGTTGGATATATACTTGAGTGAGACAATAGTTGAAGAGGAAGACTCATTTGATATACTTAGATGGTGGAAGATTAACTCTGAAAGGTTTCCTATACTGTCTAAGCTTGCTAGAGATGTCCTAGCCATCCCAATCTCAACTGTTGCCTTTGAATATGCCTCCAGTACATCTGGGAGAGTATTGGATTCTTTTAGGAGTTCATTAACTCCAAAAATTATGGAAGCTTTGGTGTGTACCCAGGATTGGCTTAGATAGCAAAATACTTCTTTATGTGATGAGGAGAACCTAGAAGAGTTGGAGAGGTTTGCAAAAGGTAAAACTTTTACACTAGATTTCCTTTAGTTTTTTCACCTTTTAAGTTTTACCTTCCTTATTTATAATTGAAAATTACTTATTTTGCAGAGTTAAGTGATGATGGTGGAAGTGGGAGGTCTCTTGGTTCTACATTGGCTATGATTCCTGTAATGTTATGCTTTACATTACTCATTTACTCAATTACTTGTGTCTGATTTATTGCAATCTTTACATTATTTGACTTAATTGCAATCTAATCTCACTTGGTAATTTTTGAGGCCATGGTAACTGATTTTATTAAGTTGCTGGCTAATAACCTCGCTTGATCATTTGCTTGCATTCAATGCACTGGACCATTGTAAGTATGAGTGTATGATAATGGTAATGTTGCACTAATTTGAAGGCTTGGTAACTTCTAGTAAGTTGCTGCCTCAAGTCCCCTGCATCTGCCATCTGGTATTATGATTGGTAATGTTTCTTTTTTATTATATTTGTCTAATTGGCCCTTTTCTGTGGCAACGATGAAGCTTCCACCTATAATCTGAAAAGGAATAAGTGGGTATGTTGCTCTATACTTATTGCAGCAATTTGCTCTTAATCCAAAATTGATATGGAAAAATGCTTACTGAGCCAAACTATATAAATATATAATCCCTTTTGTGTTTAATTTAGAATTCTAATGCTTGTCACTAACTTGTCACAATTCACATGAAGAAGAGTAGGTCTAGGACTCATCATTTGTTTTTCAGTTGTCAGCTTGCTGTAAAAGTGTAAAGTGTAGAAGATTAAATGTAAATCTGTATTTTGTTGATTTGCTTTAGTGCTTGACACTTCACACTTGTGTATTTTGTATATCTGTAATCCTTTTGATCATTTTGGTCTGTAAATCTGTATGAACTTATTTAACTTTTGTTAGACACATAGACTGTTAGTTAATAAACTACTTAGTAATACTAATTACTAAGTTAGTATTAGACTATTATGTCACGTTTGGTTCACGGAATGAATTTGTAGGGAATAGGAATGCTATTCCACATGGAATGGAATATGTATGGAATAGCATAGGAATTGTATTCTATTGTTTGGTTCGCTGAAGGAACAGACTTTAGTAATTGTATTCCAGTGTTTGGTCGGTTAAAGAAATAGAAATGTAATAAGTTTTAAAGACATAAATACCATTGTACAAAATAATAATAATAATAATAATAATAATAATAATAATAATAATAATAATAATAATAATAATAATAATGAATATGATTATGATTTACCTAATGTTTATATATATATATATAGAACAAATTGCACTTTTGGTCCTGTGAGTATTAGGGTACTGACAATTTGAGTACGTGACTTTCAAAACTCCCAATTTAGACCTTTAACTATTCAAAAATTGGCAGATTTAGTCCTCCGGGCCAAATTGCCGGCCAATTTTGGCCGGAAAAACATAAATTGGTTCGAATTTATTTGTGTTGAGGGCAAAACCGTCATTTCACTCCCTTTCTTCTTCGTTCTTCTTCTCCCTTTCTTATTCATATCTTTTACAATTATGTACAAAAAAATTTACAATTAACTCTACTCATAATTCACAAAACTTTTTGAGTTCTACACCTACCACTAACAATCAACAAATGCTCACATAAAACATAACAAGGGGTACTCAAAACATATATTACAAACATTAATTAACTATGATGCATAATTAAGAACGATTAATTAAGGGGCTGCAAAAGCATCATCAACCCAGCTAATCATCTGAGAAGTTGGAGGAGGATTAACACCACTCTGCTTATTATGCTTATCCTTGTTATAAGCGGAGGATGACCCGAAGCCCAGAAAAGCTTTGACGGTGGATTTCAGCCTGTTCACTCTCCGCCGGTGACGGATGCGCCGGAGAACCACGTCTTTGTCCAGCGTGTCGCCGGAGTTCGCCGCCGGCTGCTTCAACTGTATATGGCTTGTCACTGCGGCGGTCAAGCAGAAGAAGAACGAAGAAGAAAGGGAGAATGAAGAAGAAGGGAGTGAAAGGACGGTTTTGCCCTCAACACAAATAAATTCGAACCAATTTATGTTTTTCCGGCCAAAATTGGCCGGCAATTTGGCCCGGAGGACCAAATCTGCCAATTTTTGCATAGTTAAAGGTCTAAATTGGGAGTTTTGAAAGTCACGTACTCAAATTGTCAGTACCCTAATACTCACAGGACCAAAAGTGCAATTTGTTCTATATATATATATATATATATATATATATATATATATATATATATATATATATATATATATATATATATATATATATATATATATATATATATACAGAGACACACATGTATATGCCTTGTGTGTGATAGAGAATAACAACAACAACACCACCACCACCACCACCACCACCACCACCACCACCACCAACAACAACAACAACAACAACAACAACAACAACAACAACAACAACAACAATAATAATAATAATAATAATAATATTTATATTTATATACATGTATATGTGTTGTGTGTGATAGAGAATAACCACAACACCAACAACAACAACACTAATAATAACAATAATAATAACAATAACAATAACAATAATAATAATAATAATAATAATAATAATAATAATAATAATATTTATTATTATTATTATTATTATTATTCAATATTATTCAATATATTATAATAAAAATATTTTTTTATTTATATTTGTTTTCCATTTATTCCACAACAGTGGGAGAAGTGGAAAATGGAGTCTTGAGGCTCCTATAAAAGGAACCTCAAGGCTCCATAAATTTCAATTGAAATGCACATTTGTTGGACAAGCGGATGAGCAGATTACTTAATTTAGGAGGCGAGACTCCATAATTAAGGAGCCTTGTACAGTTAATAATTTTTTTAATATATAAATATATAAATGTCAAGGCATTTTGGAGACAAACTTTTCTTTTCCCGAAATGCCAATTGCAAAATGTGTGTGTGTGTGTTTATATATATAATTTATTTAAATATATATATATATATATATATATATATATATATATATATATATATATTTATATTTATTGATAGATAAAAATTATAATTAATTAAATATATACATTTATATAATATATTATATTTATTAAATATAAATATTAAATAATGTGCAAAGGGTATTTTTATATTTGTGATATAAAAGATATTCCCAAGAGCATGTGAATAGATAATACAGGCCCCCCTAGGAAATGCCTATTCCCTTCGCGAAGGTAATATCTCATTCCTAGGAATGTTATTAACATGACAAATTGATCAAACCAAACAATGTAATAGGTCTATTCCGAGGAATGTTATTCCATTCCTGACCTATTAATTCCATGAACCTAACATGCCATTAGAGTATTAGTCTATTAGACTATTAGTTATTCAGTTACATACTAAATTGCTAATTTAGTATCAATTTTACTTTTACTTTTTCAATAATGAGCATTTTAGGTTGATTTTTAAATTAATTTTTAATTTTGTTTAAAACCGACTAACAGTCGGATATTCGACCGGTCCGAACCGAACTGATGTACATCAAAACCGAACGGATAAGTATAAAATAAACAAAGGGTTAGGTATTAAAAAATCAAAACTACCATCCGAAATTCGTTCGGATGAGCCAACCCTCATCCGAACCGAACCGAACCGATCCGTCCGATGCTCACCACTATGTAACATTACAGCAAAATAGTGGCTGGAACCTTTTGGTTCGGTATCATTGAGAAAAGTCTATGATTTTTCCTTATAGGTTTCAACATAAAACGCTTGTGTCTTAAATGAGTGTTTAGTCCTAGTACTCTTGTGTCTAAAATCCAATAGAGTTAATTATATATGTAAAGCTACGTTAGATAATTTAAAAAATAATGGTTCATATGGGGGGTGTTTGGTAAATGACTGTTAATTAGCTAATTGGGTTAGTGAGTTTGACTAGTTGATAGCATTAGCGGATTGTAGAAAAGTGTTTGGTAAATTAGTTTTTACTCTTTTTAAACGGTAAATTAGTTGTTAGTTGTTAGCTGATTATATACAAAATGTCATTCTCAAAAAGCTGATTGAAAAAATTATTTTGAACAACATTTTGAATTTTAGCATTTTGGAGCAATAAATTGTTACAAAAAGCTAATTAATCTAACACTCGTATTGATTGTTTAATCAAGTCAAACAGCTAATAGTGGTCAAATAAGCCAAAATTGAATGATAGGATAACTATTTTACCAAATAGGGCCATAAAGTTTTCATGAAATTTTTATTAATAATGATGATGTGTTTAAGTGTTACGAGATATTAGATTTGGTGCATACGAGAGAAACTCGCGGGCCAAGTGTGGAGATCTAGTGGACTGGATAACAAACGAAACTCACAGTTACTGTTCAAATGTGTGCGCGGGATAAACCTCATTCCTATTTTAGAATTATTAATTGTGGAAGTGCACAAAACTTGCATGTACACTTCTAAGCACATCAATTACTACTCAAATGTGTGTACTGAATAAACTCACTTCTATTTCAAAATAGTACACTTCCAAGCTCATTCGTTACGTACTACTCAAATGTGTAAATTGAATAAACCACACTCCTATTTTTTAAAAAAATTATTTAATTTAGAACTCTTTCTATCATAAAAAACAAAAACTTGGCATTACTAACCACGCGAGAATCGCAAAGTCGAGCCCTTTTCCTCATTGACATGTCAGATTACTAACCCTAATCACCAATCACGAATTGAATCAGCCACAACCTGCAAATAGATAATCTAAAAAACTTTAAAATCGTGTCAATCCTATTCAAATTGGTCGGACTGTTGATTTGGTAACCACAATGTTACAAATTCACTCCGAGTGTGAGCAGTTTTCTTAGTTTGAGCAGGTCAATAATATAATGGACAACCAGACTAGTTTACCTCCTTTTGATACTTTGACTGGTAAATAAGATTACAAGACGTGATTTATCCCATTCACATTATCGAGTAGTGACTACGAATTTTTCACTAAAAAACCTTAAAATCTCTAACCTCTACAACGTAGATACACTCAAACATAAATACACAAAGAGTATAAACTATAAACACACAGAGACAGAGAATATCAATAGACAAACACAACTACACAATAACACAAACAAACTTCGTTGGCTGGAAGTGTAGAGAAATCTTTATGAATTATTGAATTTTTAAACAAAATAAAATGGGTTAATCAACCAGAAATCGATTGGCATTGAAGAAAAACAATGGGAGGACAGGGAGTAGAAGAAGAAGGAGAATGACCTGTTAGATATACAATAGTCTAACTATATGTATCATAGTATACGAGAAACCTAACCTCGTATGATAGCGGAAGCGTAGTCGTGTTGATCTCCAGCCACAGTTAATGTTCCTGTTGTGTTGCCTCTTAACGGTAAACCGTCAGCCATGTTTTGTCTCAGACCTTACTCAGAACCCTAGATGGTGTATCGGTATCTACTGAGCGGTCTGAGTACCGTAACTGAATGTGCTATCTAATCCATAATCTTGTATCCCATCAATCCAGGTTATATTAGGCACAGAGTTTGGTTGACTAACAACTACTAGTTATTAAGTCCAACCAGACCACTTAATAAGCCTAGTCAACTTGCACCACTTAATTAAGGCCCTAATATATAATATATAATATATATTATTAGGGAAAATCTTACATTCTCCCACTTTGTGCAAGTACTAGCACAACCATCATCAAAGAACAAAACCCACGAATCATAGTGATATGTCCTCTATTTAATCAGAGTAGTATCAATTATGGTCACATGCATTTTAATTCTCCAACTTAGGTCCTTAATGAACAAACCCTATGTTTATTCTTGGTACCTTAAGGGATGTTTCTCAAAATACATTATGTGCACAACTGAAGGAGAAAACGCATCCAAATTGTACAAAAGAGTACACTGTATGATCTCTAAAACTTTATAAGCATGCCTTAAGTAGAGATCTCTTAATGTTAGCATAATGCTAACTATATTCCATGACTTCTTTATAAGTTAACTTTAAGTACTATCTCTAACAGCTAAGAGCTAGAAGTTGACACGTCTGTCACTCCCACTCATCAAAAATAGCCAAAAGATAGTCAAGTCATAGAAGCATTCCAATAACTTAGACAATAAACCAAAGGTCTAAGTCCATAAATTTGGAATCTTAATCATACACCATAACTTCCCAAATAACTTTAATGTCCACTTTAAATGAACTGAACATAATGAGTCTTACTTTTATATCCCACAAAATTGTTTTGAGCCTTACAACTGAAATGACCCAGGACCAATTTTGAAGAAACTAAAGACTCTATTAATCACTGAAGAATTTATTAAATGTCAATGCACCACAAGTTAAATGCTTTTGTTCTAATAAATTCCTTAATATTGTTGCAACATTTTCATAAATATGTTGCACAACCAAATGTTCAATAATTTGAACTTATGAATTTATATGAACAAATACAAGATTAATACTTGTGGAATATTTTGGACTTATTGTTTGACATACAATCAAATTTAGGATGTATGAAGCCAATTAAATCCATAAACTCTAGTGGAGCATCTTAATGATCTTTTTCTAAATGATCACTCCCACTGATTAAAATATTCTTCAGCGAAATTAATAAAGTGAACTTAATAATATACATACTCATAATTGATTTATTGACCAACTAACAAATGAAGACATAATTCCCCACCATTAGTTGGACATACTAAATAATCAATTTTTGGTTCCAATTAAAGTCCAACTAAATAATGAAGATATATTTCCCCACCATAGTTGGACATACTAAAAAAACTAAATACATCTTTCAAAACCAAGTTAGAATTTGGCTCAAAAGATACATTTTAACATTATTGGAATCCAAGAGGTATGTCAAATCACGTAACTTACTATAGTGAGTCCGAAGAATCGAGCAAGATTCGTGGATTAATTAATAGAAGTGACTAAATTTTGGGAAGTGACTGAAAAAACATGTTTTGCCAATGCAAATCATGAAACTTAGAATTATAATTGAACTAAATTTATAAATTCTAAGAATTGTGATAAAATTATTATCTAATGGGTTAAGGGATTTATTGACATAAAACTTTCCTGTGGGCTAAAGTTTTAATTCTATTAAACCCAATTAAGAAACCCTTATGATAAAATTCTTCACAATTGCTAAAGAGCCAGAAGAATCTAGTGACATAAAACTTGCCTGTGGGCTAAAGTTTTACTCAATTAGATCTAACTGAAAAATTTATTTATGATGAAACCATTATCAAATGAGTTGAAGAATCAAATGACATAAAACTTGCTTGTAGGCTAAAGCTTTAGTCAATAAGATTCATTACAACCATTATGATAAAAAACTTAAGAGATCATGTTCCTTTTCTTAATCCCTGTGGGCAAATTAAGAAATATGATCTAAAGTTTACATCATAAAACTAAACTTCATGATAGAATTGGAAATTATTTACAAATAACAATAAAGTAAATAAATTGATTTATTTCTATCCTCACTGATAAAACTACTAAACTACATTCCGATACATAATTGCCTGTGGGCTAAATTATGACCGTAGTCCAGTATTTCATCATGATTAATTATACAAATATAACGAAATTGCCTGTGGGCTAAATTTCATCATATCACATATAATTAATCACAAATGATATGTCCAAAACTTTATGTGATCAAAATAAACCGCTTAATATATAATTTTAACAGATTAAGGATGCTGTGGCTACTCCCAAACCAAATTAAAATGATAAGATCACTAGACAATTAGCAATTCCTTGCCTAAACTTTATGTGATTGAAACTTAACAATCTTAGGTAGCTGAATATTCTGTAGCATTTCCTTAATTAACCAAGATTGAAAACTCAAGATATTTCAGTAAATTAAAGATGCTTTGGCTATTCTTTCATGAACCAAAATAAAATAACATTGGCAAGGAATGCTTAAAATTTTGGCAAACAGATTATACCAGATTGTGATGGGAAAATCTAAATATACTCCAAGGAAAAGTGGTTAGAGACTAAGTCTCACTGAAAACCAATTCCTTAAATAGAGTATCAATTTAAGGAGACTAGTGGCATAATATGTTCTCAAGTCATGGCCATTAAAACTAGTATGCCTCTCCAATTCATATATACTTAATGCATAACTGTTTGGGGGTATGAACCTAAAACTGTAGGGTATATACCAGAAAACTGTAGGGTTCACCTATGATTAAAGCTTAAATGGTGAACTAAAAGTAGCGGACTAAACATACTTAAATTCAGGCACTACCGCAACTAAAGTTTATGCGTAAGTCCAACTTAAATAGGAACTAATATAATTCCATCTCAAAGTATGCATTGCTAAAGGCATAATAAAATAGCATAATTTAAAACATAATATTATGCGGTGGACAAATATGCATAAAATTAAGCATTAAACTCATATATTCCAAATAAATTGCATAACTTAAAGCAATTTACAATATGAGATTTTAAAGTATAAACTTAATATTCAAATATCGATGAGTCCAAACCAAAAGAGACCCAACATTTTGAATAATAATGTACTGAATGTATACTTTAAAATTTTTTTAAACTGTAAGCCCATGGGAAAATGTTTTAAACTGTAAGCCCATGGGAAAATGTTTTAATGCATAAAAATCAAATTTATGAGAAATAACTGAATTTACAAATTAAAACAATATCAAACCAAAAGGATATGCTAGCATTTGTAAATTAAAATTCCATAAACCCTAATTACATAATTAAACTTAATATTATGCACTTAATGTGATCGAATGCATAAAACAATCTAGAAAGTATGAACCAACTAAAGAATATGAATTTATACCAAATATTCATACTTAACCAAACATGGGCAATCAGAACTAAAATCATAATTCCAAGAACTAAATGAATTATGAAATTAATGGCAAAAGTCAATTGCCTAGAAAATATGTTTTCCAAGATTACTAAATTGATTCAAAATCACTCTCCATAACCCAGATAATAATATTACTATTATGAATGGCAAAATTGCAAATAACCAAAATAGCAATAAATAGTCATAATAATATTATCACATTATTTAGGAGACTAAATATGGAAAAACAATAGTTAAAATCGCTAACATTTATAACCGTTTTCGGATAAAATTTTGAAAACTTAATAAAAATTTGAAGTCCGAAAAAACATTAATGTCAAGAAAATTATTTTCTGTACTGGAACATTGTCACATAAATTTATTTGGAAACAGTTCAAGGTACACATCTGAATACCATAAGAATATTAATGTCATCATTAATCATTAATTAATTATGAATAGTAATAAGTAACATTATAATCACTATTAACATTAATAATAACAACAAACTAAAGTATGGTAATGCACTTTTTAATGTTTCCATTTTTCTAAAAATAAAATATGTGACTAGTCCAAAATAGCGGTTAAGTGTAACTATAGCACTAATTATCAATAATAACCATAAAAGATAATTAATGGCTAACCTTAATGATACAAATTGCATCTGCCCATTGCGCTAACAACGATGACGATCCGCAAGAGAAGAAAAGACTCCAGAATTCTCCCAATCTTCACTATCGGTGTCGATAAAATCGATGCAGCGTCCAATGGTACGTTAACAAATTTATTGGTAGGACTTAATTACCAACATTAATAGTCATATAAAATGAAATGGTAATCATGCAATGTACCAAATATAGCAGATTACCATGAAATGATAATTATTATGAAAAGTAATAAAATAAGATTAGTCCCTAAACTTAATAACAGTAATTAATAATGTCAATTCATTACAATACAGGAAAAACTGTAATTAAGGGATGCCAAATACTAATCTCAATTTATCACATAATAATTAATCATGACTATTAGGGAGACTGAAGTGAAGGTAATAACCAAATTACCAATTTTACAGACAATATACCAACTATATTGTTTTTGCCATAAAATTAAAGACTTAATATTATTATTAAGGCCCTGAAAAACTATTGATAGATTAAAAATTTAATCAACTTAAACAATAGTTATAGTTCTTAATGGCCAAAATGACAAATTAAATCCTTAATGTCTCTAAACAGGCCAAAACAATAATTATAGCACTTAATCACTCAAATTAGGCACATAAACCTCAATGACCCAAGTGAATTATAACATGAATAAAAATGGTCTAATACTGAAGTAGACCCAAACTTAATATTATTACCAACGATGAATACCAAAATATGGTAGTTAGTAATAATTAGAACTGAATAAACATGTTATAATCAAAAGGAGCTATAATTATTATTTAAATATCAACCGATGGGATCCATACTTTAATGACCCAAGATAAGTCCCAAATAGCTTGTTCAAAAATAGGTTCTAAAGTCCAAAGACACATAAAACTAAAATGTGTTCAAAATTAAGGGGAAACCACAACAAGCTACCTTTAATAGGCCGTAATGACTAAAATTGGCCTAACGATCCAAAACTGAATGATATTTGATAATGAATTTATGAGTTAATAATATGCTAAATCCAACCTTAATGCATGCTATTACGAATGTATAATTATAACAATAAAATAATTATTTAATAAATATACGTAGCATGCTTGGATTTGCATATTAATATATTATTAACTCATAATTTCTTAATAAATTGTAATACTTGAAACAATTTAATTTGCACATTAATATTAAATTAAAATTCAAACAGCAAATTAAAACTTAATATTTGCCCCAAATTGAATGATAATTTAATAATAACTGAAAGAGGAATTAATTTGATCAATTAAGTTAGAAGAAGTCCTAATATGATGAATGAAAGCTGAAGCAGGCCCAAAATCTTAAATAGGCCCAAGACTATTATTCTTTTAATAGTGGACTGGGTCAGACCCGGCCCACATTTTATTTCCATCACCATTATCTTCTTTCTAATTAATCAGCCTAATGCCAAAACCCTAGCAGCCATGGTGAATCTGTAGCATCGTCCGACGAAGAGGAGCATCGACAGTCGCAAATGGAGAGGACAGGAGATGGCAACGATCGAATCTAGCGCCGCCTGAAGGAGGGGGAGACAGCAGCGGCCAACGGAAAACCAGCCCACCTCCGCCGTCTTTCCCTGTCGCGGCACCAACGCCACGCTCGCCGCCGTCGTCTGCAACGCCATTGCTCGCCGCCGTCGTCTGCAACGCCATCTCCGATTCACCTTCCGCTGTGGACGCCTGGCTTAATGGCGTAACAACGACGGTTGAAGGAGGGAATTCGGCGCCGGCGACTGCTAAAGAGAAGCAGCAGCAGCTTTGACGTCGGCGGCTTCACCAGAAGAAAAATTCCAGCAGAATGAAATTTTTAGAACCAGATTCATAACTGGATCATCTGAATGGTTCATGGTCTTTGTCTGCTACTTGGCTCTTAAGTCCAACATTACCTCAAGCAGTAGGTGATTCTTGGATTCAATAATATCAAAATTATGCAGACTCGTATGAATATATTTGTACAAAACATATACAAAACATTAAAACATATACAAAACATTAATGTATATGAAACTTAACTTAATATTGTTTTAGGCCAAACAATCAACCAGGCAGAGATTATAAAAGCTCTGATACCAAATGTTAGATATACAATAGTCTAACTATATGTACCATAGTATACGAGAAACCTAACCTCGTATGATAGCAGAAGCGTAGCCGTGTTGATCTCCAGCCATAGTTGATGTTCCTGTAGTGTTGCCTCTTAACGGTAAACCGTCAGCCATGTTTTGTCTCAGACCTTACTCAGAACCCTAGATGGTGTATCGGTATCTACTGAGCGGTCTGAGTACCGTAACTGAATGTGCTATCTAATCCATAATCCTGTATCCCATCAATCCAGGTTATTAGGCACAGAGTTTGGTTGACTAACAACTACTAGTTATTAAGTCCAACCAGACCACTTAATAAGCCTAGTCAACTTGCACCACTTAATTAAGGCCCTAATATATAATATATAATATATATTATTAGGGAAAATCTTACATTACCTTCGATCGATTAAGGAGAAGAGATACTTTGTACTGTAATTTAGGACTTCAAATGCTACTTTGTAATTTGTTGTTGGTATGCCCGCACGTTTTTAGCATACTGGTTTAGTAAGGAGTATTTGAAAAATGAAAAAGAAATTAGAGTCCGCACTCCGCTGTGTTATATACGTGGCATTGTGGCAATTCGGTGGCATGCTTAAATTTTTTGTTTATGACTGAATTTTACTTTACTTTTTTGAGGAAAATATCTCAACAGTATTCTCATAATAGTTAATTTTGATTTTGGTTGCCAAAAGTAAGCAATTACCGTCATAAGACTTCAAGGATGATCAGGTGGCATGCTTAAATTTTTTGTTTATGACTGAATTTTACTTTACTTTTTTGAGGAAAATATCTCAACAGTATTCTCATAATAGTTAATTTTGATTTTGGTTGCCAAAAGTAAGCAATTACCGTCATAAGACTTCAAGGATGATGAGGCAACTGTAGCTAAATTAGTCTGATAATTAAGTTAATAACGATAAGATTTTAAAAGTTGAATTTTTCTGTGGGAGCTGTCTATTGGGATTCTTCTTTCAAAAGGGTGAACTCCAATCCTAAGCGGCCCCACACCCCGATCCGACAGAGCATTTGGGAGGATTTTTATTGGTATTCTTGGTTTGACATGTTGGTTTAACTTCTTGAACACACCTTCCAATAACGACGAAGAAATTTTTTATTTATTTATTTATTTTTTTTGTAAATTAAATACTTAGACAACAATGATAAAACTATTTTGAAGTTTATATATTGTATTTTTATGAGATAATTATCGAAATGGTCCCTTGACTATAGCAAAATTATCAATTTGGTCATTGACTATTTTTTGACCAATTAAGTCCCTCAACTTTAAAATTCTTTACCAATTTGGTCCTTCCTTTTGTTTTTTCTGTTAGACATCTGTTAACTTGAGACCAAATTGGTAATTTCGCTATAGTCAAGGCACCATTTCAGTAATTAACTTTAGGGGTGGGCAATTCGGTTAGGTTTGCCCGAACGAATCTAATTCAGTTCGGTAATATACCGAACAACCAAACGGTAATGGATTCTTGTATACTGTTGGTCCCAAAAGAGGTAAGGCAACAGAGAAACCAAGACTCTTAACTAGATTGTTAGAGTCCGGTGCACAGCGGAAATAATAAACGATACGGTGTGTGTGTTTTTGTGTCAAGATTATTCTCGTGAGAAGTAAGCAAGAGCAGTAAGTAAAGAAAGCGATAAAGAACACAAGACAATTTATAGTGGTTCGGAGGTGGTGTAATCCTCCTACTCCACTTGCTCTTATCTCCAAGAGCAATTCACTATATCCACCACTTCTTGGTTCCAAGATACAATGAATTCCATGATCTAGTGTTTTGATCACCAAGCCCACACTAATCACGCCAAGTGCCACCAACACTGCTGCTTCGGGTTTCACGTCGCCGCGTTACTTTCCCAGGATTTCACGACTCCGCGTTACTTTCCCCCCGTCTTCTACGCTCCGGTAGAAACGCTCTTTCCGTTATCTAGTGCTTTGATCACAAAGCCCACACTAATCACACCCAATGTCTCCAACACTGCTGCTTCGGATCTCACAACTCCGTGTGACAATCCAGGATTTCACAACTCTGTGTTACTTTCCTCCCTTCTCTTGTCTTGCTCCAAAACAAGTTTGCCTTGGTTCCAACTTTGAGACTTTGTAGTTGATCTTCAATTATGCGCTTAGTCTCTTGTAGTTGATGAAGATTCTAACACTCTTGGATATTTCTTTTGTAAGCTCTGTATCACTCTGAGTGTTTATCTCACAAAGAATATATCAATTTAAGCTCTTGAGATGGAAAAATCTTTTGAATTTTGTATGCTCTGTTTAGCTCTGTTCTTTGCTTTTTGCTATTTGCTTCTTTCACCCCACTTTCCACTGCTTCAATCTTCATTCTTTTATAGCTGGTAATGAGAATCTGTCCGTTGGAAAGAAACGTTCTCATTTTTGAATTTCTTCTAGCTGTATAGCCTTTTCAGAGGATAAGATAACGTTGCAGATATGTCAGAGATTCTCTACAAGTTGAGCTTGAGGTTCTCGCAAAAATGGCGTCCCAAAAACTTCATCTGGTGTAGATCACGCCTCTTGGGATTTTTATCTTCAAAAATATAATCTCAAATTTAATCCTAGTATTTTTGCTTTTGCAACTTCTTCTTGTACTTCAAGTCTGGGTCTGTTTACTATTTCTAGACTTCATCTTCATAATTGACTTGGGAAATCTCTTCCCATGTGAACTTCATCCCTTAAATCTCACCCTTGCTATTTATATCTCAAGTTGAATTGAAAATCTCTTCCCATAATTGAAAATCTCTTCCCATGTGAACTTCATCCCTTAAATCTCACCCTTGCTATTTATATCTCAAGTTGAATTGAAGCCCTTTGCAAATTTCATCCCATCAAATTGTATGTTTATTGTTTCCAGACTTCATCTTCATAATTGACTTGGGAAATCTCTTCCCATGTAAACTTCATCCCTTCTCACCCTTGCTATTTATATCACAAGTTGAATTGAAGCCCTTTGCAAATCTCATCCCATCAAATTGTCTGTTTACTGTTTCCAGACTTCATCTTCATAATTGACTTGGGAAATCTCTTCTTCATCCCTTCTCACCCTTGCTATTTATATCTCAAGTTGAGACTTCATCTTCATAATTGACTTGGGAAATCTCTTCCTATGTGAACTTCATCTATCCCTTCTCACCCTTGCTATTTATATCTCAACCTGAGACTTCATCTTCATAATTGACTTGGGAAATCTCTTCCTATGTGAACTTCATCCCTTCTCACCCTTGCTATTTATATCTCAAGTTGAATTGAAGCATTGAAGCCCTTTGCAAATCTCATCCCATCAAATTGAAACTTTTGCCCAAGGCTGAGATACGTGAACTTCATCCCTATATTTGAAATTGCATCCCTATTTCAATTTCCATAGTCAATTTGAAATCTCTTCCCCATTGACTTTGCAAATTGCTTCCCTTCGGCCAAACCATCACCCATACTTCATCTGATGGATTTAAACTTCATCCCTATATTTGAAATTGGATCCCTATTTCAATTTCCATAGTCAATTTGAAATCTCTTCCCCATTGACTTTGCAAATTGCTTCCCTTCGGCCAAACCATCACCCATACTTTATCTGATGGATTTAAACTTGGCTTCTTTAAAATAGATGAGATGTGAGATTCAAACTTGTGACCTTGCGTATAATATTTCAAACTTCTTCCAACACATCCGTATAACCATTTAGTTATTATCTTGTTCCACTTGGTGTACTTCTTTCTTTCCAAAGATGCTTGATCTTCAAGATAGCTTCATGCAAACTTCAAGTCACGTTCTTTCTTTTTCGGGATTTCTTGAGGGATTTCTTCTTGCATTTCTTTGAGAGATTTCTTCTTAGGATGAAAGTCTTCATAACTTGTGTACACATCTTCATATCTTCTTCATCCATTTTATCCTCAACTAATGAATTTATTTTTCCCTTTCTTGGTCTATGACTCGACTAGTCTAACCAAAATAAAATTGGGGTTCTACGATTTACAATATGGCATATCAAAATCTATTACAATTTATTCCTAACATATACTGAAAGGTTCGATAAAAAACCGAACCGAATACCATTTAATTTTTTTAAAAAATATAATCCTAATAATAATTTACGAGACACCAGTGAAAATATGAGTTGAACGGCAGAGCAGGCAGCAAGGAACTTAGATTTCCTTCTTTTTTATTATTATTATTATTATTATTATTATTATTATTATTATTATTATTATTATTATTATTATTATTTTATTTTATTTTATTTTAAAAAAATCAAACAGCATTCGGTTCTGTTTTTTTACCGAACTGTTCGGTATACAAGAATCCATTACCGTTCGGTTGTTCTGTATATTACACCGAACAGAATTGCCCACCCCTAAAGTTAATTACTGAAATGTTCCCTTGACTATAGAAAAATTACCAATTTAGTCTCAAGTTAACGGATGTCTAACGGCAAAACAAACGGATGACCAAATTGGTTAAGATTTTTAAAGTTGAGGGATTAATTGGTCAAAAAAATAGTCAAAGATCAAATTGGTAATTTCACTATAGTCAAAGAACCATTTTGGTAATAATTAACATTAACTATTTTTATTTCTCCTAAATTTACTTTGTGGTACTTACCGCCTACACTAAGGCTCAAACCCTAGACTTCCCACATAGGGGAGTAACTGAATACCAACGGACCACAAGGTCCTTGGTTACGAAGTATTATTTAAGTATTTATGAATAATTTATTGCACGGTTTTAATTTATTAGTGTAATAGTTTTAATTATAAAATACCAGGACTATGTGGTCTAATGGTATCCGGGTTGGACTTCTATTTGGAAGGTTATGAGTTCGAGCCTCAGTGTGGAGGTGTTATTGGCTTATTGGCTCTTTGTGTTTCAGTAGGTTGAGAAAGTATATGAACAGATATTACAATGTAATAGAGCTAGTAGCATTCAAAAAAAAAATTATAAAATAAAATAATTAATATTTATGCATATTAAGAAGAAATGATTTAAAATAGAATACTATATTTTATGTTAAGAAATCAGAGAGATAAAGGGAAAAAAAATTATAAAATAAAATAATTAATATTTATGCATATTAAGAAGAAATGATTTAAAATAGAATACTATATTTTATGTTAAGAAATCAGAGAGATAAAGGGAGAAAGGAGGATCATTTCTTATTCATCATCTTTTCTCTATACAACAATTATGGAGTATGTATATATATAGTAGTTTATTTTAAATCATTTCTTCTATATATATATATATATATATATATATATATATATAAAAGTTAAATCCTCCTATCGAAGTTTTCCCCCAAAACTTAGGGGCATTTCTGTAATATCATTCATTTAATAATAATAATAATAATAATAATAATAATAATAATAATAATAATAATAATAATAATAATAATAATAATGTTATTACCTTAATTACAAATTATTATACTTTCCTTTTTGATACTGCTAATTACTACGTAAGCAATAATTAAACAAACCCGAGACCAAATAAAACAAGTAAATATTTATGTTGATCATGGTGAAGGCCCTAAGAACAATCTACTTGGTTGCTCTGAGTACCGACTGACTGCGGTCGGGATTCTCTAACAACAACCTATCGATCGTCCAAAAGTCCCCTACACTGTAGCTACTGTGTGTATTTATAGCCACTGCGCCGGAGACACAAATCCGGTCGTTCGGCATGCTCTCCACGTAGCCACCACGTGTCATCCTCCCGGGTGCCCTGTCTGTCGTCGCAAGGAGCCGCCACGTGTCCTTTGTCAGCTCTCTCGCCAAAGGGCTACCGTTCGGTGGTCGACACTGCTGCTCGGGCGATTCCCGGTCGGACCCCGACCGGGTTCTTCACAAGAAGCCCGACCTATTACCTGCAAAGCCAAGAAGAAAAAGACAAAGGCACACCAGCCGGGGTAAAATTATGTCGGTCGGAATATTCCTTGCCAAGAGCCCCCCAGCCCGGGCCTTTTTGACCGTCCGGGAAAAAACGGGACGGGATGAAGAAGCCCAACCGTCAGCCATCAAACCGACCAGCCAGCTGTCATTCCTCCTCTTGCCACGTGTCGGCGACTGCGGACCTCTGCGACTGTAAGGGTTGCCTAGGAATCAGGGACGGTCGTGTCACGCGAGCTGATTGGTTTCCCGCCCAAACACTTTCCTATAAATAGGCTCTTGAGGATTTCATTTGAACTTATTTCACCCTACTGAAGCGATCGGTATCCTCAGAGAGTCCCGAGCAACAGTTAGCAGACTTCTTCGAGCAAACCAAAGTTCAAGTCTCTTCCTTAAGTGCCTTCAGTCGGTAAGCTTTCTACTCCCCTGCTTCGTCTTTTAATTTTAGCTTCGCATAGGAATAGGATAGGACTAACTCCGACCTAATCATCCCGAGCCCCGTACTAACCCCGACCGACCTTTAGGTAGAAAAGATGTCAGACTCAGATAGACAGAATGTCTCGGTCGCAGACTACGACGACACGGTCGAGCAAATCAGCGAAGAGGAGATAGACATTATGTCCTATTCTCCTGAGGTCGTTCAACGACCGGGGAAAGCTCCCGAGCGAGCCCCCGTGCAGCGAGAATCCTCGAGCTCAAGTGACTCCTCAGGATCGGGCTCGAGCGGTTCGGGAAGCTCGGGCAGCTGTAGCGAGGAGACCTCGACGAGTGGGCGAGTTCTCCCGACCGAGGGCGCTAGGGAAACACCAATCCGGGTGATAGGTGATAGGGAAACACCAATCCTCGACGGGTAGGAACGAGCCGGTCGAGGAAGAAACAACCGAACCGGCAATTAGAGAAGACGACGGGTTCGAGTATCTGAACAGCGAAAGCGTCGCCCAGCAAATGATCGAGCTAACCCACGGGGAGGCCGCGCGGATCGAGGAAAGGCTAAGCGGTCGAGTGGAATTCGACACGAGTCGGCGGCTCGGGAACGTTATCGAGCGTCACCGGGGCAAGTGGATCGGGATGCACTATGACTCCCTATTGGCCCCGGTTGTCTTCCCGTTTCCCACCATCTTGACCGCTTTTCTGGGCTACTACCAGGTCATGCCAGCCCAAATATGCCCGAACTCACATCGCATAATAGCCTGTTTTCCCCAAATTTGCGCTCGGCATCAGTTGACCTGCACGATGGAGCTCTTCAACTACATTTATCAAGTGAAGATCCTCTCGGGCAACTACGGAGGTGGGTTCCTGATGGTGCAATCCCGAGAAGGGAGGTGCTCGACCACAGCCCTGCTCGGGAATAACAAATGGTGGAAAAGGAGGATCTTCTCGGTCAAATATGACAAATGGATTCTCCCAGTCGACAGAGTTTGGAGCACCCACTTCAGGAAGCAAATTACGTCGGTCGATACCCCGGCTCTTCGGGACGCTGTCGTCCGGATCTCGAGTGAGATCCATGAGTACAAGATTTTTCGGTCGGCGGAAAGTGTTGAGGCTGCTCGGTTACCGGCCCCAGTGTATGACTTGGCGGAGAAATATAAGCCCGTACCGATGGGCGTGGTAGAGGCCGGGGCACCTGCTCGGGGTAAACGAAAGGCGAAAGGTTTAACCTTTAACTGACTAACTTTCCCGATCCCTACTCCCCGAACGACGAGCTTACTTCTGACCTAACAAACTTTCTTTTTGCAGATATGGCGCCCAAACGGTTCAGCAGCACAGCCCCAAAGTCTCCTCTCCGGACGAAGATCACCCTGGGGAAGAAGAAACCGACGACCGCTGGGTCATCCGGAGGGGATTCCATCCCGATCGCCCGACCCCTCAACTCCGCTGCCACGGTCACCACGGCGGAGGGAGGCATCTTGGATACCTTCGACACGCTAGTTACCCGAGTGACTAGCCAGAGGGCAAGGGGTAAGGGGGTGGAAAAGGCGGCCGAAGAGACGGCCCCGAGCAAAAGGCAGAGGACGGAGGACAGCCCGGCCTCTGCGGTCGGGTCGATCATGGCCGATGCTTCGATTCTGTCTCGAATCGGCAATCTGACGCCGGTCGAGATGGATCTGACCAAACTGAGCACGACCCAGCTGGCCGAACGGCTCGGTCGGGAGCTGGCCGAGGTAAAGCTTATTCTTCTTTTCTTCTTTCACTGGCCGTGCCCCCCAATCGGGCTAATGTGATGATTTTGCAGGCATCGCGGATTGGGTTGGCCCTCCACGGACAGGCACTACTGGCCACCGAAGCTACCAGGCTTAAAAAGGTAACCGATCGGCGGTTTAAGGAACTGGAGGAGATGTCCTCCGACCTTAAGAAGTCGGAGGAAGCGCTGAAGAATGCACGGACCGACCGCAATGCCTTGTCGAATGCGTTGCAGAAGGAAAAATACGCCCATCAGGAGGCGATCAAGAGAAGCACCGACCCGACCGCCGCGATCGACTACTTCTTCCGGGAGGTAGAGCCCGGTATGGCCTTCATCCGGCAGATGCGGAAACATGTGGTCGCGGACGAGCTGTTCTGGTCCTTCGGCCAATGGGCGTACAAATGCGGCCAACGCGATATGCGGGAGAAGACCGAGGCAAACATGAAAGAAGCGCTCGAAGGCGAAGACCTCGAGATGGTCTTGACCACCCTCCCGACCGCCATTCCCGACCCCGGGCTAGACCCCTATGACCCCGAAATAGAGGTTGTCGGTCCTAGCGGGGCCGCTGCTGAGAAACCATCCAGGATTGAAGCCGCCGACCCCACCGATGCCAAGGCCGCGAAAAAATGAAGCCAGCTGCCTCTTCATTTTCCCTTTTGTAAACGCACTTAAACGGGAGCCCGGTCCCGAGTTGTACCGGGCACTTTTAAAAACTTTTAATGAAATCCGTTTTTTGGCTAACTTGTGTCGTTCGCTTTTTTATTCGCACTTCTAACTTTTCAATCATTCATACGCCGACCCTTAATACTTGACCTCATGGCCTTCTGACCCGGTCATGCACTAGTCGACCGGTTCGTCGCCCGACCTTGTGGCCTTAAGGCCCGGTCGTGCGTCCGTAGCTTCAACATCAAACTGGCCTGCCCGATCAGGTTTACCCGATCTCTTGGCCTTGTCGAAATTTTAAAAACGGGTAAGCCTCCACGGTCGGGATTTTCCCGAGCAGCGGGCCTATAGATACTTCCTTCATCCCAGCCCCCACACTATTGTGCCCTCGAGGCACGAGTGGGTGCAATAGTGGAAAGAAGTTGGACGGATCGGGGAATTGTGCTGAGAGCTCCTGGCTTTCCCGATCTGTGACGTGACCCAAATGTCCGCCGAAGAGGAGCGCATTTGACCGGTCAATAGACTTGCCCGGTCGATGTAACTTGACGACGGATTAACCTGCGTAAAATGAAGGTGACAAAAAATAACCGACCGGGCCGCCGTATGCAAACGGTCGAGCAATCACCGATCGTATATACATTTAACCTTCCCGCTCGCAGGCGGTTGAACAAATATTTACAACAATAATTTTAATTACAAATGACGACTGGGACTAACTCGCAGGTCAAGTCCTCACTTCGTCCAAAGGTTACAAAAAATAGGCTAGTGCCTAAACATAACGAAGTGCTCGGAATTCCAAGTCCCCTCGATTACCTGACCGGTTGTTGTCTCCAGTCGATATGTCCCCGGCCGTATGATAGCGCTGATGATGTACGGCCCTTCCCAATTTTGAGCTAGCTTCCCTCCATCCAAAGGTTGACTGGCCTCCCTTCGTCGTAGAACGTAGTCTCCCACCTGAAAATAATGAGGGTTGACCCGGACGTCCTTTGAACTCTTGACTCGCTTCTGATACTCGGCCATACGCCGAGCGGCTAGCTCTCTCTTCTCTTCGACCCCATCGAGATCCACGACCATTGCATGTTCATTTTCCTCCGCGTTGTAAGTTCTTTCTCGATCGATCGGGAGTCGGGCTTCTGCTCCATAAACCAGGGCGAAAGGAGTCTCCAAAGTAGCCTCTCTCGGGGTCGTCCGATAAGTCCATAATACATATGGCAACTCATCGGCCCAACTACGACCGGCCGGGTGTAGCTTCTTTTTCAGACCTTCCAAAATCATCCAGTTAGCATTTTCATCCTGTCCATTTCCCTGCGGGTAAGCCACCGACGACTGGACGTGGGCCGTCCCGATCGTGGCCAAGAAGTTTTGGAAGTATTGGCTTACGAATTGACGGTCATTGTCGCTGATGAGATGCACAGGCACGCCAAAGCGGGAAATTACATTGCGCCAAAGGAACCGAGCACACTGCTGAGATGTGATCGTGGCTAACGGCTCGACTTCAATCCACTTGGAGAAGTAATCGATGGCGACAATCACGAACTTTCTCCGACCGGAGAGCTGTGGGAAGGGGCCCAAGATGTCTACCCCCTACCTAGCAAAGGGAATTGCAGTCGTGACCGGTTGATAAAAGGTGGCCGGTCGTCCAGGCATCCGGGCGAACAATTGGCACGTCTCACATTCCCGAGCTAACTTTTCGCAGTCTAGATGGAGGGACGGCCAATAGTACCAGATCAGCATGATACGACGGGCTAATGATCGGCCCCCTTGGTATGAAGAACATATACCCGAGTGCAATTCCTTCATGACCAAATCGGCCTCAAATGCGGTCAAGCAACGCATAAGAGGGCCTCCATACGATCGCCTATAAAGACGACCATCCAAAACTTGGAACCTTGGGGCTCTAAGCTTGGCCTTCCGAGCACGCTGAGGGTCGTCTGGGAGCCGACCGTGCTCAAGGAATTCCTTCAGATCGGTGATCCAACTGTCTTCTACCAGTTGGATTGGGTTGACCGGTAGGCGATGGATGCTGTGTCTCGGGATCACTAGAATCCGAGCTATCTTCGACATGTGTTCCAGGGCGTCTTGAGCCAACTTAGAAAAGATGTCTGCATCAGCATTATCCAATCGGGGTATATGCCGGATGGTATACCCCCGGAACTGAGCAAGCTTCTTCATGGCTAGGTCTCGGTATAACTGCAGACGCTCACCATTGACTTCATAATCTCCGAGAACCTGCCCGACCACGAGCGCAGAATCTGTTTGAGCTCGAATGTACTCAGCCCCCAAGTCTCGAGCGCACTGTAAGCCGTTGATGAAGGCTTCGTACTCGGCTTCATTGTTGGTCGGATGGAACTGATACATAAGAGCAAAATAAACTTTGAATCCCTCCGGGCTCGTGACCACCACTCCTCCTCCTGCTCCTTTCTTGCTACTCGACCCATCAGTAGCCAACGACCACCACTCAGCCTCGGGATTCGCAACCTCCGGGGGTCGGGTATCCCGGGCGGTGCATTCGACCAAGAAATCAGCAAGGGCCTGACCTTTGATGGCTGGTCTCGGTCGGTATTCGATCGCGTACTGGGTCAGCATTAACGCCCACTTGACTAGGCGACCGGATGATGAAGCAGTTCAGAGGACTGGCCCGATCGGTTGATCGGTCAACACGCGAATTGCTCGACCCTGGAAATAGGGAGCCAACTTCTTCGCGGCAATATACAAGGTGTAGACGACCTTCTCTAACCGGGAGTACCGGAGCTCGGGACCATGTAGCGCGTGGCTTACATAGTACACCGGTCACTGGACCCCTTCTGGATCGGTTCGGCACAATACTGCGCTTACTGCACGATCGGAGATGGCGAGGTACACGTCTAGCTCTTCTCCGAGCTCGGGCTTTGAGAGCACGATTGGTGACATGAGATACTCTTTTAGCTCGTCAAAAGCCGCTCGGCATTCTTCGTCCTAGACGAATCCATTAACTTTCCGCAATACCTTGAAGAAAGGTAAAGCGCGCTCGGCTAACTTAGAGAGGAACCGGCTAAGAGCTGCCAACCGACCGGTCAATTGCTGGACCTCCCGAACGGTAGAAGGTGGTTGCATGTCCAGAATCGCTTTTACTTTGGCCGGGTTGGGCTCGATTCCCTTCTTGGTCATCATGTAGCCGAGGAACTTGCCGGTCTGAACCACAAATGTGCACTTGGTCGGGTTCAGCCGCAACTGGTACTTCCTCATGATCTGGAAGCACTCCCGAAGGTCCCGAGTGTGGTCAGATCGGTCCCGAATCTTGACCAGCATATCATCTATGTAAGCTTCCATCGTTCGGCCCAGCAGATCAACGAAGAGCATATTGACCATCCTCTGGTAGGTCGCTCCCGCGTTACGGAGGCCGAACGGCATCACTCGGTAGCAATACAGCCCGTCCGGGGTCACGAAGGCTGTCTTGCTCTCATCTTCATGGTGCATCATTATCTAATGATATCCCTTGAATGCATCCATGAAGCTCATCAACTCGGCCTCGGCCGTCTCGTCGACCATCTGATGGATACTCGGTAGAGGATACGGGTCGAGCGGACAGGCCTTGTTGAGGTCGGTGAAGTCTATGCACATCCTCCAAGCTGGGGGCTTCGGAACGAGAACAATGTTGGACACCCACTCGGGATAAATCACCGGTCGGATGTGCTCGATCGCCGCCATCTTCTTGACTTCTTCTCGGACAAACTCGCGGCGATCGGAAGAAAGGTGTCGGGTCTTCTGTACGACCGGCTTTGCTGCGGGATCGACGGCTAATTTGTGACAAATTACCGATCGATCGATCCCGGGCATATCTTCGGGCCCCCATGCAAAGATATCGGCATACTCCCGGAGTATGGCCAAGATGTCCGCTCAGAGCTCGGGGGTGAGGGCCCGGCCAATCTTAATCCTCCTGTCCGGTCGGTCCTCGGACAGGGGAACTTCCTCTATTTCTTCGGAAGGCTCAGGTTGCTCCTTCCGATCCTTAGCCTCCCCTTTGGCTATGGTATTCACCCGGGAAGACTGACCGGAGTCACATCTGCTGACCGCTCAGGTGTAACACTTCCAGGCGGATTGGACGTCGCCGCGAACTACGCCGACCCCATTCGGGGTGGGGAATTTCATGCACAGGTGGGGCATAGAAATTATCCCACCGATCTTCATAATGGCAGGTCGGCCCAAGATAATGTTGTGGACGCAATGGAGGTTGACCACAACAAACTCTAGCTCCGTCTTGATCGACTTCGGGGATGTGCCGATCTCAACCGGGAGCGTTATTTTTCCTTTGGGGTAAACAAGAGCCCGGGTAAAACCCGACAGTGGTACACCGACCGGAGTCAGCTCCTTCCTGTCAAGTCCCAGCTTCTCGAACACGTCCAAATATAGGACATTCACACTGCTGCCAGTGTCCACCATAACCCTTTGGACGTCCGTCTCTTTCACATCAATCGTGACCACGAGCGCCTCCATGCCATGGTCACCGCTGCTAGGTTGATCTTCAAGGATGAAGGTTATGGGCTCCATCTTTTGCCTCTTCCCGGTCACCCGGGAATCCACTATGGCGACCGAGCAATTACTCCTCGGTCGGGAAGCGTCTTCCAATCCACCAAAAATGACGTGGATGGTCGGCTTTCCTGCTGGTCGGCTGCTAGACGGAGGGTCAGGGTCCCGTCGGTCATCGCGACGACCATCTCTTCGATCGTCTCTTCGGTCCTGACCTGACCGATCGGAGCGTCCATCTCGATCGGAGCGTCCATCTCGATCAGAGCGATCGGAACGGTGATGGGAACGCCGGTGATCTCTCCGATCGGTGTTCCTCTTGGGGTCTTCTCTCCTCTACCGCCGCCCACCCTGTCCAGCCCCCCACTGTCGGATGCACTTAAATATTAGGGCGTGTGGCAGTGGAATTAACGGCCGGGCGAACTCAGGGCGTGGTCTCGCTGTCAGGATATTGCCCTCGCCGGCTTTAACCGGAAAAAAGTGCCGGCTTTAACTGGAAAATAGTTTAACGACATTGCGGTCGCTACTGGAGCCTCGTCCGATTGGTCCGGAGACCCAAAATTACCTACGTGGTAGGACTTGGTGCCGGGACTTTTCCCGGGCTTAACGAGGCCGGTGGCGGCGAGACCGACCTAACCGGACATTGGGTGCCGGTGGTGGAAATTCCAACCTAACCGGACTTATTACAAATAAATTCTAACTATTACAAATTTTCCTAGGTACAAGCCCATAACCTATACAATTTGTAATTGGGCCTATACAATTTACTATCTAAAACGCCTCGGCCCACTTTAAATTTATGGGCCTGACTAGTCTATCTTAGACTTATTACAAATAAATATTACAATTTCTGAGTACAAGCATGTAACTTGTACAACTTGTAACTAGGCCTATACAATTTTTGCAATTTGGCTTGCATTCTCCAATGTTTCACACCAGCGTGCCAGCCACCTACTTCCACCATTAGCTTACATGCATTTTTTCTCTTTTACTTTTCCCTTTTTTTTTTTTTTTTTTTTTTTTTTTACTCTCTTTCTTGCCACCTTCTTGGCCTTCCCACTGCACCACCAACATCCTCCAATGAAATTTGCATGCAACATCCATCTTTTTATTTCTTTTGTTTTTCACCATCTAACAACCCCTCACCCCCTTTAGATGTACTTCTTCATCATCATAGGAAGAACACACCACACCAGGATGATGACGGTGGCTTATCTTTGACCCAGCCTTTTTGCCCATCACTCAACATTTCAATGCATGCAAATTAAGAGTTGAAATCAATAGTGAAAATGGGTATCAGATGCAGATCAGAGAAGAAAATGAAAGAGGAATATTCTAATATTGCATGCCTTTTGATTCCCAGGATGATGATGCGACGGACCTCGGCGATGATGATGATGGCGGAATCCGACGGTGAAGGGCAGCGCCCTCATCTGCTATTGCTTGCCGGAGACGGAGGGGATAGCCGCGAAGACAGAAACGGCGGCTGCAATTACATTCAGGTGGCGAACTCGAGAACGCTACGACTTCCGGTACAGATCATCTCCATAAGTTGGAGCAGATCCGATCCGAGGGAGGGTGGGCGGCGGTCGTTTGAGGAGCGGCCGGGTCAAATTGTCTGCTCGGATAACATACCGATATGTGGGTCGCCTGAGGCCATATGCCTGGTCGGTTTACTGGTATGTGGGTCGCCTGAGGCCATGTGCCCGGCCGGCCTAGAGCGGCCGGTTCAAATCGTCTGCTCCTCAAACGACCGCCGCCCACCCTGTCTAGACCCCCACTGTTGGATGCACTTAAATATAAGGGCGTGTGGCAGTGGAATTAACGGCCGGGCGAACTCAGGGCGTGGTCTCGCTGTCGGGCTATTGCCCTCGCCGGCTTTAACCGGAAAATAGTTTAACGACATTGCGGTCGCTACTGGAGCCTCGTCCGATTGGTCCGGAGACCCAAAATTACCTACGTGGTAGGACTTGGTGCCGGGACTTTTCCCGGGCTTAACGAGGTCGGTAGCGACGAGACCGACCTAACCGGACTTTGGGTGCCGGTGGTGGAAATTCCAACCTAACCGGACTTATTACAAATAAATTCTAACTATTACAAATTTTCCTAGGTACAAGCCCATAACCTATACAATTTGTAATTGGGCCTATACAATTTACTATCTAAAACGCCTCGGCCCACTTTAAATTTATGGGCCTGACTAGTCTAATTTAGACTTATTACAAATAAATATTACAATTTCTGCTGGACAGGGTGGGCGGCGGCTTGACGAAGAGTCGAAGAGAATGATGAGGAACCTTCTGATGAAGATGAGATCCGATGGCGTAGCGCCTCTATTGCATGCAATGGACAGAACAGTCACAGTTGCCGGATCAGTCTGCATGCAGCGGCGGCTTCCAGTTAACTCCCGAACTTCCTTCAAACGATTTTTTTCCTCTGCTTTTGCCTTGATCTCATACATCAACAGACCAAGAACGGTGAAAGTGAAACAAGAAGCAGATTAGTAGAATGGTTGTGGTATCAACCTGACAGCTTGAACACCTAGGTTTGAACTCTCCTCCATTTCCAGAATCTCTCCCTTGCTTTTTCTTTGAATGCCGGAACGTAGCTTCTTGCCACGGCCCCCACAGACGGCGCCATCTGATAATACTAATTCACCCGGATGTCGGTTGTATGTACTAAATGTATATATATGTAGAAGAATATAGAAGAACAAGAAGCAAGAACACAAGAAAATAGCTCAAATCCCTCTTTTATTAATGTTGTTCTTGTTGTTTTAAGAGAGAAGGGAGAGGGAGCCGAGAGAGAAAGCTCATGGCTCCAAATGGGAAAAGATCCCCTCTTTTAGAGGGCTAGAAGCCTTTTTTATAGAGCCACCGAGGTGGCGGGTTTGACCCATCTCGGGTTTGACCCGTCACCTTTGACCCCGAGCCGTAGACCAAGACCCGAACCGCTCGACCCGACCCGACTATACACGGACCGGGGGTATATAACTTATCATAAAGCCCCCACAGCCCGTGCTCTGACGACGAGTTAACGAGGAAAGGTTCGGGCTGGAAAAACAGGTTACACGGTCCGTGACATATGCCGGTTGCCTCTTTAAAAAAACCTTAGGCTAATCAAAAAACCCAGTGGGAAAAACTTTAGCCAAGGGAAAAAGAGTACAACGCTAAACACAGTCTAGTGGACCGAAAGGGAACGCCCGACCCAGTGGTCGGACTTCAACGCAACTTGCGAAAGGTCGAGCCCAACCGGTTCAAAGACCGGATGGGCACGACTAGGATCAGGAGATCTATCTAACCAACTACGGGGTTGGATTCACTTACGACCGAGAGATCGGATCTATTCGGGTGAAGACGCTACTCGGGCGAAACTAAAAAGCGTTCGGGCGAAAAGAACGTGTTTCGACCGTTTTGACCGACGAACGCGCTACTCGGGCCAGCGCAGCCCCCACTCCCGCAGGTGCAAGAATCGCCAGCACAAGGGAGTGGATACGACAGGTTGCCGATCGGGAAAAGACATCGCGGTCGGGAAATACCTCGATCGGTTCCACGATGCGAGTGCACCCGGCCACAACTACTACGTCGATGGTCGGGAACGATATTGCTAACGAGCGGTACAAACATATCGCTAAAAAAAGCGGTAAAACATCGCACAAAGAAGGTAAACACATCGCTGAAAAGCGGCATCGCTGAAAAGCGACATCCCTAAGAAGCGGGGTAAATACATAGCGCGGCATCGCCCAAAGGCGGTATATACATCGCTGAAAAAGCGGCATCGCTAAGAAGCGGGATAAATACATCGCGCGGCATCGCCTAAAAGCGGAAACAACATCGCTAAAACGCGGCATCGCTAAGAGGCGGAATAAATCGCACGGCATCGCCTAAAAGCGGAAACAACATCGCTAAAACGCGGCATCGCTAAGAGGCGGAATGCATCGCTAAGAAGCGGAATACATCGCTGAAAAGCGGCATCGCTAAGAAGCGGTATCACCCGGTATAACCGGACTCATAGCCCCGGTGGTGGCAATGCCGACCTAACCGGTTATAGAGTTCCAGTGGTGGCGTGGCCAACCTAACTGGTCTGTAGAAACACCGGAGGCGGCAACGCCAACCTATTCGGTCTAACAAGGCGCGTGGCTCACTTTCCCTTCTCGTCGGAGGTGGTAGTGCCGACCTGCTCGAGGTGGAAAAGCGCGTTGGACGACCGGGCTAATAGCCTCCAGGCGACCCCCACGCCAGCATCGCAGAGTGCCAGTGGTGGCGAGGCCAACCTAACTTACCGGCACCCCAAGCCCGGTTAGGTTGGTATTCCCACCACCGGCACTTAGAGCCCGGTCAGGTTGGCCTAGCCACCATCGGCATTGTTAAGCCCGGAAAAATCCCGGCACCAAGTCTTACCACGTAGGCAATTTTGGGTCTCCGGACCAATCGGACGAGGCTCTAGCAGCGACCGCAATGTCGTTAAACTATTTTCCGGTTAAAGCCGACACTTTTTTCCGGTTAAAGCCGGCGAGGGCAATAGCCCGACAGCGAGACCACGCCCTGAGTTCGCCGGCCGTTAATTCCACTGCCACACGCCCTTATATTTAAGTGCATCCGACAGTGGGGGGCTGGACAGGGTGGGCGGCGGTCGTTTTAGGAGCGGGCGGGTCAAATCGTCTGCTCGGGTAACATACTGATATGTGGGTCGCCTGAGGCCATGCGCCCGGTCGGCTTACTGGTATGTGGGTCGCCTGAGGCCATGTGCCCGGTCGGCCTTGAGTGGCCGGTTCAACCCGTCTGCCCGGATAAGGCGATGCTGGCGTGGGGGTCGCCTGGAGGCTTTTAGCCCGGTCGTCCAACGCGCTTTTCCACCTCGAGCAGGTCGGCATTGCCACCTCCAACGAGAAGGGAAAGTGAGCCACGCGCCTTGTAAAATTATATTGTAGTTTAATCCTGAGTTATAAGATTGCTTGCTCATGTAGGTGACAGGGTGGGCGGCGGTCGTTTGAGGAGCGGCCGGGTCAAATCGTCTGCTCGGATAACATACCGATATGTGGGTCGCCTGAGGCCATATGCCCGGTCGGTTTACTGGTATGTGGGTCGCCTGAGGCCATGTGCCCTCGTTTCCCGATCGGCAACCCGTCGTATCCACTCCCTTGTGCTGACGATTCTCGCACCTACGGGAGTCGGGCTTCTGCTCCATAAACCAGGGCGAAAGGTGTCTCCAAAGTAGCCTCTCTCGGGGTCGTCCGATAAGTCCATAATACATATGGCAACTCATCGGCCCAACTACGACCGGCCGAGTGTAGCTTCTTATTCAGACCTTCCAAAATCGTCCGGTTAGCATTTTCAACCTGCCCATTTCCCTGCGGGTAAGCCACCAACGACCAGACGTGGGTCGTCCCGATCGTGGCCAAGAAGTTTTGGAAGTATTGGCTTACGAAATGACGGCCATTGTCGCTGATGAGATGCACAGGCACGCCAAAGCGGGAAATTACATTGCGCCAAAAGAACCGAGCACACTGCTGAGATGTGATCGTGGCTAACGGCTCGGCTTCAATCCACTTGGAGAAGTAATCGATGGCGACAATCACGAACTTTCTCCGACCGGAGAGCTGTGGGAAGGGGCCCAAGATGTCTACCCCCCACCTAGCAAAGGGAATTGCGCGATGTATTTTGCCTCTTAGCGATGCCGTGCTTTAGCGATGTTGTTTCCGCATTTAGGCGATGCTGCGTGATGTATTCCGCCTCTTAGCGATGCCGCGTTTTAGCGATGTTGTTTTCGCTTTTAGGCGATGTCGTGCGATTTATTCCGCCTCTTAGCGATGCCGCGTTTTAGCGATGTTGTTTCCGCTTTTAGGCGATGCCGCGCGATGTATTTATCCCGCTTCTTAGCGATGACGCTTTTTCAGCGATGTATATACCGCCTTTGGGCGATGCCGCGCTATGTATTTACCCCGCTTCTTAGCGATGTCGCTTTTCAGCGATGCCGCTTTTCAGCGATGTGTTTACCTTCTTTGTGCGATGTTTTACCACTTTTTTTAGCGATATGTTTGTACCGCTCGTTAGCGATATCGTTCCCGACCGTCGACGTAGTAGTTGTGGCCGGGTGCACTCGCATCGCGGAACCGGTTGAGGTATTTCCCGACCGCGATGTCTTTTCCCTATCGGCAACCCGTCGGGGTCTTCCGATCCTTAGCCTCCTCTTTGAGTATGGTATTCACCCGGGAAGACTGACCGGAGTCACGTCTGTTGACCGCTCGGGTGTAACACTTCCGGGCGGATTGGACGTCGCCGCGGACTACACCGACCCCATTCGGGGTGGGGAATTTCATGCACAGGTGGGGCATAGAAATTATCCCACCGATCTTCATAATGTCAGGTCGGCCCAAGATAATGTTGTGGACGCAATGGAGGTTGACCACAACAAACTCTAGCTCCGTCTTGATCGACTTCGGGGATGTTCCGATCTCAACCGGGAGCGTTATATTTCCTTCGGGGTAAACAAGAGCCCTGGTAAAACCCGACAGTGGTACACCGACCGGAGTCAGCTCCTTCCTGTCAAGTCCCAGCTTCTCGAACACGTCCAAATAAAGGACGTTCACACTGCTGCCAGTGTCCACCACAACCCTCTGGACGTCCGTCCCTTTCACATCAATCGTGACCACGAGCGCCTCCATGCCATGGTCACCGCTGCTAGGTTGATCTCCAAGGGTGAAAGTTATGGGCTCCATCTTTTGCCTCTTCCCGGTCTCCCGGGAATCCACTATAGCGACCGGTTAATTACTCCTCGGTCGGGAAGCGTCTTCCAATCCACCAAAAATGACGTGGATGGTCGGCTTTCCTGCTGGTCGGCTGCTAGACGGAGGGTCAGGGTCCCGGCGGTCATCTCGACGACCATCTCTTCGATCGTCTCTTCGGTCCTGACCTGACCGATCGGAGCGTCCATCTCGATCAGAGCGATCGGAACGGTGATGGGAACGCCGGTGATCTCTCCGATCGGTGTTCCTCTTGGGGTCTTCTCTCCTCCCCACACACTTGTCCAACTTCCCCAGATTGAGCAAATCCTCCAATAGTTGGCGCAAGTGGGTACACTCTTCAATGTCATGCCCGGCACATCGATGATAAGCGCAATGCTTACTCTTGTCGGGGCCGTCTCGATCGGGATGGGGGAGTTTGATGAGATTGCGGGACTGGGCGTACTGCATGGCCTCCGCTGCGGATCGGTTCAGGGCCGTAAAATCACCAGGCCTGGTGCGGGATCGGGGATGGTCATCACCCGATCGGTGTTCCGCCCGGCCGGCCGGTTTACGGGACGAAGACCTAACCTCCTGCGAGCGCTTTACGGCATTCGCCTCGCCGGCGTTGGCATAATCTGTGACCCTTCGAAGGGCCTCCTCATATGTGGCCGGGGGGTGTAAAATGAAGTCTTGGTACAAATAACCCGCCCGGAGGGAGATGTGAAGCATATGGGTGGCGGTCGCATCATCCATGGGCTCGACCTCCCCGACCACCGCCTTCCACTTGACGAGGAAGTCGGTCAAGCTCTCCCCTTTAAGCTACTTGGCCTTCTCCAGATACATATAGGGCTTCCTCACCACCTTGGTAGTGATGAACTTCCTCACGAACTTGATCGCCAAGGTATCAAACTTGTCGATCGAGCCCGGCTGCAAGGTTCGGAACCATTCCGCCGCTCGACCGGTAAGCGTGGAATAAAAATCCCTACACAATACGGCGTCTGATACGCCCTTCAGCATCATATTGCTGTAGAAGTCGTTAACATGGGCCTCGGGGTCCGTCCGGCCATCGTAACTCTTCTCTTCAGAAACCTTTAAATCAAGCGGGTAAGGCTGAGCCATCACTGCCGCTGTAAAAGGCGTCTGGTGTAGGGTCGATTGGTCGACCGGGGGTGTTGCAGGGTGCGCGTTTCTGAATTGCGCAAACTCCGCCTGGAAGTTGTAGAGTAATCCTCGGGTCTCGTTGAGCTCGGCGGCTTGGGCAGCTTGGGCTGCATCCCGAGCGCCTCGTTGTCGGTGAGATCTCGACCCGCTATGCCCGGATGAAGCCTCCTGGCTGGCTTCTTGCATTTGTACGTCTTCTTGCTGGCGATTCGGGTCTTGGGGCCCCAAACGTTGCCGCATCTCCGGTCGAAGACGATCAAAAACTGGCGCTCGGGTAACTTCTTCGGGGTCCTCCACTTGGGTGGGAACCTCGGCTGCTTGCTGGGCCTGCCGTGGTGCCTCCATCGCATCAGCACCCCCAGACCCCAACCGCGAACGAGCCGAGCGTCGAGCCCGGGAAGCGGACTGATGCTGCGGCTCTACCTGTGCGGCCGGGTAAACTGGAGGGGCGGCGGTTGGAGCCGTGTACGCAGGCGTATATGGTGGATAGCCAACCGGGGGCGTGTAGTACATCGGTTGGCCAGGCCAATACCCATACGGCGGAGGTGGGACCGGGTATGGATACTGGCCGGGATACATCATCGGCTGTTGTGGATATGGCTGACCGGGTGTTGGGTACCCCGGTTGAATGTAGTTCACCGGCTGTTGGGCGGCCGGGTATGTGTTGGATGGATGCGGTGGTGAGAGATTGAGGTTGATGTCCATGGTCTGACCTTGTTGTTGCGTTGCCTGGTGGTCGGATGAACTGGCTGCATCCGCCTGGTCGTCAGCAAAAAGGTTTTGTGCCCACGGATACATTGTTGATGAAGGACTGGGTGCTCGTCAAGACGTTTGCTTTCTTGCACGGGTCCCCACAGACGGCGCCAAAATGATACTGCTAATTACTACGTAAGCAATAATTAAACAAACCCAAGACCAAATAAAGCAAGTAAATATTTCTATTGATTACGGTGAAGGCCCTAAGCACAATCTACTTGGTTGCTCTGAGTACCGATTGACTGCGGTCGGGATTCTCTAACAACAACCTATCGATCGTCCAAAAGTCCCCTACATTGTAGCTACTGTGGGTATTTATAGCCACTGCGCCGGAGACACAAATCCGGTCGTTCGGCATGCTCTCCACGTAGCCACCACGTGTCATCCTCCCGGGTGCCCTATCTGTCGTCGCAAGGAGCCGCCACGTGTCCTTTGTCAGCTCTCTCGCCAAAGGGCTACCGTTCGGTAGTCGACACTGCCGCTCGGGCGATTCCCGGTCGGACCCCGACCAGGTTCTTCACAAGAAGCCCGACCTGTTACCTGCAAAGCCAAGAAGAAAAAGACAAAGGCACACCAGCCGGGTAAAATTATGTCGGTCGGGGTATTCCCTACCACTTTTGAATTAGTATTTTCCACCTATAAATACAAATTGTACTTTCATTTGCACTCTATATTGTTCTTTGGTTCATGATTTCATTTGATTTCAAAGTTTTATATGGTTGTTTCTGAATGCATCCTGCAAAGCTAGGGGCTCAAATCTCATAGTTCATTTCAAGGTAATATTATGATTCTGATAGGTGTAAACTATGTTCACATTTTCATCTTTATTTTGATTTGTTAGGTGTTTGTATATCAGGATATGTTGTTACATTGTGTCCAAATGTATGTTTAGTTACTGGTGTAAATGTATGTATATTTGGGGTATATGTTATTTGATTTTGACATTTTTTTCTTTAAATACTCTGAGATCAAAGTGTTGCATTCTGCATGTTGGATTGGTTGTTTTCTTCAATTAATTGTGATTTTTTGTGTTGTGGTTACCTGATTAAAAAGCAAGACCTCTAGCCTACTGTGAATGGGTTTCGACAAAAAGAAATTGAGGAGGAAGAGGCTTGGTAACAGAACCCTATTGGTTTAGTTTTTATGGAAGAGCGTAGAGATGCGATCGAGGATGATAACGACGGTGATTTTGATAATTTTGTAAGATTTTATGAAACTTAGAGTTAGTATGTTGAGTTCGAGATTTGTACATGTCATTCAAGTTTTTATATATTTTTTTTAACAAGCAGCGTTAAGGGTTTACGTGGTTCGTTGGGCAAACAGCAATCAAGCAAAAGCTAAATTGAATTGAGGGGTAAAGACGTTGTAGATAGAGGCCATTTCTCATCCTACTTTGCCTTTTTCTAAAGAGAGTGGAAATGTGAGGGTGAGGAAAGAGAAAAAGGAAATTGAGAGATTTTTTTTTTTTTAACCAGTAGTTTCTATGTTTTTCTTAAACAAATTTATAATTGTAAATTTATATTAATAAATGTTTATTGTAAATTTATACTAATACAATGTAATAGAGTCAGTAGCATTAAAAAATGATTATTAAGACAAGTATAATTTATTTTATATTGTGGATACATTACTTTTAAAGTGATGTGAAATTGAGGCCCACTTTTGAATGTTGATTGGATTTTCAGGGATGTAGTGTGAATAGTAGATGATGTGCAAATGGGATGATGTGGAAATGAGATTATTTTTTAGAGTGGGAGATATTTGCAAGGATAAGTTCAGCACTAAACTTTGTCTAATAATTATTTATTATTTAATAATAATAATAATAATAATAATAATAATAATAATAATAATAATAATTGGTCAAATGAGATTAGCAATATGAATACATTTATTGTGTTTACATTTATTGGTAAAGTTTTATATTAAATCATTACTTTCTAATATAATGATTTAATATTGAAAGCGACAAGAACGTCAAAGATTTGCCCCATGATATATGTTAAGCTGCCCTATATTCGTGAAAGGGATGCACAACCACAATCAACCTACACGAGCTGCCCTACCCGGACTGTGGCGGCGCCGGAAAATGGAGAATGTCGAATTCGATCCCAGCCAGAACGTCAGAACACTACGGATCGGAGACTGGTCTGGGAATTATTCCCAGAAATCGGCCAAAGATGTGAGAATCGTGAGTCTACGGTGCCTTGTGTGACAGTCAATTTCAAGGAGAATTGTCTTATTGTGAAAATATCAAAATGGGATTGGGGCAATTTAGTGAGGACAGAAGAGAGAGTCTCGCTGATCGGGCGTTTTGTGGGAGAACGACCGACTCTGGATTCTCTTAGGGCTAATCTACGAACTGCGTTGCGACTGGAAGGGGATCTCCAGGTGGGATCCTTAAATTGGAGAAACATCCTCCTTCGTTTCTCATCTGAAATTGATTGTAAAAAATCTTGGAAGTGGAACCAGATAGCGATTGGAGGCAGTCGACTATGGCTTTCGCGATGGAGGCCGGAGCAGAACATCAATCCAGGCCGTGATTCCCCCTTCGCTCTGGTATGGTTTCAATTGCCCCTACTACCTGTGCATTTGTTTGATTTTGAGGTGTTATCCCGCATATGTGAGCCGATCGGAGAACTTGTTGAACTAGATTCGGCCACAATATGACGGTCTAGACCACGTGTAGCAAGGGTTAGAATAGAAATTGATGCATCTAAGCCTATTATTGATCGTGTGTGGATTGATTATGTTGGTGAAGGAGGAAGGGTGGATGGATTTTGGCAGAAATTTGAGGTGGAAAGAAAGCCAAATTTCTCTTCTATGTGTGGTCGGTTTGGTCACTTGCAGAGGGACTGCAGGCGTAGGGGAGAGGCTGAAGAAAGGGTGACTCGGCCGGTTAGATTGAGAAAGAGTGTGGAATCTGTTGTGAATGAGGATAGACAGGATGTTGCTGAGTGTTGCCCAGAAACTGTTCGACGAGTTGTCGAAGAGGGCCAGGTCATGGAAGATATGAAAGACGAGACTGCCATGGGCCTCAAGGAAGCTGAGCAAGCAGTCTTAAAGCTAAAGAAACATGATGGCAAACCGGAGACCTCAGCTAGACAAAGGCTGGTTTGGCTTCTATAGCTGATGAAATAATAATGGAAGCAGCTGTGGGGCTACTTGATGAAATAGCTGATAAAGTTCTTCAAGAAGATGGACTGAATAAGTCTAGAAACAAGGCTAGGGTGGAAAACTTTGGTTTGAAAATAAATAATGAGAAAGAAGGCATTCGCAAGAAAGATATTGAGCTACCCGGAGCTGCAAAGAATATAAGGGAAGTTGAGTCTTTGACAAGGGGCAATGCTGAGGAGAGACAGAGCTCATCTAAGGAAAAATCTGCTAATAAGGAGCCTAAAGTGGTGAAAACTGAATACAAGGGTGATACAACATCAAGCTCCTGTTGTGAGAAGCCTAAAACCATGACTGAAATATCCATGAAGGACCTATGTAATATCATTGGAAATTTGAACACAAGAAAGAGCAAAAATGCCAGAAAGTCTGTAAGTTTTGGAAATTCTGACACTTCCTCCTTTGAAAGCTCAGACAGCTTGAAAGACCTAACAATTTCTCAGGATGCTCTAAGCTCTAGCCTAGCCTTAAGTTTTAATACTTGGGCAGATGAACTACTTGTAACACCCCCATTTTCCAAAACCTAAATCTGAGAAAATTTTAATTTTTTCCTTTTATTTAATTATAAAACATTGTTTAAATTGCGGAAGCTAAAAACAAAACGAGGGAATAGGGCATGCTACCGCCACGTTTAGATATGATATCTGAACGCACAGGCTAAAACCAATACTACTAAAACAACCCATAATTTATACTATTACAGTGAATTAAATACAATTGTCTAAATTATCTAATAAATTATAAAACTCCAAAGATTAATCGAAATGGGTGAAAATTGCTCTCATGTTTCAAATGTCATTCAAGATGTACCTGCAAAATAATTAAAGAATAGAAAACAAAGAAACACACAGATTCAGCATTAAGTTTGTAAGATCTACTTCACCCTGTAAAACATTTTTGCACATAGCACATAGGAGCAGATAATTGGCATATAACATAAACCCAACCCTTTAAACATTTAATCTTTTCTTATCAATAGAGCATAATCATATACAACATAACTCAAATATGAAATACTCAGAATTTCCAACAACCACAATTTCCCAACAATACTCATAATTTTTAATACCAAATCAGTAGTTCTCACAATCGATATTTTAGGAAACTTTCAAAAGTAATATATTTTTTTCCATCATGGAGGAACACCAATCTCAATGCAATGGGCAGGGTCTTGTTTCATCAAGTCCTAGTGAACAGTAATCACTCTACTGGACACTACACAAAATCCCATTCAATCTCAAATAATGTGCAGGGTCTTAATTATTTATGCCCTAGTGAACAGTAATAACTTTACTGAACACTACGCAGAAATCCCATTTAAACCAACCAAATAATGGGCATGGTCTTCTTCAATAAGCCCTAGTGAACAGTACTCACTCTACTGAACACTACGCAAAAATCCCATTAAGACCCTGCCCATTATTTGAGATTGAATGGGATTTTGTGTAGTGTTCAGTATGGTGATTACTGCTCACTAGGGCTTTGATGAAACAAGACCCTGCCCATTGCATTGAGATTGGTGCTCCTCCATGTTGGAAAAAAATATATTTCTTTTGAAAGGTTCCTAAAATATCTATTGTGAGAACTATTGATTTGGTATTAAAAATTGTGAGTATTGTTGGGAAATTATGGTTGTTGGAATTTCTGAGTATTTCATATTTGAGTTATGTTTCTGTATGATTATGCTTTATTGATAAGAAAAGATTAAATGTTTAAAGGGTTTATATTATATGCCACTTATCTGCTCCTATGTGCTATGTGCAAAAATGTTTTACGGGGTGAAGTAGATCTTACAAGCTTAATGCTGAATTTGTGTGTTTCTTTGTTTTCTATTCTTTAATTGTTTTTGCAGGAACTCTTGCATGAGCATTGGGCATGAGAATGAGCGAACCACCTAGAGATATTATTTATTAGTTAGACAGTTGAATTGTTAGTTATTTTTGTACTAGTACATATCTTGAGTTGTTTATTGCAAGTTGTAAATTTAACCTTAGCACTTAGGTTGTTGGTTGCCTAAGTGTGACGGTAACACCCATTTTCTTTTTGATTAGTTAATGCTTCCGCTATGAGTTTAGTAAATTGTAAATTAAGGAAAAAAATTTTAAGGAAATTTTGGATATGAAAATTGGGGTGTTACAAGTTAATAGCTAAAGCAAAAGGAAATAAGGATGAAGCTATGGTCCAAACTGTGGAGGAGGCAAGACAAGAGGTTATAGCCTTCTTCAAGGCTGCTCTTGTAGAGATGGTAGGAATATGATGACAAATCAGAGAACTTGATTCAAAAAGCAACAGATATCTTCATCAATAGAATGGCCACTACAAGAAAAATGCGCATAGACAACGGTTAATAACCGTTGTCGTAGGGGTATAATTTCTGTTGTTGAAGCCGGTGTTGTTGTAAGTCCCGCGCATAGACAACGGTTTTTTAACCGTTGTCTTTTCTAGAAACAACAACTGTTTTTTAACCGTTGTCTATTAAGTGTTGTTGAAGCCGGTGTTGTTGTAAGTCACGCACATAGACAACGGTTAATAACCGTTGTCTTTTCTAGAAACAACAACGGTTTTTTAACCGTTGTCTATTAAGTGTTGTTGAAGCCGGTGTTGTTATATGTCACACACATAGACAACGGTTAATAACCGTTATCTTTTCTAGAAACAACAACGGTTTTTTAACCGTTGTCTATTAAGTGTTGTTGAAGCTAGTGTTGTTGTAAGTCACGCACATAGACAACGGTTAATAACCGTTGTCTTTTCTAGAAACAACAACAGTTTTTTAACCGTTGTCTATTAAGTGTTGTTGAAGCCGGTGTTGTTGTATGTCACGCACATAGACAACGGTTAATAACCGTTGTCTTTTCTAGAAACGACAACGGTTTTTTAACCGTTGTCTATTAAGTGTTGTTGAAACTGGTGTTGTTAAAAGTCACGAACATAGACAACGGTTTTAAACCGTTGTCATTTCTTCCAAAGACAACGGTTTTTGACCCGTTGTCAATTCAATGTTGTTGAAACTAGTGTTGTTAAAAGTGATGCACATAGACAATGGTTTTTAACTGTTGTCTTTTCTTTAAAAGACAACAGTTATAAACTGTTATCTATTGTGTGTTGTTGAAATTGCTGTTGTTAAAAGTTACACCCATAAACTGTTGTCTTTTGTAGAAAAGACAACAGTTTCAAACTGTTGTCCATTGTAAAATAGACAACTTTTAACCGTTGTCTCAACTCGTTTTTAACCTGCTTAAATTTTAATCATATAAAAAAAAATAGAAGCATTTATCCATTCACCATGGCCAAGTGTAGTTACATTGCACAAGCTAAGCAAGGTTCATAATAACAAGTCAAAATACTGAGCATGACCAATTCTAATCAAATCATCATCCAAGTCATAATACTACAAAAAACAATTCTGATCCACGAACCAAGTCTAAATGATCACAACGTCAAATCATACCTACTCTATATAACTTGATAGAATATCGGCCCATTCTGAACGCACCAGATCAATAACCGCTTTGTCATAATCAACTTGTTGGAACTACATGTAAATAGTGAGTAAATAAATTAGTATAGATATAATAAATTTGTAAAATAATTATATGATTTTTGACAAGACAATGACAACAACAAAAAGATTAACAGATACTTAAAAAACATGCAAAATATTATTATAAGAAATAACAAACAATAATCATTGAGAGCGCCACAGGTCCCAAATAAGGGTTCTTCTGTATATGTTTACGGTCTTTATCTCCTCATATTTAACTATTAGATATGTTTACAAGATATGCCAATTGGGGAATATCTTTATTTACTTTCTTCCATCATCCTTGAATAAAAAACAGGCTACTTGTTTGCCCGTTGCCTTCTATTCTCATCTCTAAGAAAAAGGCTACAGGAACAAAATCCAATTGATAAATGTCTACCCTTTATCCAGTTTCTATAGAAAATTTCAAGGAAAGGGCTACTAAGCACAGAATTTGTTACTTTTTTCTTGTACGAGAAAGCAAATCCCACAAAAGATGAATCACTGAAGGCTTAAAGTCAAGTGTAAGGCCATAGTTTTACCCCCAAGGTTAGTAAAGCACTAAAAAACCGTTTCCCATGCACTAAAAGCAGTGTCAAAGAATAAAATTTTTGGAATTCAAATAGAAATTTGAAGGGTGCAGATATTGTAGAACAAATAATAAAGCAATTATATAAGTAATTTTTTTATAACTAATGGTGGCAAGTATTGGAAACAAACCTCCTTAATTTGCTTTAGAAGGGACTCAACCTTGTCACTCACAGATGCCCGAGCTCCAGTAACTCCAACCGAGCTCACCTATAATTTGAAACAATAAACAATAAGTTTTTCTTGCAAAAAAACTTACATGTATCATCAAAAGTAATCATTTTCCGTGACACTATTAGAGTAGAATAAACCAGTTTATCATAAGTATTATTGGCGATGATTAATGACTTAGAGCTCTATTTGAAATTAAGCAATGTTTAGATTGTTGAAATAAATATAAAAATATTTAAAATTCTGCTATAGAAGACCAAAATGACACCATAGGTAGTGCATAAAGGAGGTTAGAAAATACTCATACCTTTGCAAGGATGAGAGTTGTTAAACTATAAGATTAAGATACAAATGTCATTGAGTAAGTATGAGGAGGTGAATTCATAAGCAATTTACCTTGCTCAATGAACACAGAGAGGCCAAAATCAGTTGCCTTCAAGGTAGCATTTTCAGCTTTATTAGACAGCAAGAAATTCTCTGGCCTTATTCTTCGCATCAGCATCTCTATGGCTCTGCAATTCACCTGTCAATGTTATGTGCTTCATATGGAGTTCATTTAGAGTCTGCCTTAGGTTTTTAACTTCCATCTTCAATTCATGGGATGACTCTGCAGGGATCAATCCTGATAGAAAATCAGAAATTAGATAAAGGAGACGGGGAAAGAATGTGATTCAGCAGACAGAACTTTCCGCATTTCATGAATCAAGTAATCTAAATTAAAGTACTGCCTCCTCTGTCCCAACAAACTTTAATCAGCAAGAAAATGCATCAGAAATCTTATCAAAACTTGAGATAGATTAAGTGCCATCTAGCAAGATGATATCAAACTGCATCCCCAAAACTACAAGTGCCCAAACGGCCAAAAGTGTAGTGAGGATATTAATAAAACATTCAGAGCACAAATAATGAGCATTTCCCACAATAAACACATATAGCTAAATAATTACATCCAAGCACAGAACAGATACCATGTTATATTAATAGTGCAGAAAACAATGACATTTTACTAGATCCATAAAATAAATAATAATATCATCAAAACATATGAATTTTGTTTACAAGGAGGTAAACCATCCTAGGTTCTGTAAAGCAAATATCCAATTAAAGCCATTACTGAACAAAGTAACGAGGCACTCTCAGAGATGAACATCAACTCTCATAAAAAAGGAAATCAAAATATTTCTCTAGTTAACCTGCCTGCTGCAAGTTAGACAAATGCTTCACTATTTCTATCCTTTCATGGTGAAGATGCTTGAGCTCTAATAGTCGAAAGGAGGACTCATGAGAAATACCAAGTGACCAATACATTATAGAAGCATATATTTTGATTCGCGTAAATGAAGACCAATGTATTTCTTATCAGTTTTTTAATCCCAGAAAACATCAATTCAAGGGCATGGATATAAGAGTCATGACACAGAGGCAAACATAATATTTAATAACCCCAGTAATGTCACCAAAAAGGTCATTCCAGCTCATCCTAATACAGCCAAAGACATGTCTGTGTCCTCCAAGGATCCGTTCTCGAGTATCTGCAATGCTTGCAGAGTTTTGTAGTTCTTTTCTAGCAACGAAAGCACTGCCTTTTGTCTAAAAATTGCACCTATAGTTTTATTCTTCCTATTGAAACAAATTCGAACTAAACCATCCCACTCCTTGAAGTTCAGGTTTTGAAACGGCTTCATTGGCTCAATTCTGACTACCGAAGAATCAACCTTGGGTGGAGGTCTGAAATTGTTTCTTCCTACCTTCAGAAGATGGGAGACTCGAGCTAACAGTTGAGTGTTGACAGAAAGGCGGCAATAAAGAGTATCGTCGGGCTGAGCAACAAGCCTCATGGCGAATTCCCTTTGAAACATAATAACTGCAGCCCTGAATAGTGGCCTATGAGACAGTAATTTGAAAGTAAGAGGAGATGAGATTTGGTATGGGATATTTGCCAAGCAGATGTCAAAGTATGGAAGATCACACTTGAGAACATCCCCTTGTATAATCTGGACCATAACAGTGCAAAAGGCAAACATTCTGCAAAGACACGGTTTGTTTGAAATGTAAATATTTCATTCCGATAAACCTTACAGAAATGGAGGCAGTAGCTTCAAATAAAGTAAGGCATAGCATATTAATGTTTACACAAAAAGAAATTGTTACTACAGGACTACATGAGTGAAAGTGAAATGACTATGGTTATTCATATGAAATAATTTAATTCCCTATCTTTTAGGTCCTGTTTGGTAACATAATTAGCTTATCAGCTAATTTTGGCTTGTTTTACCACTATTAGTTGTTTGACTTAGTTAAACAACCAATATAAATGTTTGACTGATTATCTTTTTGTAACAGCTTATTGCACCAAAGTAACTTTTCGATAAGCTTTTTGAGAAAATCATTTTACATATAATCAAGATCAACTATCAGCTAATATACCAAACATCTTTCTACAATCAACTAACGCTATCAACTAGTCAAACCCACTAACCCAATCAACTAATGATATCAACTACCCTAATCCACTAACCTAATCAACTAACAGCTATTTACCAAACACATCGTATGTTTTCATTGGGTAGTAATATATCCCACAGATTTATACACCCCAAAACAGGAAAAACTTTCTAAGATAGAAGACTTGATGGCCTCCTGTCATAACCCCTGTGTTTACTAGTGTCCTAACAAATCTTTCTTGGTGAGACTTGTGGAGAGAAGATGAATAAGCAAAAAGTATAGGCATTTACAATAAGAAATGATTAACAAGAGAAATGTTAAACACTTAAACTCCACTAGTCCCTAATTGACAGCTTGTTGTAGATTAACAATCTCCTCATTCCAACTATAGACAAAAATGAATTAATAGCTTTCTCATTCATAATGATTTAAGTATACTGTTACAAAATGAGTAGAATTTGCAGTTGAATAAGAGAAATTACATTTAGCTTACTAGGTGGAGTTCCTTGAAATCGCCGTTGCAACTCGAGAACCATACAAGGGTCAAGCTCGACAGCTATGACGGACTTTCCGGCTTCTAGAAGATTCTTATTCAAGTTACCAGTACTTGGACCGATTTCGAGGATGACATCGGTCGGTTTGATGCCAGATTTCTCGACGATTGTGTCAACTAACATAGGATTTTTCAGTATGTGCTGACCTTTGGACTTGTGAAATTGAATTCCGCCCTGGTAGTGAGGGTTTGCGCCGCCAGCTCCGGTGGAGCCACGGTGACTTTTTTCTTTGCATATCTTCCCTCCTACCATGGTGAATTCTTGTTATGATCCCAGCAGAGGAATGAAGAAGGAATCGAACAGGAATGCTGAAACGATGCCGCATGATAAAGAAACGGTTGAGTAGTTGGGCTATCAGCAAAACAACACCGTTCCAATAAGTGGCAGTTAGGCAAGTTATCCTACGACGTCGTTTGACGGTGGGAGTAGTTAGGCGGTTGGATATAAAAGTTGTTAGTTCGATTTGTGATGTATGAAAACACTTCAATGCAATTCTGAATTCTTCTCATCTTTCTCTCCTATTCTCTTCTCTTCTAAAATTCCCAAACCCTAGAATCGTTGCAAGTGGTATCAGAGCCCTCAAATGGAGGCACGACTGAACCAATTAGAGCTTGTGGTCGCCGATCTGAGCCTCCAAGTAGACTCACAACAGAAATCGACTCAGGAGCTAGTAGAAAAGCTGGTTGCTCAGTTGGATAACAGAATGAGCGATTGGAAGAATGAAATAGTGGAAAAGCTACGATTGAACCGTCCACAACCACCACTGATGAAACTTACTCCAGGCGGATCCTCTGTTAACGGAGTCAGGCAAGACACTCCAGCCGGTTCACTGCCAGGCCAAGCCGCACCACCAAGGAGAGCGGAAAAAGGTCCAGCTACTTCAGCACCAGTGGCTGGGATGGATGGATCGGATGATGAAGGGGAGTTGGAAGGATCTAATATGGCCAGAAGAGAGCAGTTCGCCATGATCCGGAGGCATGAACCAGGTCCTCCTATGATGAGGTATCGGTATGACTTTCCCCCTTTTGACTATGATCAACCACGATTGTGGATTAGTAGATGTGAAAGGTTTCTCTTGATGTCACATATCCCTAAAATTGAAGTTATGCATGTGCTTTATGTCAACCTAATTGGTAGAGTAGGGCTATGGTATGAGGGGTATTTGACTGGAATCGAAGGTCCTTTTGTGTGGTCACATTTTGCTGAGGCAGTATGTAGAAGTTTTGGGGAAGATAGTGGAGCAGTTATGGAGGATTTCACTATCCTTAGACAAACTGGAGGAGTTTTGGACTTCACAGATAAGTTTGAGGAGTTGAGAAGCCAGCTTGTCCAGAAACACCCCACACTCACTGATCTATATTTCCTAGAAGCTTACACTGCCAGGCTCAAACCAAACCTCAGATGTTTTGTGAAAACCATTCAGCCAAAAACCCTAGCATATGCCATGTGGTATGCCAAACAGTTTGAGAAAGGGTTACAAGCCAATGAGCCACCAAAATCATCCTACCACTACAATACCAGGCCAACAACCACTATCCCAAACCAAAAGCCATACACTACTAGCCCTAAACCCACAAATTCCCTTGGATCCACAGCCTCCAATATCCTGAGTACCTCTGCTAAAATTCCTGAAACAGCTAAGTTCAAGACACAGTTAAGGGAGCAGAACAAATGCTTTAGATGTTTCGAGCCTTGGCAACATGGCCATAGGTGCAAGAATTCCACTCTCCATACCATTGAGGAGGGAGAATTTCATGATGCCCCTGAGGAATTGGTGACAGAAGGTCAGGAACAAGGACCTATGGGAACACAGGAACAAGCTGAGGTTTCACTTTATGCCATGATGGGAGGGGAATGAATGAACACCATCAAGCTATTGGGATCCATCCACAAACAAGCAGTGGTCATCCTTGTGGATAGTGGAAGTACACATAGCTTCCTAGATCCCAAACTCCTCACTCAGCTAAGGATAGAACCAGAAAGAACTCGGGTCCTCAATGTGACAGTAGCTAATGGAGAGCAAATGAGATGTGATACCATTTGTAAGAAACTGAGATGGCAGATTCAGAAGGAAGATTTTGAAAAAGATTTCAGAGTGTTAAAGCTGGGAGGATGTGACGTGGTCCTTGGAATGGACTGGATAGATCAGTTTGCTCCTATCCAATTACATACTAGGCCTCTAGGTATATCATTCCACAAGGAGGGGAAGAGAGTGTTGCTGAAAGGATTAATCAGGAGGCCACATAACTTGCAAGAAGCAACAAAAAGGGACCTTAAGAAGTGGAAAATTATGGTGTACAAGGATTCCTTGTGCAGTGTGAAGGGATCAGCAGAAAAGAAGCTGAATGCAGATCCAGTACATGCTATAAGGTGGAGGTTCAAACAGAATTCACAGAGCTAACTACAATACTGGAAGAGTTCAGTGAGTTGTTTGATGAGCCTCAGATATTACCCCCAAAAAGGGCCTATGACCATGCAATTCCCTTGATTCCAGGAGCACAGCCAGTAAACATTAAACCATACAGATATTCTTTTGACCAAAAGAATGTAATAGAAAAGATGGTGGAAGAAATGCTAGAAGCTGGGGTGATTACTGAGAGTGTGTCATCATTCTCATCTCCTGTCTTACTGGTGCCCAAGAAGGATGGAACTTGGAGATTTTGTGTTGATTATAGAGCTTTAAATAACATCACTGTGAAGAACAAATATCCTGTTCCAGTAGTAGAGGATCTTTTTTCTGAGTTGGCAGGCTCTAAATACTTCTCTAAATTGGATCTGAGGGCAGGATATCATCAGGTGAGGATGAAGGAGGGATAAGAACACAAAACTGCTTTTAAGACTCACCAGGGCTTGTATGAGTTTAGGGTCATGCCCTTTGGCCTTACCAATGCCCCAGCCACATTTCAAGCCCTAATGAACCACATATTCAAACCATTACTGAGAAAGTTTGTCTTAGTTTTTTTTTTTTATGATATCTTGGTTTACAGTTCAGGACCGAATGAGCACTGGCACAATCTAAGAGAAGTGTTGAGTCTGATGAGGGAACACAAACTGCTAGCTAAGCTTAGAAAATGCTCCTTTTCAAGGAAAGAAGTAGAGTATTTGGGGCATGTTATATCAGAACAAGGACTGCACACAGATCCTTCCAAGCTTAAGGCTGTTGCAGAATGGCCAAGGCCTGTTTCTATCAAGGGACTGAGAGGGTTCCTAGGCTTGACTGGGTACTACAGAAGATTCATCAAGTCATATGGGGTGATTAGTAGGCCCCTGACAAATATGTTGAAAAAGAACTCTTACCACTGGACTGAAGAAGCTGATTGTGCCTTTGAGAGACTTAAACAAGCCTTATGCTCAGCCCCAGTGTTGGCCCTGCCTGATTTCCAAAAACCCTTTATAATTGAAGCTGATGCATGTAGTAAGGGGATGGGGGCAGTCCTAATCCAAGAAGGTAAACCAGTGGCATATTTCAGCAAAGCATTTGGAGAAAAGCACATGGGGTTATCCATATATGAGAAAGAATATATGTCAATCATTAATGCAGTGGAGAAATGGAAACCATACTTATTGGGCAGACATTTCATTATCAAGACTGACCACCATAGTCTTAAATTTCTATTAGATCAAAAGATCACCACTGTTACTCAACAAAGAGGACTAGCTAAACTCTTGGGACTACACTATACTATTCAGTATAAGAAAGGCATTGAAAATTGTGTTGCAGATGCCTTGTCCAGAAGAGAAACTGATCAAGAAGGGGAAGTCAACAGCATCAAACCCATGCTTAATTCAGTGTTCACAATTAGACCTCAGTGGATGGAAGAGGTGTTTGACAGCTATGATGGTGATGAGTGGGCCCAAAACAAATTAACAGCAGCCTTGATCACCCCTGGAACTGATCCTAAGAACACTATTGAGGATGGCTTGATCAGATTCAAGCAGAGGCTTTATATTGGTACTAAGGGGGAATTAAGATCCAAGCTAGTATCTCAGTTGCATAATTCCCCTCTTGGAGGGCACTCTGGCCAGCAAGGCACATATCAAAGATTAAGGGCTCTATTCTATTGGCAAAAATTGAAGAGGACAGTCAAGGAATTGGTGGAAGGTTGTGACACTTGCCAAAGATGCAAGCCTGAGACTGTGGCTCCTCCTGGCTTATTACAACCATTGGCTATTCCTAAACAAGCCTGGAGAAGCATATCTATGGATTTTATTGAGGGATTGCCAAAATCCCAAGGGAAGGAGGTGATTCTGGTGATTGTGGACAGGCTTACTAAGTACAGTCACTTCATTACATTGGCTCACCCATATACTGCTGAAATAGTGGCCATGACTTTCATGGAAAACATTTACAAATTACATGGCTTACCTGAGGATATTGTAACTGATAGGGATTCAGTATTTCTGAGCAAATTCTGGCAGGCTACATTCAAACAACTACAGGTCCAACTGAGCATGTCCACAGCCTACCACCCTCAATCAGATGGCCAAACTGAAAGGGTAAATAGGTGCTTGGAGACCTACTTAAGATGCATGGTATTCAGCAAACCTAAGGCTTGGGCTAAGTGGTTATATTTGGCAGAATACTGGTATAATACAAACTTCCATTCTTCTTTGAAGTGCACTCCCTTTCAGGCACTCTATGGTTATAGCCCACCTATGTTAGCCTTAAATCCAAGTCAAGGGAGAGGAGATGGGGATTGGTTATCTGAAAGAGAATCAATGTTGGCAGTACTCAAAGATAACCTTAGAAGAGCTCAGGAAAGAATGAAGTTGCAGGCTGATAAGGGTAGGAGTGAGAGAAGCCTGGAAATAGGGGATTGGGTGTATCTTAAAGTACAACCCTACAGGCAGGTTACGGTGGCCGTAAGGACCAACATCAAACTTACATCTAAATATTATGGCCCCTATCAGGTGATAGAAAAGATAGGAACTATGGCCTACAAATTGGCATTGCCATCCACTGCCCTCATCCATCCAGTCTTCCACATTTCTCAGCTAAAAAAGAAGGTGGGAGGCAGTGCAGTGGCTCAACTAGAGCCACCTTTGATTGGCCAAGAGGGTGAGCTGCTGGTTCGACCAATTGCTGTCCTTAATAAGCGTCTTGTGATGAGAAAAAATCAACCTGTGTCCCAAATTCTTGTACAATGGGCAAATTTGCCAAAAGAAGCTGCAACATGGGAAGACTTCTATCACATCATTAACCAATTTCCAACCTTTGATCCTTGGGGTCAAGGATCTTTTGATGGGGAGGAAATGTTATGATCCCAGTAGAGGAATGAAGAAGGAATCGAACAGGAATGCTGAAACGACGCCGCATGATAAAGAAACGGTTGAGTAGTTGGGCTATCAGCAAAACGACACCGTTCCAATAAGTGGCAGTTAGGCAAGTTATCCTACGACGTCGTTTGACGGTGGGAGTAGTTAGGCGGTTGGATATAAAAGCTGTTAGTTCGATTTATGATGTATGAAAACACTTCAATGCAATTATGAATTCTTCTCATCTTTTTCTCCTATTCTCTTCTCTTCTAAAATTCCCAAACCCTAGAATCGTTACAATTCTGCGCTCTGTAGAGAAAACCCTACGAAGGTTACGAGCAAAGAAATTTGTGAGAAGGCGTACGGAAAAGAAATTTGTTTGAGGGAAGAAGAAATTTTGTGAAAAAAGTCTCAGAGGGAAATTTTGTTTGAGGCGCGCAATAGGGTCTGAAATCTGCTCAGAGCGAGGGAATTAAATTTGAACTTTGTTTGAGATAGAGATTTTTTGCTAAGTGTTTAAAATATGGAAGTCAAAAATTTAATTATTTTGTAGGAAAAAAAGTGTTCAATTGACTCCCTAAGTGATTAGATAGTGTAGTTGAGTCCCCTAAATAAAACAAATCTCTATTTAAATCTCATAAACCTGTAATGTTATTCAATTAAGTTCAAAGTAAAGTCTTCACATGGTAGACACATGTCGTTTAAAATATTTTTTGTGTTTGTTTTTTTTTTTTTTATATAAACTTTATTTATTTATTAAAATATATATTATATATTAAAAAAAAAACTAACGGTGAGAGTGCGAGACCTCTTCTGCCGGCATTCTTCGCAGTAAGTACTTACTATGCCACCAATCACCAACCACCACCACACAGCTTCGCCGGAAGAAGCTACTACGCGGAGGGTACTATAGGTCGACGAATGAGAGAGGAATCTGTCGATTTGTTGCTGCGACGAAGCTGCTACGCGGAGGGTACTGTAAGTTGACGAATGAGAGAGTAATTTGTCGATGTGTTGCTATTGGTGGCTCGTCGTTGCAAAGAGGGAAATTATACTAGCGCTACTAATATAAAGATCCAATTCAAATACAAAGATCACGGCCCAATGAATGGGCTACAGCTAATTATGCTAGCGCTATTAATAGGAATCGAACCCCAAGTGACTAGGTTGAGGCCGCGTATAGCCTAGAGACGACTAGACTAGGGTGCCTATAGGCCGGGTATATTCATGATTTTATAGGGACCGGGTCCACCATAAACCGGGCGATATAGATATAGAACAGGGTAAGAAAATATTAGCTTTATTTACCCGGGTCGCTAGACCCAAAATAGTACCGGGTATATAGGTACAGAACGCGAGATTCATAGATTTTTATACTATAGATTCATAAATTCTATACTATAGATTTATAAAATCTTTGGTGAATAAATTTATATTTAAATATGAACGAGAATAGAACTATTAAATTAACTTTTGAATTGTATTATTTCTTTGTTATGCACTATATTTGGACAAAAAAATTTAATTACATTTTTATTTTTGTTCTAGATCTTCTAAACATCTATTTTCATCTCGTAACAAAAATAATGAAGGACCAAATTATAGGTAAAAGATAAGGTGTAACACTATAGTAAATAAGAGTTAGTGTGGCTTGGTGGGTTTAGCTTTATTTGTTATGTTAGAGGTCATAGGTTCTATCCTTAACCTATATTTTATACAATCATTGTCATCTTAGATGTTACACAGAACCAAACGCGTTATATCTTAGATGTTGCGCTTGAGTATATAAGTGTTGATTTATAAAATCGTTGTCTTGGTTTTCACAGACAACACAGAAACAACTCAATTGTATACCAGATGTTGCACTTTAATGTATAAAAGTTTGTGTTGCTTAGTTGGTTAAACTTTAATTGTTATGTTTGAGGTCATAGGTTTGACTCTTATTGTTAACATTCTTGTTTATATTTTATACAACTGTTGTCTTTTATAAAATAATGATGCGCAAAGACAACGGTTTTTTATAACCGTTGTTTTTGTAGTGTTGTGTATTCAAATACGCTTAAAGACAACATACCAAAGACAACGGTTAAGTAAGACCGTTGTCTTAAACAAATAAAGAACGCGTAACGACAACAATTATATAAAACCGTTGTTGTTGTAGTGTTGTGTATTCAAGTGCTATTAAAGACAACACATAAATGACAACGGTTAAATAAAACCGTTGTCTTTTATAAAATAATAATGCAAAAAGACAACGGTTTTAAAAAACCGTTGTCTTTGTAGTGTTGTGTATTCTAGTGTGCTTAAAGACAACACACCAACGACAACAGTTAAATAAAACCGTTGTCTTTTAAAAAAAAAAAAGAGCGCACAAAGACAACGGTTTTAAACAACCGTTGTCTTTCTAGTGTTGTGTATTCTAGTGCGCTTAAAGACAACACACCAACGACAACGGTTAAAAAAACCGTTGTCTTTAATAAAAAAAAAAAAAACGCACATAGACAACGGTTTTAAAAAACCGTTGTCGTTGTGGTGTTGTCTTATCACAAAATGCACAAAGACAACACAGTTATAACAACGGTTAAGTAAAAACCGTTGTCTTTGACAAAAGTGTTGCATCAAAGACAACGGTTTTGGACCAAACTGTTGTCTTTTATACAAAAGACAACACTTTTCTTAAAAACTGTTGTATTTCTAGTGTTGTCTATGTGCATTTTTCTTGTAGTGGGCAAAGCAGGTTGAGGAAATGATTTCAAGTGGCTCAAGTAAAAAGGGGAAGACTAGAATGGCAAAGCAGGCTGAGGAAATGATTTCAAGTGGCTCAAGTAAAAAGGGGAAAACTTGGACTAGAGGGGCTGTGGTGGAGAAGCTGCATGACCTTGTGGATAGTGATGAGGCATTTGCAGTTGAGATAGATGAGGCAGTGAAAGAAGTTAACTCATACATGCATTTAGTTTATGACAAGGATAAGAGAAGGTACATTGAGGAGAGTGAGGTAATGTCTCTCAAAGCAGTTAAAATGTTCTGGCATAAGGTGAAGGGTAGGCCAGCTGTAATGAAAAGGCTTGGGCCTGATGATGAAAGAACCTAGACTATTTGGTGGTGCACTCTGTGAGTGGGCCACTAGGCTAGGGTGATTGTGTAATCTGGATGATTTGTGGCCTACTGGCCTATGGATGGAGGAATAAGGAGGGTCCACCAAGCTTGGTGGACCACTAAAAGTTAGAAGGAACAGATGAGAGTAGAAATCTGACAAGGGCTTATAAAGTGGAGGTTGGTGATGCCATGGGATGGATTCCACAATGGAAGATGACATCCCATATTCTGAGATCTACTTCTGCAAAGATATTGGGATGTTGCAGATCTGTGCTTGATGATTATTATGAGTAGTGTGCTCTTAAAGGGGATCTGGAAATGAAATTTTGGAGCAATAGATGAATACAGTTTTGATGAGCTGATCTGCAAAATCTGCAGATAGTGGCTCCTGAAGCTGAAATGATGGTTTGTTGACAAGCTACTGCTGATTGCTCTAATCTTGATGAATCTGCTATGGATGCTTAATGATATTGGATTGCTCTAAGATGTTGAGAGCTGAGAATGAAATAGAAATTCAACCAGAGATGTCAGTTAGGATGCATGATCTGCAGGTCTGATTCTGAAGGACTATTAGGGTGCTTAATCTGAGATGATGAATAAGGAGGGCCACCTCTGGGGTGGTCTATGTGGCAAGTCTTTGAATTCTTGAGAAGGAACAAGGAGGCAACATGAGCAGTGTTGGACCTAAAAGATGCACAAAGTTCTGGAGCTGCCTAACAGAACTGAGATCTCTTGATCTTTGCAGAAACAGTCAAGGGCACTATGGTGGAGATTGTGGATACCATGGAGCTGATTCTTATCTGGAAATTGATGCTTCATGAAGAGAAAATGGTCTCATAAGATTCAATTTTTTGATGATAGAACAGCTTGATCTGATCTGCAGCTTTAGAATTGAACCTGGGATTGAAAATCTATGAGTTATGGAATTTAGTTGTGAAATTGACCTTGTTGAGCTGAGATTTTGAACAGAAACAGAGATGAAGATGATGATCATGTCTGCTGCAGATCTATTATACAGTGGGAGAATTGCAGAATTCAAGAGGTTGGAGAATAGCAGCAGGTGCTTCAGATAATGGAAATTGATATGAGATTGGTTTTGTAGCCCCAAGGCAAAGCTTTAATGTGGAGTCTTGGGGCAGCCATGGTGCTGATTCTACTATGGAAAATGATGCACTATGATTATGATTTAGAATAAGAAATGGCTCTCATTTGAAACTGGAGGTCTCAAGCAGAAGTATAGCAGAGATGAGCTGAGGAATTGCAACTGATTTGCTGAAGCTGGCTCTAAGATGGCTGAATCAAGCTTGTGTTTTGTGTTTGGTTGTGGTCTCATGCACATGGTGGAATAAGGGGGGATCTATGGGGTTGATCCTTGAAGGAATAAGAAAGGTTCACCTTGATGGGTGGACCTTTGCTAGACTTCATTTGCGTTGGTTTTTTTAGGCTTGTGCCATTGTAATTTTTAGCTCTTTAGCCTTGGTTCTTAAGGCCTTGTGGCCCTTGCTTTTGTAAAGCAAAAGCCCTTGTCCTTTTTAGCCATAGGTCACTTTTGGACCTATGGCGTCTTTTGTAAGGCCTTCTGCTTCTTTCAGGGCAAATTATGCAGTGGACTCGTGTCCACAATGCATTGTGGACACGAGTCCAAAACAACGTCGTTTTCAGAGAAAATGCGTCATTTCAGTTTTTAAAAAAATTTGATTTTGTCTCGCAGTTAATGTCGTTAACGGCGTTATTCGTTTGTGCCATTATGAATGCACAGTTATGGGATTATGAATGTACAGTTATGGCATTATGAATGTACAGTTATGGAATTATGAATTTAAGTTATAAAATTATGAACACAGAGCTTTGACATTATGAATTTACAATTATGAACATATAGTGATAAAATTATGAACATAGAGCTCTAAAATTGTAAACATCGAGCTTTGAAAATTATGATTTTACAGTTATTGCATTATGAATGTACAGTTACGGAATTATGAATGTACAGTTATGCAATTATGAATGTACAATTATGCAATTATGAATGTACCGTTATGAAATTATGAACACAGAGTTCTGACATTATGAACTTACAATATGAACATATAGTGATAAAATTACGAACATAGAGCTCTAAAATTGTGAACATAGAGCTTCAAAAATTATGAAGTTACAGTTATTGAATTATGAATGTACAGTTACGGAATTATGAATGTACAGTTATGGAATTATGAACATAGAGCTCTGACATTATGAACTTACAATTATGAACATATAGTAATAAAATTATGAACATATACTCCTATAACGAAGCGGTCTGAAATTTAAAAAAAAAAAAAAAAAAAAAAAAAAAAAAAAAAAGAAGAAGAAGATAACAGTGCCGTTAGGCACTGTTACCCGTGTACAGCATGCATGCTGGACACGGGATCATAACATAACGATTGTTCTTTTAGTGTGGAATAAAGTTCATGGCTCGCTATATATATATATATATATATATATATATATATATATATATATATATATATATATATAATTTTACTTTTATTACATTATTATTATTATATTGAATATTAAATTAAATATATTATTACGTCCTAATAATGTATATATATGTACGTTACATATGTTACAACACTAATAAATATAAATATACTATAATTTGATTGGAAATTAATTAAAACTAATTAATTAATAATAATTACTTGCCAATAATAATAATAATAATAATAATAATAATAATATTAATAAACAAAATAAGTACTTACCTTAATAATACTTATTATTCTTATTAAACTCTCTCCATAATTCTGACCATCCTAAACTTTGTCTAATAATTATTTATTATTTAATAATAATAATAATAATAATAATAATAATAATAATAATAATAATAATAATAATAATAATAGTAATAATTGGTCAAATAAGACTAACAATATGAATGCATTTATTCTGTTCACATTTATTGGTAAAGTTTTATCTTAAATCATTACTTACTAATATAATTTTACTTCTATTACATCATTATTATATTAAATATTAAATTAAATATATTATTACGCCCTAATATTATATATATATATATATATATATATATATATATATATATATATATATATATATATATATACACTAATAAGAGCCCAAGAGAGTTAGGCCTATAATGGGTAGAAAAAATGGCGGTCACAGATTTTAATCAAATGAATGACTCAGATTGATTAAAAGATTGATCAGATTTAAATTTTACACTAAAATTTCCTAAAATACCCACACATCGTTACTAATTCCGTTAAAATTTTAAGAATTGCCGTTAGTTCACCGTTAACTTACTCATTGATTTTAATAAAAAAAAAAAGTCGTAGGTTCGAACCTCATCCCAATCAAAGTTGGCATAATTAGTACTCTATTTTACTCTTATTAAATTATATAAATAATAATTTAGTAGTTACAACAAAAAATAATACATAGCGGATTATACTAGCGGATTTGACCAGCGAATTTATTTAATTATTAACATTGGGTAGAAAAAATGACCGTCAAATTATTAAATCAAATGAATGGTTCATATTGTTCAGGTTTTAATTTTTTTCTTGTAAGATTTTCTAATTTATCCTTAATTATATGATTATCCATTTAACTTTTTCGTTAATTCACCGTTAGTCTAATTCTAATATTAAAGTCTAATATAGAATTATAACTACACCATTAATCTAATTCTAATATTAAAGTCTTAATAGAACTTAACCACAAATCCTAATGTCGGAATCTCCTCAAACAATATTAGTATATATTTAATATTTTATGCCCTAATTTTTATTTGTTCTCCCTTATGTCCCGTATTTGGTTTCAACTATACCTATACAATTATTTTATTGACAATTATAATCAATCTTGACTATATTATCTTGCATTTGTAAACTTAGAATTATCTGTTTAACCCGCACGGGCTTAGCTCAATGGTTTAGTGGGTAGTATTTGGGAGAAGAGACCAAGGTTTGAACCTCGGCGGCGGCAGTGCGGGAATTATGTCCAAAGTGAGCAGATTCCTTGTGCGTATCAGCATTTGGCCTTGTCTGCTGAACCATTGAGTCATCGTGATTTACAACTTCCCACAATGCTCTGTCGGGTCGGAGTGTGGGAGACCCTTGGGGTTGGGGACTCAACCTTTGGAAGAAGAATTACCTATTTAAATACGCAAATTCAACCTTCAATTATCTATGCATGAACAATTTCAATATAATCCTGCCTTAATATACTTTAAAGTACTTATTTAACAAAAAAGCATTGGGCATTATCCCAATCGCGCAATGCGCGTAAAAAACTAGTATATATATATATATATATATATATATATATATATAGGTACGTTACATATGTTACAACACTAATAAATATACTATAATTCCTTTCTAAATAAATATACTATAATTTGATAAGAAATTAATTAAAACCAATTAATTAATAATATTTCATAATTACACTTTCCTTTTTGAAAAATTTTACAAATTTATAATTCTCATATTTTCTACCTATTGTTGGTCCCAAAGGAGGTGTGGTAAAAGTCTAGAGGGAGGGGGGGGGGGGGGTGAATAGACTTTTAAACGTTTTTGCGAATACAACAATCACTAAGGCAACAGAGATATCAAGACTCTTAACTAGATTGTTAGAGTCTTGTGCACCGCGGAATAAATAAATAAGTGTTGTGTGATTGTGTAAAGTATATCCACGTGATAAGCGATAAGTAAATAAAGCAGTAAATGACATAAGGGAATTTATAGTGGTTCGGAGGTGATGTAATCCCCCTACTCCACTTGCTCTTATCGTCCAAGAGCAATTCACTATATCCACCACTTCTTGGTTCCTAGATACAATGAATTTTCGTGATCTAGTGCTTTGATCACTAAACCCACACTAATCACGCCCAGTGCCTCCAACACTGATGTTTTGGATTTCACAACTCCGTGCTACTTTCCCCCTGTCTTCCACGATCCGGTCGACGTATCCCGTGATCTAGTGCTTTGATCACCAAGCCCGCACTAATCACGCCCAGTGCTTCCGACACTGCTGTTTCGGATCTCACAGCTCCGTGTGACAATCCAGGATTTCACAACTCCGTGTTACTTTCCCCCCTTCCTGCACTCCAGTATGAATATCACTTGTTTGTAGAAAAACAAGTTTCACTGGCTTCCAACTTTGAGACTTCTTGAATGGATCTTCAATATGCAGCAAGTCTCATAATGATGAAGATTTCAAACACTCTTGAATATTTTCTCTTTGAGCTCTGAGTGTTTTTCTCACTTGAATATTTTCTCACTTTTGAGTATAGCACTTGTTCGTATGAATCTGTTCGTTGCTTGTGTTGGAAGTGCTTTCATCTGCTTCAATCTTCATCCTTTTATAGCTGGTTTTGAGAATTTATCCGTTGGAAAAAAAGACAATCTCAAATTTGAATTCTTGTAGCCTTTGCAGAGGATCTGTAGCTTCTTCAGAAGATCTTATTAAAAATAATATCTCTTGACATTTGAGATATTTCAGTCGTTGCTTAGCTATTGGTCCATGTGAAGAGATATTTAGATCTCTTGATCTGGGTCTCATACTGGTGGTGAGATTTCAATCCTTGATTGACTTTGACTTGTGAACTTCACCTTGTACTTCATCTCATACTGCATCTCTTACTTCGTCTCTAGGTTTTATTATACTTCATCTCATACCGCATCTCTTACTTCGTCTCTAGGTTTTATTATATATTTGGAAGCCTCTTTTGAAACCTCAGCTCCTACTTCATCTCATAGAGCTGATTTTGGCTTATAAATCTCTTACTTTGTCTCTAGGTTCTATTAGGTTATATATTTCGAAACCTCTTTTGAAACCTCAGTTCCTACTTCATCTCATAGGTTTTATTATATATTTCGAAACCTCAGCTCCTACATTTTGACTTATAAATCTCTTACTTTGTCTCTAGGTTCTATTAGGTTATATATTTCGAAACCTCAGCTCCTACTTCATCTCATAGGTTTAGGTTTTATTATATATTTATTATATATTTCGAAACCTCAGCTCCTACTTCATCTCATAGGTTTAAACCTCTGCTCCTACTTCATCTCATAGAGCTGATGAGCTGATTTTGGCTCTCTTACTTCCCTACTTCATCTCATAGAGCTGATTTTAGCTCTCTTACTTCGTCTCTAGGTTCTATTATATATTTCGAAACCTCTTTGACCTCTCTGATTTTGGCTCTCTTACTTCGTCTCTAGGTTCTATTATATATTTCGAAACCTCTTTGACCTCTTTTGAAACCTCAGCTCCTACTTCATCTCATAGAGCTGATTTTGGCTTCTTTAATTTTGCCTTATAAAATTATAGAGAGTGAGTTTTAAACCTAAGACCTTGGGGTTTATTCATCAAGCTTTCATCCATCTCACCTGTACAAATTATTAGTCATTATAGCATTCTCCTTGATGTACTTCTTTCTTTCCACAGATGCTTGATCTCCAAGATAACTCCATGCAATCTCGTTTGCTTCTCGTTTCTTCGTATGAGATTTTATCAGTATGACTTATTCTTTGAGTTGGGGCGTGTGGGTTTATTTTAGTATACATATCATATGCATACATCTCCTTCTTGTTCTTCTTCTTCGTATTTTTCCCTTTTTTCTATATTTGTTAATTTTCCTTTCATGGTCTATGACACGCCTAGACTTAATAAATAAAATTGGGGATTCTAAAATACAATTTGACATATTAAAATCTATTACAATATATTCCTAACACCTATAAATACAATGGATTGGTGAGTTTGAAAATCATAATATTTCATTTTGCACTGTTTCCCTCTTCTTCCCGTCCTCTCTGTGGAATCATATCTTGGTGTTGCACTCATGGAAACGTAAGTAATTTTTTACACCTTTCAAGATTATTATTATTATTATTATTATTATTATTATTATTATTATTATTATTATTATTATTATTATTATTATTATTATTATTATCATTATTATGATTATTATTATTATTATTATTATTATTATTATTATTATTATTATTATTATTATTATTATTATTATTATTATTTGCAATTTTCGCTTGAAGTGTTTTTAGAGTTGCTGGATCCGACGGATTGGGCGTTGATGGAGACCCTGGTAAAATTAGCTACAAAGCTGATTTTGTAATTTTCCGATGGCAAGGAAGGGCAAATGTTTTTCTTATCGGAAATCAAACTCCTCTTCTCCTCACAGGCAACGAAGCGCTTTGCTGAACCGGAAAGTGATTCATTTTTAGTTTTTTTTTTTCTCTTTAATTTATTCATCTTAGATCATTACAAGATGTATACGAAGAACGAAACAAAACCCTGGTTTCAACACCAAAAATACAAAAGTTAATGATAGAGATCAATGACTAAGTCACGGATCTGAACTACCAAGTCTTATTTACTTTTTTTTTTTATTGTGAATCAATATAAAATAGCCAAATTTGTCGAAAGATAAAAGAAATTTAAAGGTCAAAATAACGGAATAAGCTAACTACAATTAATACAAAATTATATAAACAAAAATCCTCATCTAGAGAGATTTCAGAGACAAAGTTCAAGATAAAAAGTAAAAAATCATCAATTCACAGTGAAATTGATATTTTTGACCTTTTATCTTCAACTTTGTCTTTGAAATTTCTATTGAAGTATAGACTTCAATGAAAAATTCACCAAAATCGAGCAAAATCGAATTTCAAATCGAAGCAGCTAAAGGCATGAACTCTATTAAAAATAGAAAAAAAAATTACATATCGCGGAAAAAAAACACTTGAAAAAAAAAATCAAACTTTAACTTAAAATTGAAAAAAAAAATTTCCCCTAAATACCTAGATTATGTTAATCTCCATTTACATTCTTTCATGAAATTATTATGATAGCGACGGTGATTTTGATAATTTTGTAGGATTTTCTGAAATTTAGAGTTAGTATGTTGACTTCGAGGTTTGTATATGCTATTCAAGTTTCTATGCTTTTTCTCATCCCACTTTGCCTTTTTCTAGAGAGAGTAGGAATGTGACCGTGAGAAATTCATAAATATAATACTTTTCATGTGGATATATTTGTGGCAATTTCATTAAATTATAATTAATAAAATATAAAATATAATTAAGGAATTGAAATTATCAAATTAACAAAATATAAACATTTATAAATTTTTGTAAATACATACATATATACACTTATGCACTATACTAACCATACAAAATTTAAATCCTACTTTTTTAATTTCTAAATGTAATTGTTAAATTATAAATCTATCAATATAAATTATAATTAGTGAAATTATATTATAGAATTTTTCAATATATGTATCAATAAATATTATGTGTATATACAATGTAATCATATAAGAAAATGTATCCGATTAGAGTTTAAATTTACCCATACAAAATTTAAAATTTACATTTTTAAAATTAATTTCTAAGTATAATTCTCGTAGTTATTATTCATACTTTTAGAATTTATATATATATATATATATATATATATATATATATATATATATGTGTGTGTGTGTGTGTGTGTGTGTGTGTGTGTGTGTGTGTGTGTGTGTGTGTGTGTGTGTGTGTGTGTAATGGATTTAATTACCCGGGGTAGACCCGAATCACTAAACCCAATAAATAATAAATAGGAGAAGACAATGAATGTGTGTGTCACGGGGACAATCGTTGTATTAATGATCTTTCGTAGTGGAATTACAAGGAGTGTAGTAGCGATATAAAATGTAAATGTCCATAGTAAGGCAAGGATATACCCTTTTATACTAATAATCCTCCCAACCAACCCCAAGAGAATAGGGCGGGCGGTTGGATCTTGGTTGACCGAGTCACGCGGGGAGACCCCCGTGGTAGTCCTCGCCCTGGGGTCCCCCGCGGTAGTCCTCGCCCGAGGTCCACGCCGGGGACCCCGTTGGCGTCTCCATGGCCCCTCGTCTCACGCCGCGACCCCCGGGTCGGTTTGCCCCGAATCCATTCTCCTAATATATCCATCATGTCCCCCAACAGGGGTCCTCGTAGTAGACCTCAGCCGAGGTCTTCGCCGGGGACCCCGTTGGGGTCCCCAAGGCCCTTCGCATGTCTTCGCGAATCTCGGGTCGGTTTGCCCCGAGTCTCTTCTCCTAATATATCCATCATGAGTCTCTCACTCTCTGAGTTGCGAGTCTTCGTCAACGACAGAGAGTAGCTCGAGTCGAAGGTCGACCCCGGCCGAGGTTGACTCCGACCTTGGCCAGCGCTGATGTCGTCCCCAACTGGGGTCCACGTAGTAGACCTCAGCCGAGGTCTACGCCGGGGACAGAGTGGGGGTCTCCCAGGCCCTTCGCATCACGCCGCGACCACCGGGTTGGTTTGCCCCGAGTCCCTTCTCATAATATATCCATCATGAGTCCCCCACTCTCTGAGTTGCGAGTCTTCGTCAACGAAAGAGAGTAGCTCGAGTCGAAGGTCGACCCCAAGCCCACGGGAAGACGTCCGCCCCGCCTCCTTCCGCTTTGGCCAACTTTGGTGTGATTCCATCGCGATCAGGATTTCTTCTCTTCCGCAAGAACACTAACAAGTCTTGGACTCCTTGGCATCGTGTATGAGACTTAGATTTCTGCGTTCACTTTTGGGCGAGCGAACGCCTAACCTCAGCTGGCCGAGGCCGACCCCAACCGGGGAGACCACGAGGTCGACCCCGGCCGAGGTTGACTCCGACCTTGGCCGGCGCTGAGGTCGTCCCCAACTGGGGTCCACGTAGTAGACCTCAGCCGAGGTCTACGCCAGGGACCCAATTGGGGTCTCCCAGGCCCTTCGCATCACACCGCGACCCCCGGGTCGGTTTGCCACGATTCCCTTCTCCTAATACATCTATCATGAGTCTCCTTGATGCGTCCTCCTCTCGGGCGAGTTCATAAGGTAGCCGTCCTCCACTTGGGCGTCCTCCTCTTGGGTGAGCTCATGAGGTAGCCCCCTTGATGCGTCCTTCTCTTGGGCGAGCTCATGAGGTGGCCCCCCTGATGCGTCATCTTCTTGGGCGAGCTCATGAGGTAGCTGTCCTCCTCTTGGGCGAGCTCATGTGGTAGCCGTCCTCCTCTTTGGCGAGCTCATGAGGTAGCCCCCTTGATGCGTCCTCCTCTTGGGCGAGCTCATGGGGTAACCCCCTTGATGCGTCCTTCTCTTGGGCGAGCTCATGAGGTTGCCCCCTTGATGCGTCCTCCTCTTGGGCGAGCTCATGTGGTAGCCTCCTTGTTAGAGAGAATCGGGCTTTAGGCCACACTTAGCCGAGACTGCCCCAGCCGAGGTCACCTCTAGGCGGGACAATCCCAGCTAAGGTCGCCTTGGGAGGGCTAAGCTCGAGTCCCCCTGCGCCCTCCTTAGTCGTGTTTAACTTCAGTTGATGAATATCCTCATTGCCTCGGCCCAGACCCGGAGTTTGGGCTCTACTTAGCGGTCTTGCCATGGATTGGCTTTAGTAGTTTTTTTTTTTTTGGGTAGTTGTAGTTGCTTGGTTAAGGGTACCCCTTGGTCCAAGAACTCTTCCGTCGGGTGGCGAATGAGGTCGGGCCTCGTGCCCACTTAGGGTAGCCCGTAGGCCCCAAGTCACCGGACTTGGGCGGTTAAGCTCTTCCGTTGGGGTTTGTACGCGAGGTCGTGCCTCGTGCCCCCTTAGGGTAAGCTCGTCGGCCCAAGTCACCGGACTTGGGCCGTTAAGCTCTTCCGTCGGGGTTGGTACGCGAGGTCGTGCCACGTGCCCCCTTAGGGTAAGCCGTTGGCCCCAAGTCACCGGACTTGGGCCGTTAAGCTCTTCCGTCGGGGTTGGTACGCGAGGTCGTGCCTTGTGCCCCTTTAGGGTAAGCCTGTCAGCCCCAAGTCACCGGACTTGGGCCGTTAAGCTCTTCCGTCGGGGTTGGTACGCGAGGTCGGGACTTGTGCCCTCTTAGGGTAAGCCCGTCGGCCCCAACTCACCGGACTTGGGCCGTTAAGCTCTTCCGTCGGGGTTGGTACGCGAGGTCGGGCCTCGTGCCCCCTTAGGGTAAGCCCGTCGGCCCCAAGTCAGCGAACTTGGGCCGTTAAGCTCTTCCGTCGGGGTTTGTACGCGAGGTCGGGCCTCATGCCCCCTTAGGGTAACCGAAGAGGCTGGATAGGTACCTCCACCCCTCCCGGAATAGTGAAAATGAGTCTATGCCGAAGTTTTATTGCGTTTATTGAAGTTGAAGGGGGGCGGACCACCTTACAAGATATAAATATTGGGAGTACCACGCCTTAGCTTGGCGTTGGTAATTCTCGATGAGGAGGTCCGGTGGTTGCCCTCGTTGAGGTCGGGTTCGTATTCTTCTGTCCAGGGGGAAGGTACGACTACCTCAGAGGGGGTTCGGGCTTCAAAGTCGTAGGACGAGGAGAATGGTGTAACACCCCGTGTTACGGCCTTCAATCCCGGATTAATTATTTAATTAATCCCGTTAATAATAATTAAATATGATTTAATTCGGTTAGGTTTCCCTTTAATTAATTAATGAGGTCCACCATGAACCGTGGACCCTTGCCTAAATGAGAGTCTTAGGATCCTTGACTCATCTATAACTCATACTTAAGGATCAATAAAACTATACGATGGGTCATCCTATGTATTCAAGTACCTTTTTATTGTGCACATGGGCATGGGGCTTGTCGGGACTTGAATCGGTGCATTCTTGGGATTTTTCCCGAAGAAATTCACTCTTCCTAGTCACCTTCCCGCGGGTCCCCAACGGGACCTTGATGGGACCCTAACGGGTCCTGGACGGGACCTTGGCAGGACCTTGACGGGTCCCTGACAGGAGCTTGGCAGGCGGACGACCGCCCACCTCGCGCCCACTGGTACAATGTGCTGATTTCTTAACCCCTCGTTTTATTGATTCGTGGCGCACTTGTGTGCCTCGATTGATGAACGCCAGTCTTGGGTAAGGAACCATGGGTCGCCCAAACATGGTGTCATCGGTAAAAGACCTTGACACGCAAGACACCGTCGGAAAAGCACAACCAATTGCATTACACGTGGAGTTGAAGTTGGATTATACGATGCAACCGACTAGGGATGATTGGCATAAAGGATTGTGCAGACCAAGGAGACGAGTTGGGAACTCGTGCTAAGGACTCACAAAGGCCTTAAAAGTCAAAATGCTAAGGATGGATCGGGACTCCTCCAAACCATGGATATCGTTCAAGCAAATCAAAGGACTCCTTACATGTTGTATGGAATCAAGAACGACGTAGCCCGTGGTGCTAGGAAAAAAGTAAAGAGCACATTTGTGCCAAGATCTCAAGGGTCATTAAGGACCCACAAGGAAATGAGATGACTCGTAAACTTACCGAGTCATTCCACAACGAGATTAGGTAACCAACTGCGCTTCAAGAAGAAAAAGAGCATGCAAGGACACCTTCATCATTAAAAGTAATACAAAAGGGCACAACAAGCCGAACCTCGGAGAAGCCATGAAGTCTTACTAAGAATTTCACTCACTAAAGAAGAGATGAAATTCAATAAGAAAAAGTCAACCCAAAGCTTATCGACTCCCAAGAGACTTTGGGAAGAATTTGGGAAGTGCGCCCTAAGAGATCGGCTTGGTTGACCAAACTTGGTCAAGACCTTAGACGCATTAACGAAGTAAGTGTTAAATCATCACGGGAGATTCCCTCAAGATAGGAGAGAAGGATGAAACTTTAGCCTGGGAAGCAAGGTCTAACAAGGATCTTAAAGTCAAGCAAGTGCCAACACCAAGGAAGAAGGATCATCAGTTCGTCAATACGTCGGGATCAAAGCATCAAACCAGAATAGTCACTTAAAATCGAGAACCCTTAACCCATCCTAGCCGAATTCCTTTCCCTCCCTCGGGAAATCGGCCCCCTCCTTATTTCAAAACCCTTTCTACCCTTCAAACCACATTCTTGATTCCCTATTTTAACGATTCCATACAAAGTGGCAACCTCACACCCTAAGTTGCAACCTTGAAAACTTTGATCCTAATTCCTAAATTCACTTTGTCCTTAGGTTTGAAACCCACTCTCTTAGCCCTTTAAACCTAATCGTTCCCAAAAACCTAGCACACATAGACATACAATTATACAGTTTCCCCGCAGAATACTTTCTCTATAGGACCACCGTACTACCTTTGACTCGTTACCCCCGCAATGATTTCTAAGCTTCGGGGACGAAGCTTCTCGTAAGGGGGGGGGGAGTCTAACACCCCGTGTTACGGCCTTCAATCCCGGATTAATTATTTAATTAATCCCGTTAATAATAATTAAATATGATTTAATTCGGTTAGGTTTCCCTTTAATTAATTAATGAGGTCCACCATGAACCGTGGACCCTTGCCTAAATGAGAGTCTTAGGCCTATTAGGAATAAAGGAAGTAGGCATTTTACTATTCAGATTATGATTAGGATTCTCTTTAATTAATTAATATGGTCCACTATGGACCATGGACCCTTATCCCTAAAACAAGTCCTTAGTCCTATAAGGAATAGAATTAGTAAACCCATACCATTCAGGCCCTAATTAGGAGTCTTAAATATATAAATAGGGATATAGAAGGCACCTAGATCTTTCACCACCATAATCTCTCACCACACAAGAAGTTCCAAGAATCCCCTTAGGAGAAATCAAGAAAGAAGAAAGCTTAAAGAAAGACCCTTCAAAGCCAAGGAATTAATTAAGGCTAAGAGGCCATGTCTCAACAAAACCTATTTTCATAGCTATGTTTCCCTTCTTAGGATTTCCCCCATATTCTTGTGTGATTGATGATTCGTTATAATAATCTTGATAATTGGTATTATGATTCCATGGGTGATCTTGATGTTCTTGAGAGGTTCTTGATGATTAAATGGAATTCTTGATGTTCTTGATGATTATGTGATGTTCTTGATGATTATATGATGTTCTTGATGTTTATGTGTTATTTCCTACCGAATCTTGATATTAAAAGATGAATCGTGTTCTTGTTGATTTAAAAGGGATTAGAACCCTAGGTTGTATCGTGAAGCTCGTGTGGTATTAATTCTTGGTATATTGGGCGGGAATTCACATGTTTGGGTGTTGATTATGTTTAGAATAGCATGATAGGATATGTGCCGTATGTTTCTTGATTTTGATCCGTTAATTGTCCACGTGTTGTGATTAATCGCATTTGAAAGTGTCTAAGCATGGTTCCGGGTTCCACGAAGGATCCCGGGGCGTTTGTGATGAAAAGAGTCAGTGGGGGGTAGGTGGGGGTAGGGGACCTGCCACCTACCCGCGGCCTATTTGGGCATCACCGGCAGCGGGCAGCTGCCCGCCGGGCACCCGCTGCCCGGAATAGTTGCCGCCGGCGGGTGAACCCTGAACCTACCGGCTACCCGCTGGTTTACACCCTACCTCGGGTTTCCGGCTTCCCCGTTTGACGTTCCCCCGACCCCCGTGGTGTCCTAACGGACCCCTCCTATCGTGCCTATGTCTAGTTTGATTTTCGGGTACCGTTCGTAGGTCGTATGAGTCTTATATATTGCATGCTAGTTGAATTAGTATCCCGTTGACCTAGGTGAAAGAAGTATGAACCCCTAAGGAATATTCTTAGTATGTGAAGGATCACGCATAGGTTTTGTTATACGTTTTCTCCCCCTTCAATGTGTTAATGTGGGTTGCATGTGCTTGCTATGTGTTATGTGTGCATGTAACCCCGATTTGGTTGAGATCAATCGGGCTATACGGGCAGTCGGGTGGGCTGAGAACCATCCCAACTGTTAACCAGGCTGGTAGAGACCGGTCAGGTATATAAATATTATATAGGACAAAGGTCCACTATACGGGCAGTTGAATGGGTTGAGAACCATCCCAACTGTTAACCAGGCTGGTAAAGACCGGTCAGGTATATAAATATTATATAGAGCTGCGGTTCATCGGTGGTTGCGATCGACCCCTCCGTATTGTGAGACGGGGCAGGGTGCTGCGGGGCCGTGTCAGAGCTATATGCGCTGACCCTCATGTATGGGCATGCGATTGGTCCTGTGGCGCCAACAAAGTGTGCTATGTGATGAGATGAGAAGAATTGATGATATGACTGTTATGGAAACGTGACCATAGGGCTCTTGCTAGTAATGCTTAATTGTGATTATTGGTTGTGCTTATCTATAACTGTGCCCTATGTGAGAATTGTATATGCTTGATTATGACTGTTGATTGTGTGTACCCCTATTTGTCGAGTCGGTTCCCTGATTTGAAAGCTAGAGTTTCTTAGGATATATCTTCATGCTTCGAAATGACTTTTCGTATATCTATGTATATAACTATATGTATTGTATTTCAACGCGTTGGAGTGGGTTACCAGCATCTCTCGCTGAACAGATATATTTGGCTTTCAGGCACAGAAGAATAAGTCACTGGAGCGTGCTAGAACTTGGAGCGTAGAAGTAGGTAGTTTCCCTTTCGGCCTGCGTGCCATGCTTATGCATTTACATTATTGAGGATATTAGTTAGTTAGCCTGTGCACCTGAGTTCTCTAGCTCAGGTGTGGCATAGCACCCCGTACTCTTGTATTATGTTTTGGGATTTAATGAGATTTCACCTTTATTTTATAAGTTTTAAATGTCTTGAAAATCTGGGGTGTTACAAATGGGGTCTCCCTTGTGACCCTCCTTGGGGTATAGGTAGCGTAGTAGGGTGCCGTTGTAGGGTCTTCCGTGGAGTGTGTTTTCGAGGAGTAGGTAGGTAGGGAGCTCGAGCTTACACGGGGAGGACCGGGTAGGCCTCCAAAGTAGACTTCTTGAGGTCCTCCACCCGGGCTATCTTGGAGATGTGTTCGGGGCCGGGGTTGAGGGGCTATCTTGGGGAGGACGCCTGTCTTCTTATACTCCTTAAGGTGGTATAGCCAGTAGGGAGCTCGAGCTTGCACGGGGAGGACCAGGTAGGCCTCTGAATTGGACCTCTTGTGGTCCTCCACCCGAGTAATGTTGGAGATTTATTCGGGACCAAGGTTGAGGGGTTGGGCCGAGTAGGTCCCCTAGTAGTGAGCGGGGGCGTCCCCCCGATACTATCGTTAGGAAATGTCAAGTGCTCCTCATGAGCTCCTTCCTCTTCGCGGAGAGGTACCTCTCGCGTTGTTGCACCGGCTTAATTGTGGGGTCGACGGCGAGCCTGTGGGTGATGATGTCCCAGTTGAGGCCCGGCATGGGGGTCGGGGCGAGTTGGCCTGTCCTCGACCGGGGTGCCAGATGCGTGAGGTGGTCATGTGCTTGGGTGCTGCGCCCTCTCGAGGGAGGCGGAGGCGGGGTCAGCACCCTTCGGGTGGCCTCCGGGCCGACCTGCGTACCTCCTTGGAGCCCCTCCGCGAGGCGGGCCGATGTCAATGAGGCCTACTAAAGTGCGGCCGTCCCCTCCCGAAAAAGAGCGAGATTTGGAGGAGGAGGGGGGCCAATACACCATTGCGGTGGTTGGTGAGGTAATCTCGATGGTCACCCGCCGACCTCAAAGAAAGGGTTCGTTGTTGACTGGTGGTCCCATTGAGGCCACCCCCGGTAGGGGAGGCACGGGTGTTACGGGAGCCGCGAGAGTTGGACCTCAACCTTGCCATAACTAGTGGAACATGGAGCATGCTCGAGCTTGTACGTCAACTCTCAACAAGAGCACCAATGATGGATTTAATTACCCGGGGTAGACCCGAATCACTAAACCCAATAAATAATAAATAGGAGAAGACAATGAATGTGTGTGTCACGAGGACAATCGTTGTATTAATGATCTTTCGTAGTGGAATTATAAGGACTGTAGTAGCGATATAAAATGTAAATGTCCTTAGTAATGCAAGGATATGCCCTTTTATACTAAATAATCCTCCCAACCGACCCCAGGAGAATAGGGCGGGCGGTTGGATCTTGGTTGACCGAGTCACGCGGGGAGACCCCCGTGGTAGTCCTCGCCCTGGGGTCCCCCGCGGTAGTCCTCGCCCGAGGTCCAATGATGGATTTAATTAACCCGGGGTAGACCCGAATTACTAAACCCGATAAATAAGGGATTGGAAGAGATGTCGAATACGTGGTACGGGGACACCTTCGTATTGATAATGCTTGTAGAATAGTTACAAGGATAAATATAATAATAATAATAATAATGAATAGTAGATGTCCTAACAAGACAAGGATACGCCCTTTTATACTAAATAGTTCTCCCAACCGACCCCAAGAGAATAGGGCGGGCGGTTGGATCTTAGTTGACCGAGTCCCGCGGGGAGGCCCCGGTGGGGTCCCCAACTGAGGTCCTCGCAGTAGTCCCTTCCCGAGGTCCCCGCATAAGTCCTTTCCCGAGGTCCACGTAGTAGTCCTTGCCTGAGGTCCACGTAACAGTCCTCGCCCGAGGTCCACGCCAGGGTCCACGCTGGGGACCCCGAACGGGGTCCCCAAGGCCTCTCGTGTCACGCCGCCACCTCGGGTCGGATTGTGCCCCACATCCATTCTCCTAATATATCCATCATGAGTCTCCCACTCTCTGAGTTACGAGTCGTCGTCAACGAAAGAGAGTAGTTCTAGCCGAAAGGTCGACCCCAGGCCCGCGGAAGCACGTTCCTCGAGGCCTCGGGGATACCAACTCGTGAAGCACGTACCCCAAGACCTTGAGGACACCCCACGGAAGTCCCCTATGAGCGCCTTGGAAGCTCCCCACATCATGGCCTATGAACTGCCCCTATCTCACATGTCTTATCCATCAATTTTTCCCCTTTTCCCATGCTTGACTTTCTCTCTCCTTATCCCCTTTTCAAATTCAAAAATTCAAATCCCTTCAAATCCTCCCCCCAAATCCTTATCCAATATTTTCTCCCTACTTAAACCCTTCCCCTTTTTCATTTTATTCATCTCTCACTCACAATCCTCTCCTCCCCCCACTCTCATCTCGCCGGCCACCCCCGAGCGACCACTGCCCTCCTCCACCGCATTCGGCAACGCGGAGGACGTCACCTCCCCGACCACCTCGATTATACCCCAAGGCCACGGCACCACCTCGTCGTCCCCTTCGTTTCGAATGTCCTTCGACCTCGACGCCTTGCTTAGCTCCATCGGCGACAATCCACTCTCCATGGACCTTGATGATGATAGCCTCTTCGGCATCCCCCCATCGACTGTCGAAGCCCGTGCCAGCCTCGCCCACCCGGTTGAGGTCCAACCTCTGCAAGCCGTGCCGGCGTCCATCGCTCCTTCAAACCGTAAGTTAATTCGTACCAAGCTTGACCCCACTATCCCCCTTTCTACTTATCCAAGCGTGACCGAGGATGATGTGGCCTTCGTGAGGACTAAACCCAATAAATAATAAATAGGAGAAGACAATGAATGTGTGTGTCACGGGGACAATCATTGTATTAATGATCTTTCGTAGTGGAATTACAAGGAGTGTAGTAGCGATATAAAATGTAAATGTCATTAGTAAGGCAAGGATATGCCCTTTTATACTAAATAATCCTCCCAACCGACCCCAAGATAATAGGGCGGGCGGTTGGATCTTGGTTGACCGAGTCACGCGGGGAGACCACCGTGGTAGTCCTCGCCCTGGGGTCCCCCGCGGTAGTCCTCGCCCGAGGTCCACGCCGGAGACCCCGTTGGGGTCTCCAGGGCCCCTCGTCTCACGCCGCGACCCCCGGGTCGGTTTGCCCCGAATCCATTCTCCTAATATATCCATCATGTCCCCCAACTGGGGTCCTCGTAGTAGACCTCAGCCGAGGTCTTCGCCGGGGACCCCATTGGGGTCCCCAAGGCCCTTCGCATGTCGCCACGACTCTCGGGTCGGTTTGCCTCGAGTCTCTTCTCCTAATATATCAATCATGAGTCCATCACTCTCTGAGTTGCGAGTCTTCGTCAACGACAAAGAGTAGCTCGAGTCGAAGGTCGACCTCGGCCGAGGTTGACTCAAACCTTGGCCGGCGCTGAGGTCGTCCCCAACTGGGGTCCACGTAGTAGACCTCAGCCGAGGTCTACGCCGGGGACTGAGTTGGGGTCTCCCAGGCCCTTCGCATCACGCTGCGACCCCCGGGTCGGTTTGCCCCGAGTCCCTTCTCATAATATATCATGGTTGCAATAGGCGCTAGGCGCTAGTCGGGTGGTAGAGTAGTGCCTAGCGCCTAGACGGCCTAGGCGGCTAATTGAAAAAATGGAAAACAGTGCACGTGTGTAGGGGCATATATGTCATATTATACATACATATATATATATATATATATATATATATATATATATGTATATATATACATATATATATATATATATATATATGTATATGTATATATATGTATATGTATATATATGTATATGTATAAATATATATATATATATATATATATATATATATATATATATATGTCATATAAATGAAAAAAAAAATTAGCACGGTCGAGTCGGCCGGGTTAACTCGGCTAACTCGACAGAAATTGACGAGTTAACTCGGCGTAATCGGCCGAGTTAGGCGCTAGGCGGCCGGTCTCCTAGGCGGGAGCCTAGGGGGGAAATCGCCACGGCCTAGGGGCGCCTAGCGCCTAGGCGCCGATTACTCGGTGCCTAGGCGGGATTTTTGCAACCCTGTAATATATCCATCAATATGAATTGCAATTAGGAATAAATCCACTTAATTATGTAAATTTTTTCTATAAATTTATGGAAATATATACATGATTAGAGATTATATTAACCATACAAAATTTAAATTTAAATTTAAATATTCTACTTTATGAAAATAGATATTTGACCAAATATATAAACATCCAACTATATTATTATATATTGTCCATTTTAATATTTTTTTCATTTTTTAAATTTAAACTCATAATCACAAACAAAAAAAAAATTGCGTGCAACACACGTGTACAACACTAAAAATTCTTATTATCATAACATAACATAGTCCGTGCATCGCACGGGGATCATACTAGTGTATATATATATATATATATATATATATATATATATATATATATATATATATATAATAAAACGAAGATAGGGAAATTGTAGATTTTAGACCACGTACTTGTTGGTTTTTCTGTACCGGAAAATGTCGCAGTAGCACTGCTTTTTATATTGGCTGATTTGGGAATAAGGAAGGGAATCCTGTGTCGTGTGAATACACTACCTTAAAAGTAAATTGCTGGTATAACCGGGTGCTTTCGACTGGTTGCACACAGACTTTCTACGAGATACCGTCACAAGTATATGTAGTCACAGTAGAACCTGACATAGAGCTCAGACAGAAGGCTCAGAGAGAATAGAAGAAGAGAAGAATGATTGTAGTGTGCTTTAGAAGTGAGGATGGGCAGGGTATTTATAGCAGAGGATATACTCGCCCCTCTTCTCTCAGCCATACATTCAGCGCAAAGATAGCGCAAGGAATGGAGAAGTGGGACACGAATTTAAGAAACTTATTTTTATTGTGGATGGTTAAAATTAACTTTGAAAGGGCGAAAAACTCGGAATTAAAATAAGGACGGGGTAAAACTCGCACCGCGACATCCGAGCCGGCCTGACGGGCGGGCGGCGGCAGCGCGCGCGTTTGGGGTTCCCCTTTCCTTTTCCCTCCACAATAATTCAAGAGCTCCAAATGGGTTGTCCAATAAAAGAGGGGAAAAGTTCTCTTATAACACCAATGTGGGACAAGTAGTGAAGGCAACTTCACCTTGTTCTTGAATGCTATTCCTAACATTCCCCACACATTCAAACAAGTGTGAAGAAAGTAGATGTCTGAGCGGAACTGAGCGCTGACCTTAATGCCAGTGGTTTAGACCTTGAACTTACACGTAGTGACTTGAGTAAATTTCTCCTTAGTAGTGAATTGAATCTTGAACTAGTCAAGGAGAGGCAGTTTTTAACTCATGTATACATATCAGCACCCATTATGCAGGTTCTTCGAAAGTCAAACTCTTTGACTTGAGGTCTACCTCTATGTAGACCCTAACTTACAACATCTCATGTTCAGTTTCTTTATGAGTATGTAAGCTTGGCTTACTTTGTTGATTTTAAGCCCATTTCATTCGATGTATCGAGGACGACCTTTCTATTTAGTCCTTTAGTGAGAGGATCTGCAATATTCTTCTTGGACCTCACATACTCCAACGTGAGAACCCTAGTCGTAATCAATTGTCTTACAGACTCATGTCTAACTCTTATGTGCCTTCTTTTCCCATTGTAAACACTATTCTTTGCTACACATATAGCAGTTTGAGAGTCGCAGTGTATAGACACAGATGGTGTAGTACACCCCCACAATGGAACATCTTCCAGTAGGTTTCTTAGCCACTCGGCCTCTTGTCCAACTAGATCAAGTGCTATGAACTCAGCTTCCATAGTTGATCTCGCTATACATGATTGTTTCGTGAATTTCCACGATACTGACGCTCCACCCATAATGAATACATATCCACTGGTGGAGCTTACATCACTACTGTCATTTACCTAGTCGCATCACAGTACCCCTCTAGGGCTGTTGGGAATCCAGTATAGTGTAGTCCCCAGTCGATCGTACCCTTTAAGTAGCGTAGCACTCTCCTTAGTGCATATGCCAGTAAGTGTCACTCGGGTTATGAGTGTATCGACTGAGTCTATTTATCGCAAGAGCGATATCAGGTCTAGTGTAGTTCATTAAGAACATCAAGCTTCCAATTAGTTTGGCATATTCTTCTTGTGACACACCCGTCTCAGTGTTTTTTGACAGTTTTACGCTCAGATCATACGGAGTTTGTGCAGGAGTCACTTTAAAGCTATTAAATTTCCTTAATAGCTTCTCTGTATAGTGACCTTGTGATAACATGTAGCCATTCTCAGATTTTATGACTTTTACTCTAATTATCACATTGGCCTCCCCTAGGTCTTTCATGTCAAACTTATCACATAGTGACTGTTTAGTCTCTCTTATAACATCTATATTGTGGCTAAATATTAGCATGTCATCCACATAGATGCATATAAGCACAACACTTGAGTCTACCTCTTTTGAGTATAAACAAGTTTCTGATCTGTTTAGCGTGTAGCCCAGATCCATAAGTGTCTTATGAAACTTCTCATACCACTATTTGGGGCTTGTTTTAACTCGTACAGGGATTTTATGAGTTTACATACCTTTCGCTCTTGTCCTGGTTCAATGCACCCAGGTGGTTGCTCCATGTAGATCTCTTCCTCTAGACCCCATTTAGGAAGGCTGTTTTGACATCCATTTGATGTACTAGCCAGTTGTGAGAGGAGGCCAAGGCAAACAACACACGAATTGTGGCTATTTTAGTCATGGGGGAATACGTGCAGAAGTAGTCTTCACCAAACTTCTATTTATACCCCTTTGCTACTAGCATGGCCTTGAACCTTTCTATTGACCCGTCTGGTCTTAGTTTTCTTTAAAAGATCGACTTGCAGCCAATTGGTTTGGCTCCTTTGGGTAGATCTACCACTTCCCATGTGTGATTAGACTTAATAGAGTCTAGCTCACTTTGGATGGCTTCTTTACAAAAAACAGCGTTTACAGAGCGCACAGCAGCCTCAAAGGACTTTGGCTCTTCTTCTAAGATTAACTAACAGACGAACTGATCAGTTAGTTCATTAACGTCACTCAGCTCAGATATGTACCTAATGAAATCAGGCCCAAAGCTGGTTTCAGTTCTTTTTCTCTTGCTCCTCCTAGGCTCTTCTGCCTCATTCTCAATTTGAGATGAGGAAGGTAGCAAAGGCACACCTTCTTGTGAGATAGGTGGGGCCAGTTTTAGTGGGAAGACGTGTTCGAAGAACTCAGCCTCTTGTGCCTTGCACATAGAGCGACTGTCCAGGTAGATAAACCTGTATGCAGCGCTATTTTCTGCATATCCCACAAAGACAGCGTCTTGGGTTTTTGACGCGATGTTAGGCCTTTCAAAGATTGGGAGACTTACCTTTGCTAGGCACCCCACACTTTGAAGTATTTCAGGTTCAGTGCATAACCCTTCCATAGCTCATATGGAGTCTTCTCATACCCTTTATGGGGTATCCTGTTGAGAATGTGGTTAGTTGTAAGAGTTGCTTCTCCCCACAAGGAGGTTGAAGCACCCGAGCTAATTCGGAAGGCACTAATCATCTCTTTGAGAGTTCTGTTTTTCCTCTCAACTATGCCATTTTGGTGTGGCGAATAAGGCGCGGTCACTTCATGGATGATACCATGTTTTTCACAAAGGGATTTTAGAGATGTGACTCATATTCTCCACCTCTATCAGACCTAAGTCTTTTGATCCTTTTATCTAGCTAATTTTCTACTTCCGTTTTAAAGATAACAAATTTTTGTTGAGTTGATACCATCCGAGGTCCTCCGAGTATAGTGGTTTTACCACATTTAGTCCTAAACTTTCAAATTGACCATATGTGGTCCTTCGACTTTCAAATTTAACCATTCGTGGTCCAAGTTAACCACCCATGGTCCTTCAACTATTAAATTTTAACCAACCATGGTCCTTTCAAGAGGATCACAACTGGTTAAGTTTTGAAACTTGAAGGACCATGGGTGGTTAACTTGGACCACAAATGGTTAAATTTGAAAGTCGAAGGACCACAGATGGTCAATTTGAAAGTTTAGGACTAAACGTGGCAAAACCACTATACTCGGAGGACCTCAAACAGTATTTTAGATCTAAGTAGATATAGCTTTGAATAACGGGTGAAGTCATCTATGAAAGAGATATAATATCTTTTTTCACCTTTAGTCTCTGTACTCTTAAAGTCGGCTATATCTGAGTGAATTAACTCTAAAGCGCATGTAGTATGATGCTTTACAGTAAGAAACGATTTTTTAGCTAATTTAGTCTCAAAACATACTTCACATTGGGAATATGAATCATTTTGTAGATTTGAAACCATACTCATAGATTTTAGTCTATTCATGCATTTAAACCCAATATGCCCTAATCTAGCATGCCATACATCAAAAGAAACAGCAATATAAGTAGAACCGCCAGTGCGACTAGCAAGATTGTCCACAAAAGTTTGAATGTTTTGGGAAGTGTAAGCAATGAGGGGAAACACAAACAACCCCCCACGCAGATAAGCCTTTAATTTCCTAGATATTCCCCTCATACGAGTCATTATCATTCGCTCAGACTCAAACACGAGTTTGATCCCAGCCCTAACCAACAGGGGACCTGAGACCAAATTTCTACGTAGAGAGGGAACATACAACACATTTGACAAAAAAAAAGTACTTTCCAGAGTTAAGTTTAATCTCTACATTTCCTCTAGCTCTTACCTCAGAAATACTGTCATTCCCCATGTACACGTGTTCTCTTTGTTCTTGAGTGAAGGCTTGGAAGTCTTTGAACATGATCCTACTTGCACAAAACTGGCAAGTTGCTCCAGTGTCAATGATTCACTCCTCAGTGCCTTGCACAACATTCGCCTCCAATGTCACCACAACTGCTACCACCTTAGTTTGTTCAACCACGTTTGCTTGACTCTGGTTCCCTTGTTGGTTGGTTTTTTGCTCATTTCCTCCATTGCGGTGGTAGCACTGGGCTGCTCGATACCCATGCTTGCCACAGACATAGTAGGTGCCTCCCTTCCCTTGATTCTGGCTTTTGAACTTGTTGCCATTGTTCACCTTGACTCATTTCTTCCAGCTCTTTTTTCTCTCCAGACTTTGACCTGTCACCTTTCTTACCACTGGACTCTACTATGTTAGCCTTTAAATTTTCAGTTTGAGAAACAGACCTTTGCCGGAGGTGATACGCCTCTTCAATGTTCTGATGGTTGACCATTTCCTCCCAGGTGTAGTCCCTTGACTCATGCAACTTCTTGTTTTGGAACTCACTCCAAGACTTAGGTAATTTCTCCAGTAGAGCATAAGTTTGAAGCATATTACTTACTAGGATTCCTTCAGCGTCCATATCGGACACGAGATTTTCATATTCGTTTACTTGTTCGGTGATAGGCTTGGAGTCCACTGATGATGACGTTTTTCACACATCCATCAAGTATCAAATCACAATATAGAGTTTAGATATCGTTCCACTGGAGATGGCTCTTGTAATGTTAGGAATTGATACAATGTGAAGCTAAACACAAGCTAGAACTATTCTTTTAGAAGCTAGACATATTGGTAAGGAGTTGGTTTGATATAATTAAGCTAATAACAAATAGGACAAGTAAAACAAAGGATCGGGATTTGGCTTATTCAAGCTAAGATGCCAAATATTACACTAAGATTAGAGAATTAGACAAGGCATAGGGTAAGTGAGATGCACAAAAGTGTCCAAATACTACTCTCGTAGCTATTTTGACTTGCAACTTATCCTTAAACTCCACTCTCGTGGCAATTCAACCCAAGGATGCCCAAACAAGAACACAAGGCAAAGATTCCCCTTAACACCCAAAATACTCTCGTATTGGGTATTAAGTGTGTGAACGTGTGACTAGTGTACAAGCTCTACTCTCGTAGCAACAAACACAGTCCAAATCAAGCATATAATTGGGATCCAACAATCATACACAAATTTCTCAACAAACCCATTTCACAAAACAACCTTAGATCACCCAAATAATCCCCTTTATGCAATATAACTCAAATAGGCATCAATAGCAAGAAATCAAACCAAATCCTAGTCCCAAAACACATAGCTACTCATAATATAACAATAGATACACAATATTAAAGGAGTAATTGAAAGCATAGATGAAAAGTAAAGATAAGAGAAAATAAGAAAACTTCTCTATTGATGCTTTGAAATCCAAGATTGCAATGTGTTCTTGAGCTTGGAAATGGAAATGAACAAGAAATCTACACTAATCTAAGCTATACTAAAGCTAAACCTAACTAGAGAAATGAAAGGAAAATGAAAGATATGTTTTTGGGGTGGAAAAATCCCATTTAAAGGGGTAAAAATGCACTGTTATGTGTTGTAGAGGGCTGGCCACGGGCGTGGCTTCACCCGTGGCCAGAAATTCAGGGCACACTGTCCAGTGGGCACACCCGTGGCCACAGGCAGTGTGCACTGCCTGTGCACTGAGTTCGTTTTCTAGGAAAGTTTTTGCCCTCAAAACCTTTGATTTAGCGTTTGTGGCTTTCATCAAAGTTTTATCCCTTGAAGTTAGCTTTCTAATGATATAAAAATCACTTGATTTGGACACTCCTAGACCAAGATATGGTCAAAATACGGAGATAGTGCCAATCTGGGCAAGAAATGCCACCTTACTATCTTTTGCTTTGCCTTTGCATTGAATTGCCTATATCATCAAGACCACTAAGGCACAAATATTTAGCACATGAAAGATTGTTGTTCAATCTTCTTTTCTTCATTTTGCCTCACAAAAATATCCTCATGCTATGACGACTTGAAATTTTGATCAAATAGCTCAATGTTTGGCTCAAAACATCATTTTCTTGTCAAGTCACCTAAGCACAAACAATCATTCCATAAGTTATCAAATTGACTCCATAATATAATGATTAACCAGTAAAAATATCAAAATGTGCAAGGAAAAAGCATTAGTTTTAGACATTCATCATCCACCAACTTGAAATTGAGCCAGCGGCCGACCGTATACTTCCTTCGGCCCGCGTCGTCTGCTCTATAATTCTTCTTGAGCATGTCTCATATGTCTTTTGTGGATTTGTACTTCGCATAAATGTCTTGTACATTGTCAGACATATGTTGTAGTAAGGTACCACGAACGGTCTTGTTGTTGTCCTTTTTGTACTTAGTACAAACCTGTTGGGTTTTGTCAGACGTCGCGGTTGTTGCAGTCCTGGGATCTAGTGACTTCGGATCCAAGGTGTCGCTGACGACTGCTAATTGTTTCTCGGTTTCAGTTGAACCTGGAGACTTTGGCTGAGAGGGCTCAGGCACATCGTCAAGAGCAAGGATGTAATCGAGTTCAAAAGACTCGAAGTGGATCATCATCTTGATCGGCCACCAGCGTTAATTCAGACCGTTGAGAGGCTCGAGCTTAGCGAGGTCAGAGGAGGGCTTGGTTGCCATTGACGACATTTTCACGAAAATAAATTTACTTTAAACTGTTGGTTTTTCTGTACCGGAAAATATCGCAGTAGCACTGCTTTTTATATTGGCTGATTAGGGAAAAAGGAAGGGAATCCTGTGTCGTGTGAATACACTACCTTAAAAGCAAATTTCCGGTATAATCGGGTGCTTTCGACTGGTTGCACACAGACTTTCTATGAGATACCGTCACAAGTATTCGTAGTCAGTAGAACTTGACATAGAGCTCAGACAGAAGGCTCAGAAGAATAGAAGAATGATTGTAGTGTGTTTTAGAAGTGAGGAGGAGTAGGGTATTTATAGCAGAGGATATACCTGCCCCTCCTCTCTCAGGCATTCGAAAAACTCGGAATTAAAATAAGGACCGAGTAAAACTCCCACCATGGCGCGCGCGTGTGGGGTTCCCCTTTCCTTTTCCCTCCACAATAATTCAAGAGCTCTAAATGGGTTGTCCAATAAAAGTGGAGAAAAGCTCTCCTATGAAACCAACGTGGGACAAGTAGTGAAGGCAAATTCACCTTGCTCTTGAATGCTATTCCCAACAGTACTTGGTGTATGGGGAGAAAACTATGATATGCAGCGAGTCAAATTTGGACTCAAAAATATAGTATATGAAATTGAATGTCCCAAAAAGAAAATAGGTCATTTAAAAATTTGCTTCAGGCTAACTAACATGATGTGATTCACTTCTAAACTTTAAAGCAAATTTCGTGTAAAATATGCGACAATATTATAAACTATTTTTGGTAGAATAGCATAGCGCTAATAAAGATAGGAAGTTAAGACTTTTTCCATGAGCCATTAGTCATCCAAAGATTATATAATCCTCTTATGAGGTCTTCTAGACCTTTATTAGGAGAACAGTCCAATTACAAGTCACATTGTCAAATAGAGAAGGCTAAGAACTTATAGTATATTCCCACATAAACTAAGTTTTAGATGTATCTTTCAAAATGCAATGACACTCAAAACTTAGTATAGTTTTGTTATTACTACTACTGGAGTACAAGATGACTAGCCTTGAAGACAATGAGACTTACACTAGTGCTATGAATTAACCTTCCGGGGAAACTATACTCAATATTTACACTAGATATCAGTATATCACAATATTCAGACTCATATAATCTAATTGATATCACAAGATTAAACTAAGGTTTAGCAACGACAGGTGCAACCTAACAATGAAAATCGTATTGAGAAAATTCATGTTATTGTCTCACTTATAATTTGTGTGGTAAATCACAGTACAATAACTATGGCCTATAGCAAATAATTAATTGCCAACAAGAGAAATAACAAATTCTCTTATATGAGCCTAATGTGATATAATTATCCCTTATGTCTTGGACACCCAAATCTCAATTGAGTTATGCACATCCATTAAATAAAGAGTATCATGTTTGTTACACACAAGGCATGACATGACAAGAGATATTCTATTAATTTATAAATTAGAAAATAAAATGAGAGAAGTACCATTCGCCAAAGGATAACGAGCACATGTTCGCTGCCGGGCTCATTCATTCCTATTTCGGTGAGTCAAAAATAACACTTTTCCAAGTAATCTCTCATTTTATCCCAGAGTTTTATAAAAGCATGAAAACATCACAAAATAGCAAGATATACAAGCTAAACTGAAACTGGCAGAAAATTTCAGAATTTTGACCTGGATTGCAGGATTTTCTGGAAAAAAACGGTAACTCATTTTGACACAAACTTTTGCAGATATGTAGTTCAGCAAGTCTAGAACGTACATACAAAATTTCATGCCAATACAAGGTCTAGAAGTATTTTTCACGAAATGTTTCCCAAAATCGTGCAAGACAGAAAATTAACTAGCAGCATCCTACCAAAACTTTACAGAATTTTCTGCGATAACTGGAGCAGATTTTAAACAAAATTTTTTTATAGATATCAAATAACACAAGTTTAGGTTCTCCGGGAAAAATTTCATGCCAAAAGAAGTTCAACAGGTATTTTTCACGAATTTAATTTTCAAGCTGCGTCGGTCAGAATTTTCAGGCAGTGATTATTGTAACACCCCGTGTTACGGCCCCTAAAACCATTTAATCAATTAATCAGTAACCCAAGAGAAAGAATAAATTATAATTAATTAGGGAAAAAGGCCCACCATAGTCCATGGGCCCTCATGTATAAACCCCAACCCCTAAACCCAATCCTTAGTTCCAAAAGGAATAGAATTAGCGAGCCTATAATATTAGTTCCTTATTGGGACTCCTAAATGTATAAATAGAGGACTTAAGAGGCACCTAGAATCCCCCCACAAGATTAACGCCCCACCACCCCAGAAAGAGCTCCAAGAATCCCCTTAGGAGAAATCAAGAAAGCAAGGAAGCTTAAAGAAAGATCCTTCATAGCCAAGGGATTAATTAAGGCTAAGAGGTAACCCATGTCTCAACAAAACCTATTTTCATAGCTATGATTTCCCCTTAGGGTTTCCCCCGTATGATTGTGAATGGCGAATTCCTATAATTATTATTGATGTTGATTTAATGATCCCATGGGGAATCTTGATAAACTTGATATTGGGAGTTTCGTGATAATTGGGATGTTCTTGATGATTAATTGGGATTCTTGATGATGATGTGTTGTTCTTGATGATTATGATGTTCTTGATGATTAATTGCTATCCTTAATGATTATGTGTTGTTCCTACCGAATCTTGCAATTAGAAGATGAATCGTATTCTTGTTTGATATAAAAGTGATTAGAACCCTAGGTTGCACCGTATGCTTTGATTCTTGGTTTATCGGGTGGGAAATCGCATGTTTGGGTGTTGATTATGATTAGAAAAGCATGATAGGTTATGTGTCGTTCGTCTATCGTATTTGATCCGTTAATCGTCTATGTGTTGTCGTTAGTTACGTTGAAAAGTGTCTAAGCATGGTTTTGGGTTCCACAATGGTTCCCGGGGCGAAAAGTGATGGAAAGAGTCAGTGGGGGGTAGGTGGGGGGGTAGGGGACCCGCCACCTACCCACGGCAAACTCGGGTAGCTCCGGCAGCAGGCAGCCGGCGGGCGGACAGCTGCCCGGAACAGTGACAGCCGGCGGGCAGCCGGCGGGTGGACCCCCACCCACCGGCTACCCGCTGGAATCTCACCCCACCCGGGACCTCGGCTTCCCCGTTTGATGTTTCCCCGATCCCCGTGGTGTCCCAACGGACCCCGCTTGTCGTGCCTATGTCTAGTTTGATGTTTCGGGTACCATTCGTAGGTTTATGAGTCTATTATATTGCATGCTAGTTGAATTGGTATCCCGTTGACCTAGATGGAAGAAGTATGAACCCCTTAGGACTATTCTTAGTATGTGATGGATCACGCATAGGTTTGTTATACGCTTTATCCCCCTTCCCGATGTGTAACGTGGGTTGTATGTGCTTGCTATGTGTTATGTGTGTGTGCTACCCCAATTCGGTTGCGATCGGATTGGTTATCCTGAGCTGCGGTTCAGAAGCTGGCTGCGGTCAGATTGGTATTCCTGGCTGCGGTCAGATGACATTCTCTTGGGCTGCGGTCCACCGTTTGGTTGCGATCAAATGTTTCTATACGAGCTGCGGTTCGTCCTTTATCCTGGCTGCGGTCAGATGACACTCTCTTGGGCTGCGGTCCACTATTTGGTTGCGATCAAACATTATGATGAGCTGCGGTTCATCGGTCGGTTGCGATCGACCTCCCCGTGTTGCGATACGGGGCATGGTGCTGCGGGGCTGTGTCAGAGCTATATGCGCTGACCCTCATGTATGGGCATGCGATCGGTCCCGTGGCGCCAACAATGTGCGTTATGTGTGTGATATGGACGAGTTGTGACTATAAGTGCCTTAGGATGTGACTATGGGTTTCGTATCGGGGTTTGTTTATGATGGGATTATGATTACCGTTTATGCCTTGTCGTAACTGCTTTATCTATTGTGAAATGCTTATGCTTGCTATGTCTACTGCTGGTGTCTAGCCTTAACTGTTGAGTTATTCCCGGTTTTAAAAGCTAGAGTTCGTAGGATATATCTTCATGCTCAAAATGGTTTTCGTATATCTATATATATATTGCTATATGTATTGTATTTCAACGCGTTGGAGTGGGTTACCAGCATCTCTCGCTGAACAGATATATTTGGCTTTCAGGCACAGAGGATTAGAGCACTGGAGCGCGCTAGAACTGGAGCGTAGAAGTAGTATAGTTTCCCTTTCGGCCTGCGTGCCATGTTATGCATTTATATTTCGGAGGATAGTAGTTAGACAGCCTGTGCACCTGGGTTCTCTAGCCCAGGTGTGGCATAGCACCCCGTACACTTATGTTACGCTTTGGGATTTAATGAGATGTTACCTTTATTATATGAGTTTTAATTGTCTTGAAAATCTGGCGTGTTACAGTTGGTATCAGAGCCTAAGTTTGACCCTAGGAAAAGACTCTTAAGACCGGACTTTAGGACATTAGGCTTGAGCTCTAAGTACCTAGGAACATAGGACTCAGGAATCTTAGGACGCGCGGTAAGATTGTGAAACCTACACATAACTTCCATACACGTTGCCCTTCCCCATTCTAAAGCCCTTCCCCACTTATCACTTCACCAGAAGTGCGTTGAACTCTAACTTAACATTCTTATAAACACTGACCAGAAAGACGATAGCATGGCACCGAACAGAAGGCAATCAAGGACTCCGGAACCCGCCACCAACGACCCCTTGACCCAAACCCTACAGCAACTAACACAAGTCGCGCAGGCGTTAAGCGACGCGGCCCTTCGCAACGCCAGGCCCCTACCGCCTCCGGTAAATACAAACTCTGACGTCGCTCGACAAGTCTCGAATCACCGACCACCCACGTTCTTCGGAGAGGAGGACCCCGCAGTCCTGGAAGAATGGATTCGGACTCTTGACAAGATTCTAGGGGTAGTAGAATGCCCAGAGGAGCGTCGTGTAGAAATAGCCTCGTTCTACTTCGGACACGAGGCCGACCTCTGGTGGATCCACGAAGGACCCACCCACCGACAAGAACCAGGGTTCAACTGGGAAAGCCTCAAGGCACGATTACGTGAACGGTTCTACCCAACCCACATAAAAGCATCCATGTATGAAGAGTTCCTCCATCTAAAGCAAGGAACGGCCACCGTCGTGGAGTACCATAAACGATTCCTCGAACTGGCGCGCTTCGCACCCGAACTTGTCCCCACCGAGGTGACCAAGGTAGAAAGATTCGTATCGGGCCTCAACTTCGAAGCCCGGAAGGCGCTAGTAGTAAGTAGGTCCCGGACCCTCAACGAGGCTTACGTCAGTGCCGCGAACCTCTATCGGATCCAACTACTTCAACGCGGAGCTCAGGAACAAATGCGAAGAAGGAACACCAGGAGTGGGGCACCACCGATGAAAAGAACAAGGAACGACATCGGCACGAGATCAAGCAACCCGACTAACCCAAGACCGCCCCCGGGAAGCAACGAAGCGAACCCAAGAAACTTTCCTTGCCCGAGATGCAACAAAAGTCACAGAGGCAAGGACTGCGCAGGCAACCCCTGGCGATGCTTCAACTGCGGGGAGGAAGGACACAAGGCCTTCCAATGCACTCGGCCCCAAAGACCGCGTCCCACCACCACGGGCCAACACGGGGGTACCGGTCACCAAGGGGGCTACGGCGCTCCCGGAAAAGTATTCGTCATGAGCCAAACGCAAGCCGACCTCGGAAACGAAGAAGGCCTAGAAGGGGAAAACCCAAACCCTGAATACGAGGACCATACGGACCCCGCCGAAGAAAACCCCGAAAGCGAATTCTGTCTAGGTTAAGCCATCACCCCCTTGTAACCGCCCCCTGTATCGTATAGACCACTTATTTAGTTTAATTACTTCGAGAGCATTATGTCTACTTAGCTTAACTACTTAGAAAGTATTATGAATAAAGATTCCTTTCGTTCAAATTCCGATTCCACTACGAGAGTAAAACACAAGTTAAACCATCAACCCCAACCCTCCCCCACTAAAAGACAAAATAAGGAAAAAGACAAAGGAGGGCCACACCACCAAGAAATACCTAATGTTGCCAATGGGAATTGAACTCTAGACCTCCCACTTATAAGGCTAAGTTCTTAACCACTAACCCATGTGTGTTTCTTGAAACCCTAAGGGGATAACCCCTTGTTAAATCCCTCCAAGTCCCTAAAACCCACAAAACCCCCAAATCAAAAACCCTTCTTCTTCCTCCTCCCTTTTCTTCTTCCCCACACCTTCCCTTCTCCCCTCTCACTCACCCCGCCATCACGCCCAAGGAGAACGGCGACCCACCCGACGCCACCACCAATAGTCCACCGCCGTCGTCCGCCAGCCCCGCACCACCGCATCGCACGCCGCCGCTGCCGCCCGGAGGAGCCTCGACGCCAACACCGCCCGTCGCCTACCCGGACGCCGCCCACTGTCGCACGCCACATACGCCACCCCCACACCGTCTCACCTTCCACCGAGCCACCACCTAAACCCCCGCCCCGCCGTCGCCGCCCTCGAGAGGAGCACGTCGCCGGAAAAGGGCTCGCCGGAAAACCCGCCGGAGAACCTGCCGGAAAAACCACCGTCGTCTCGCCGGAAACATCACCGGAAAACACCACCACCAAGCATGCCGAAGAAGCCCCTCGGAATCCGCACCCCGGAATGGAACAACGCCGATTACACCGTGATCGGAGGTAAAAGTCTTGAACCCGACCAATTCTCTCCGGAATTGGTCGATATGCTCAAACACCAAGGGCTTTTAGATACTTACCTCGCCATCAAAGGGGACACATACCCCGAATTGGTGAAAGAATTCTACCAACACCTTGTGGCCACCAAACGGGGCGACAAAGTAGAAGTGACCACCAAGGTCCGTGGCAAGGAAATTGTGCTTTCCGAAGGCCGGTTGGCCAAGCTCTTGAAATTGACCACCACGGGTGTGTCTAACTATGACCGAAAGGGGTGGATTGATACCCAAACTACGGGATACAAAGACTATCTCGGGTACTTACTCGGGAAAGAAGACGGGTTCACCTCGGCCACTCGACCCAACCGAAAGTGGTTATCGGCGGAGCAAAAGATATTGGTCATGATTATAACCGATAGCCTCTTGCCCACCAATAACAAGAGCAAGGATGTGGGGAGCTTGGAGTGCACCTTTGCGTATCTCCTAAAACATAAAATCAAGTTCAACCTGCCGGCACTCATGCTAAAGCACATAGAGTTCTGCAAAACAAACAACCGGCTTAGCCTACCTTACGGGATGATCCTAAGTTGGATCATGGAGAAAAAGGGGGTAGACCTAAGCCACACCGAAGTCAAGACCGCCAATGGCATGGTTTTCAATGCCCAAAACCTCCGCCGCAACGACATCTACTACATCGAAGGAGGGCACTATCTCACCCTCGAAGAAATTTGCCAAAAACCCGATGAGGAACGTAGGGAATTGGTTGATCGGTTGGACATCTCCAACAAAAGGGCTCAAGCGGGCCATGCAAGATTGCGGAGGCACGGAAGAAAATGAAGGACAAGAGGAGGAAGACGGGCCTAACCCGTCAGTGCACCCGCAGCCAGGAGGGAACCCGAGGGGACAAGACGAGGGTTCAGTCAACGAACGCATACTCGCACAGCTCGACCGACAGAATCAAATCATGGAAGAAGGGTTCTCATCCCTGATCCGCACCACACACGCACTCGACCAAAGGGTAGCAGCGATCGAGGCCGCCTTGGGCACTCGCGGTGCACCCAGTTCCAGCGTAGGAAACCGAGGTACAACCGAAAACTTCCCTATCACAACACCATCAGAAGTTCAGCCTACCCCAAGCCAAGACAAACGTAAGGCCGCAACCCTAAACAGGACGCAGAGCTATGAGGTGTCTAGGGGTGAAAGGGTGGACTATAACACCGGGCTTCGGGGACGAAGCCCCTTGTAAGGGGGGGAGAGTGTAACACCCCGTGTTACGGCCCCTAAAACCATTTAATCAATTAATCAGTAACCCAAGAGAAAGAATAAATTATAATTAATTAGGGAAAAAGGCCCACCATAGTCCATGGGCCCTCATGTATAAACCCCAACCCCTAAACCCAATCCTTAGTTCCAAAAGGAATAGAATTAGCGAGCCTATAATATTAGTTCCTTATTGGGACTCCTAAATGTATAAATAGAGGACTTAAGAGGCACCTAGAATCCCCCCACAAGATTAACGCCCCACCACCCCAGAAAGAGCTCCAAGAATCCCCTTAGGAGAAATCAAGAAAGCAAGGAAGCTTAAAGAAAGATCCTTCATAGCCAAGGGATTAATTAAGGCTAAGAGGTAACCCATGTCTCAACAAAACCTATTTTCATAGCTATGATTTCCCCTTAGGGTTTCCCCCGTATGATTGTGAATGGCGAATTCCTATAATTATTATTGATGTTGATTTAATGATCCCATGGGGAATCTTGATAAACTTGATATTGGGAGTTTCTTGATAATTGGGATGTTCTTGATGATTAATTGGGATTCTTGATGATGATGTGTTGTTCTTGATGATTATGATGTTCTTGATGATTAATTGCTATCCTTGATGATTATGTGTTGTTCCTACCGAATCTTGCAATTAGAAGATGAATCGTATTCTTGTTTGATATAAAAGTGATTAGAACCCTAGGTTGCACCGTATGCTTTGATTCTTGGTTTATCGGGTGGGAAATCGCATGTTTGGGTGTTGATTATGATTAGAAAAGCATGATAGGTTATGTGTCGTTCGTCTATCGTATTTGATCCGTTAATCGTCTATGTGTTGTCGTTAGTTACGTTGAAAAGTGTCTAAGCATGGTTTCGGGTTCCACAACGGTTCCCGGGGCGAAAAGTGATGGAAAGAGTCAGTGGGGGGTAGGTGGGGGGTAGGGGACCCGCCACCTACCCACGGCAAACTCGGGTAGCTCCGGCAGCAGGCAGCCGGCGGGCGGACAGCTGCCCGGAACAGTGACAGCCGGCGGGCAGCCGGCGGGTGGACCCCCACCCACCGGCTACCCGCTGGAATCTCACCCCACCCGGGACCTCGACTTCCCCGTTTGATGTTTCCCCGATCCCCGTGGTGTCCCAACGGACCCCGCTTGTCGTGCCTATGTCTAGTTTGATGTTTCGGGTACCATTCGTAGGTTTATGAGTCTATTATATTGCATGCTAGTTGAATTGGTATCCCGTTGACCTAGATGGAAGAAGTATGAACCCCTTAGGACTATTCTTAGTATGTGATGGATCACGCATAGGTTTGTTATACGCTTTATCCCCCTTCCCGATGTGTAACGTGGGTTGTATGTGCTTGCTATGTGTTATGTGTGTGTGCTACCCCAATTCGGTTGCGATCGGATTGGTTATCCTGAGCTGCGGTTCAGAAGCTGGCTGCGGTCAGATTGGTATTCCTGGCTGCGGTCAGATGACATTCTCTTGGGCTGCGGTCCACCGTTTGGTTGCGATCAAACGTTTCTATACGAGCTGCGGTTCGTCCTTTATCCTGGCTGCGGTCAGATGACACTCTCTTGGGCTGCGGTCCACTGTTTGGTTGCGATCAAACATTATGATGAGCTGCGGTTCATCGGTCGGTTGCGATCGACCTCCCCGTGTTGCGATACGGGGCATGGTGCTGCGGGGCTGTGTCAGAGCTATATGCGCTGACCCTCATGTATGGGCATGCGATCGGTCCCGTGGCGCCAACAATGTGCGTTATGTGTGTGATATGGACGAGTTGTGACTATAAGTGCCTTGGGATGTGACTATGGGTTTCGTATCGGGGTTTGTTTATGATGGGATTATGATTACCGTTTATGCCTTGTCGTAACTGCTTTATCTATTGTGAAATGCTTATGATTGCTATGTCTACTGCTGGTGTCTAGCCTTAACTGTTGAGTCATTCCCGATTTTAAAAGCTAGAGTTCGTAAGATATATCTTCATGCTCAAAATGGTTTTCGTATATCTATATATATTGCTATATGTATTGTATTTCAACGCGTTGGAGTGGGTTACCAGCATCTCTCACTGAACAGATATATTTGGCTTTCAGGCACAGAGGATTAGAGCACTGGAGCGCGCTAGAACTGGAGCGTAGAAGTAGTATAGTTTCCCTTTCGGCCTGTGTGCCATGTTATGCATTTATATTTCGGAGGATAGTAGTTAGACAGCCTGTGCACCTGGGTTCTCTAGCCCAGGTGTGGCATAGCACCCCGTACACTTATGTTACGCTTTGGGATTTAATGAGATGTTACCTTTATTATATGAGTTTTAATTGTCTTGAAAATCTGTGGTGTTACAATTATTATGTGTAAAAAAATTCACAATTTGTTTGCTCCAGACAAACCATCATGATGTGAGTCAATTTTGACTTTTGAAGAGTAGCATAGCATTAGAAATAGAATGAATACCTGGCAATGTGTCTTCGATATTTTGTGTTTGTTGACATGAGTGATTTGACTTCTCTACTATCAACTAATGAATATCTTGAAGATGTTTTCGTAACAAAAACACCACCATCTTGATTATCATGGTACCTCATAGAGTATTGAATCTCTTCAGTGTTTTTGCCACCACTATTTGTCCATCTGTGGGGACTCTAAGTGGGAATTACATTATGATGTATTCAAGTATCCTTTCCGGCAGGAATTTTACCAGCTTTATATGTCAAATAAGGCGAGAGGCTATTAGCATAGTTAGCTATGACTTCAGGCATAGCATCCTCTACTACCTTGGTCTCCAAATAAGAGACTAGATCCAACTGTTTTCTTGTTTGACAATCTAAATCACTTTTCGATTCAGACTCAATCTTTCTGATTCTTATTCTCCAATAGAAAAAGGGTCTAATAAGCCCTCAAACATTTGCTAGAGAGTCAATTAGTCCCCGGCCTCTAACTTTTTAAAGGTGCAAGTACACCCATAAACAATGCATTTTGATGTAATGAAGCCCAAATACGGGTAAATGACCTGCTATTATAGGTCATTGAAGATCCGATCGTTTTCCAACGTATTTTCTGGCATATTTTTAGGCAAAAAAATACCGGCGACTTTCAAACGGTCATCGGTCACGGACGCGGGTGACCAGTGTGGTCACCTTCTCCGGCGAGAAGGCCACCAAAATGGTGACCTTCTCGATCGGCAACCCAAAATTCTCTTATCGAGAAGGCCACCACTGTGGTGGCCTTCTTGCTGGAGAAGGCAACCCAAATCTGGGATGCCTTCTCCGATCGAGAAGGCTACCACAGTCGTGGTTTTCTCGACCAGAGAAGGCAACCCAGATCTGGGTGGGTTGCCTTCGCTGATCGAGAAAGCCACCACTGTGGTGGCCTTCTCCGGCGAGAAGGTGACCACAGTGGTCATGGGAGTCCGTGACCGGCGACTGTTCGACGGTCGTCGGTCACTTTTTTGCATGAAAATATGTCAGAAAATAAGTCGAAAAATAGTCGAATCTTCAATGATCGGTCATTTACTTGCATTTGAGTTTCATTGCTTCAAAATGCATTGTTTATGGGTGTAATTGCACCTTTAAAAAGTTGGTGGGGCTAATTGACTCTTTAACAAATGTTTGAGGGCCTATTTGTCCCTTTTCTCTTAAAAATATGTTTTGTAATATAATTAATGTGTACAAGGCAATTGTTATATTGTGCACCAGGATGCTAATTCCTTGTTTCGTATGTACATAATTGTATAGTAAAATACGCATAAACTTCTAACATAATACACATAATCTAACATAATACATAAACTCTTAACATAATACACATGAACTTTTAACATAATACGCATAAACTCTTAACATAATGCACATAAATTCTTAGGGCGCACAATGCATTATGCACCCTTGTGCATGATATAATTTGCCGTGTACAAGGAGCTGCATAGCCAAATGTCCCAACAAATGAAGTCCAATTAAATGAATCAAGACTCAATATTCTTGTTGTGCTGAAATCAGAAACATGAGCTTCGTATTCAAAATCAAATAGGTCAGTCTTAGTAGATATGTCTCGATAAACACGGGGCATATATATATATATATATATATATATATATATATATATATATATATATATGACAATATAATGCTTTAGCCACATCTTTAACTACATTTACCCTTTTAATTTCATCCACGTACATTAAATTCAATTCCAATGCTTTTTTATCATGCTTTTTCACCTTCCAAGTACTCAGTTAAACTACAGACCTCATTTAAAAATTTTTGAGATTGCATAATTAATCTTCTTCAATTGCCCGGCCTCAATAACTATTTGACCACTTGGTAGCTCAACATTGAAAACAATGGCATGTCCAGCCTCAATCACTAATACAATATCTTGAATTCGAAGCAAGGATACTTTTATATGCCATTTTCCCATGGTCTTCGGCACATCTTTAGTAATAATTTTCCCTTGGTCTTTCTATAATATTGCTCTTTTGATCAAATAATTAATATGACAAGAATGCCAATGACCACAAACAAACTTCCAAATGTTACTAGTATGATTAAGAACAAATTTCATCTCATATGATCTCTTTGGTTGTAAGGGGAGCAAGGCTTAAAGCCAAAATGATTTCCGCATAAACCTTAGTTATTTCTCAAGGACTTCCAGAAAAGCTTTATTGTTTGGGATTGAACCGTCTAACTAATTGTATGATACATGCATCATAAAATCTAAACCAGGTAGAACACTAGAAAATGCTTGATAGAATGTACCCTGAGAAATTATATATTGTGCGACAGGTTCATAATATATAAACTTTTCAGTCATCACACTTTTCGTTCACCTTCATTGTGTAAGAAAACTCTACAAACAAAATAAAAATAGGAATAAAAAATTGGATCTATAACTATATATATAGTTTATATAATTAAAAAAGATTAGTACAATAAATATCTGGAGCAGTGTAACCAAATGTTCCAGCAAACGAAGTCCAATTCGATGAATTGGAACTCAAGAGTCTAGCCGTGCCAAAATCAGATATATGAGGCTCATATTCTTGGTCAAAAAGAATATTTTCTCTGGATGCCCTTAGGATTTCTTTGATGCGCCTTCTTAGTGGAATCAACCATATGACAACAATCATTGCAACAACACCAATAACTCCAATCGGTATCACTATGATTAAAACCAAAGTTCATTAACATGGAGATGAAGGAATTCTAAATTTGTCAGATCGACCTCCTAAAGAGAAAGGAATTTGCCCAGTGAGGTTATTATAAAATAAGGCCAAAGTCCTCAAATTTGACAAATTTCCAATGGTAGCAGGAATGCTACCAGAGAGTCCATTTGTGTTGAGATACAACTCCCTTAAATTTTTTAAATTTCCAATTGAAATAGGGATTTGACCAATGAGATTATTAAACCCATATTTAAATCAATAAGGGATGTCAATAAACCAATTTCTTAAGGAATGTGACCTGAAAGTTAATTTAATTTGTATCGAGATGTAGAATCGTTAAATTTTGCAAGTTCTCTATAGAAATTGGAATTTCACCCGTGAGGTTGTTCGAGTTCAATTCCAAATCCACTAGTGAATTTAAATATCCAATCGCATGAGGAATTGGAACAGAAAACCAATTTTCATAGAGACACATAGTCGTTAAATTTTGAAAATGGAGCATATCTTTAATAAAAGAAATGCTACCGTTGATAGAATTTTTAGAAAGATCAATAACTTGCAAATGAAACAAGGATGGAAAATTCAAAACTTGAAGATTACCTTGTAAACTGTAACCGGCCAGAAAGGTTCATACTTGTAACACTCCCATATCTATTACAAGTAACTCCAATCCATTTGCATGAATTGCTACCAACCCAAGATGAAAGTACTTTTTGGCTTTTGCCATCAAGACTGGACTTCCAAGTTAAAAGAGCACCTACTTCATTTTCTACTTGCAAACTATTTGCAGGCAAAAATGGATTTGTGTTTGTAGTATTGGGAATAGGGGTAGAAGAAGAAGAAACATGAAGGGATAGGAGGTGTTTAATAGTAAGCAACAAAAATAGTTTATATGCAGACATTCTCATTGTGATACAAGAGAAAGTGTGTTTACTAGGAGCACTAAAAAGTGTGTTTAGATACTCCGTAGTAGGGGATGAGTAGTGGATGAATACATTACCTGATATTTTATTGAGTAAAATATTTGACAAAAAATATTAGTCTAAGTCGGAAGTAGCATCTCAATGATATAATAATAGAGTAAATTTATGTTGGTTACATACTTTAATTGACTAATTGTCGGCATCTACGCTTACAAAACCGGAATGATGATTAGCTAGTCAATCGTTATACCGTGCACCAGGGTGCGTCCCGCGCCTCCCAAAACGACGTCGTTTTGTTAAATTGTTAAAAAAAATCCCTTGTTTCGAATGCACATAAATTCATAAAAGAATACATATAATCTAACATAATACATAATACACATAAACTCATAACACAATATACATAAACTTTTAACTGAATACACATAATGGGTTTGGTTAACATAATACACATAAACTCTTAACTGAATACACATAAACTCATAACGCTAGACACAAAAATTTTACTAAATACATATAATGAGGTTTGGTCTGTTCGGATGGACAGAGTGACGATAGTATGACGTCAGCATGAAACACACGCGTTTTGTGCCTGGGCGCACATTGCTATGTGCGCCGTGGTGCATGATATAAATTGTCTTAGCTAGTAGCATCTCAATGTATCATATTAGGTTGGTCAGATCAGTGCCGCCTTTTTTTTTATTTATGTGGCCCGCTTGAACAAATAAATGAGGCCCTACCAAAAATATAAGAACAAATTTTAAAATTAATACAGTAAAATTTACAATTTTTATTTTAAAGAAGTATGAACGGTGTAACTCCAGGTGAATGTAAAAATTATCGTCCCTATGGTAAAATATATGATTTTTATTTCAAATAAGTATGAACGAGGTAAATATTAGAACCTCTGAAATTGAGGCCCTATACTGTTGCCCATCTTAATTCTTACAAGCCTCAATATCCGACCATGGGTTAGATTTATGGATCATTATGATGTGCATCCGTATGCACCATGCATGGTGCATCCGGATGAAAAAACGACGTTGTTTTGGCGTCTAACTTAAAAAAATAAATAAATAAATAAATTCAGAAATGCATAACTACACATCCATAATTTCATCACATCCATAATTTCATAACTATACATAACTACACATCCATAATTAAAATAACTTTAAATCCAGAATTGCATAACTACACATCCATAACTTCATAACTATACATCCAGAATTGCATAACTACACATCCATATATGGATTCATCATTCAACTTTTTTACTGCAAACACCTGACCATTGGATAACTCAGCTCGAAATACACTTCCAGATCCTCCCACTCCAATGCAGTATCTTGAATCAAACTTGTCTGTTGCTTCAAGACAGTTAACCTTTGACAACTTCTTAAGCCCTCTGGAACAAAACCAATGAACCTATTTGCACCCAAGTTCAACTCTGTGATCAAAGACAATTCCCCAATTCCTAATGTTATGTTGCCAAACAGTTTGTTGTCATCCAACTTTAAAACACCCTAGTAATGTAGAGTACTAAAACTCTTTGGAATGTTCCCAACAAGTTCATTGGAAGAGAGATCAAGCAATTCTAGATGAGATGCATTTGCAAGTTCAGGTGGGATATTCCCAGAAATTCTCTTTCTGGAAATCTTCAAAGCTGCTAGCTTTGAACAAAAACCCTGTCTGAAGATAGCTGGCCATGGAAGTTATTGGAACTCAAATCAAAGTAATTTAGGTTTGGATATATTCCAAAATCTTCAGATAAGTCTCCTGAGAGTTGTTATATTCAAGCCTAACTCTTTTAAAGGTTGTGCAGTTTTTTATGCCTTTGGGAATGTTTCCACTAATGTTATTGTACACAACTGAAAATAGGTTAGTGACTTGCCAAGACATAAATTCTCTGGCAAAGGACCTGAGAAATGATTACTACCTATTTCAAAATAAGTGAGATTTGCACTAACATTATTTAGTTCTAATGGAAGGTGGCCACTGAGTTGATTGAAAAATAGAGAAAATTAAATCTATTCAATTTTGTCAAGTTTCTAACTGAACAAATAATTTGAATCTACTCTTAGTATGACAAGGGTGGATAACAATCCAATTTCTTCGAGAATACGACCAGAAAGTTCATTAACATGGAGATGAAGGAATTCTAAATTTTTCAAACCTCCTAAAGAGAAAGGAATTTGCCCAGTGAGATTATTATAAAATAAGGCCAAAGTCCTCAAATTTCCAATGGTAGCCGGAATGCTAACAGAGAGTCCATTTGTGTTGAGATACAACTCCCTTGAATTTTTCAAATTTTCAATTGAAGTAGGGATTTGACCAATGAGATTATTTAAATCCATATTTAAATCAATAAGGGATGTCAATAAACCAATTTCTTGAAAAATGTGACCTGAAAGTTGATTTGTATCAAGGTGTAGTAGAATCCTTAAAATTTGCAAGTTCCCTATAGAAATTGGAATTTCACCAGTGAGGTTGTTCGAGTTCATCACATCCATAATTTCACAACTATACATCCAAAATTACATAACTACACATCCATAATTTAATAACTATAAATCCAGAATTGCATAAGTATACATTCATAACTTCATAACTATACATCCAGAATTGCATAACTACACATCCATAACTTCATAACTATAAATCCATAATTGCATAACTACACATTCAGAATTGCATAACTATACATCTAGAATTGCATAACTATAAATCAAGAATTTCATAATTAAAAATCCAAAATGAATGAACTAAAAAATGAATAACATAATGTTGTTGCTGGGAATCGAAACTGATTTTTTGTTTTAAGTAGGACGCGCGTTTTGATGCAAAACGACGTCGTTTTTGCATCCGTATGCACCATGCATGGTGCATACGTATGCACAGCATAATTTGCCCAAATTTATTGCATAGCTGTATATCTATTACTTTCTTTGGCTTTGATATTTCTATTATTTCTGTTACATTATTATTTTTTTGTCAACTTTTAAAAAAATAAAAAATAGCATGACCATACCATTATTTCTCATCGAAAGAGATTGAACAAAAGATTAATTGCAAAATGCAAAGGCTCAGTTGCGAAGAATACCCCAAGAAGTGATACAATTGTATTTCTTATAGGTACGAAGGAAAAGACAGAGTGAGAGCTACATGATTTGAGTGAATCGCGAGGAAGAAACTAACCCCCCAGAATTTTATTTTATTTTTTAAATACAATTGACTCTATTACAAGGTATTATATATTCTAAATTTTCTCTAACTAATGCAATTTAAAGGGTCAATACTCCACCACTGGAGTTCAATCCTGTGACCTTTTCTCAAGGAGAACCACAGATGTGTCATCCGAACACAAGGTACTTGGCAAATCCTGCAGAACTTAAGAATTGAAGAAGTTGAATATGGGTCTTGGAATATAAGTGAGAACGTGCGTGGGAGTTATAAATTAGATTGTCTAATTCAGTTAAAATATGAGTCTAGTTAGACTTAATTGGACAAATAATAAAAATAGAGTTTTATTACATGTACTTCTAAATTCTATTCCGTCAGTTTTTACTCTATGATATAGCAAACAATAATAGGATATTTCACCATATGAGTCTTAGGGAAAGTGTTTATATCAAAGACTTATGAGAAGGAGTAAAAGTTGAGAGTAAGAAATTGAGTACATATAGTATTTTTCTTAAAAATATAAGTCTAACCTATCCCATAACTCAAAATAATAAGATATGGCAAATTATTATATGGACCATGGTCCATACAGTGTTTAGTGGACCATAAAAAATACATTTTTAATATATTAAAAGGGTCGTTATATCGTGGATCACAGTGCACGTGCACCGCGGTCAAAACGGTGCGCCGTTAGGGTTAACGGGCCACGCATTTTTTTGCATGTTAATTACCAACTGACACTACAGTATATCTAAATCGACACTGCCTCACGTATTATTTTTATATTATCAAATGAAACTGCAGTTATATCAAAATGATACTGTAGTTGAGGTGAAATGAAACTGCAGTGTATATAAAATGAAACTGAATAACATTTCACATATTTGAGTGTATGTTGTACAATGAAGCTGTAATTATATCAAAATGATCATGTAGTTGTGTTTTAATAAAACTATAGTGTATATAAAATAAAATTAAATAACATTTTCACATATTTGAGTCTATAAATATCGAATGAAACTGTAGTTATATCGAAACTAAACTGTAATTGTGTTGAACTGAAACTGCAGTGTATACAAAATGAAACTGAATAACAGAGTTACTTTTGCGGAAGTGTGCGGAACGACAGGAAACGGATGCCGTTTCTTTTCATTAAACAAAACGACGTCATTTTGATGCGCGGTGCACGATATAATTTGGCATATTAAAATGACATTATTTGTGTACCGAATATACATTATACAAAACCTTTGTTATTTCTCAACGAATCATAGGGAGCTTCTAGAAATGCTTTATTGTTTGGGATGGAACCTTCTAACTAATTGTATGATACATCAATCATATCTACAACAGAACTAAGACTGAGAAATAATTGATGGAATGTACCCTAAGAGATTATTGTGCGATAGGTTAAATTAAACTTTTCAAAAGTTATCTTTCCATTTCATACTAAGTAATCTTCTTGATTTCATACAAGAGTAGACATAAAACAATGATTACAAATTAGGAAGATGAGAAATTGAAGATTAATGTTGTACTTAGGCAGTGGGAAATTGAAGACCAAACAATTGGCAAAGTGTGATATGATGGAACAAGTCCGAAGGCTGCATTTTCTTGGACAGTAATGCAGAAACTTGGAGCATAGTTGGCCGAGATTCTGGATTGAAATTTAGACACGAAAATGCTATTTTTGCAATCAACACCAATACTTCAGCTTCATGTTTCCCAGGACTTGAAGGTCGAGGGTCCAATACCTCCTTCAAAATAAGGTTTTCGTTTTCAGATAATGAAGACGATGAAATGGATGCAACAATGTCACCCGGATGTCGTCCCATAATCACTTCTAAAACTAACACTCCGAAACTGAACACATCACACTTTTCGTTCACTTCCATTGTGTAAGCAAACTCTATAAACAAAATCAAAACAAGAAAAACAACTGTGTCATTAACTGTGTAGTTTATATAATTAATAAAAATCACTGCTGGAAATTATGGAATTTCCGACCACATGAAAGTGATCTTAAATTAAGTCGAAAGCAAAAAGTGGTCGGAAATAGCAACAAAGGTTTTTCCGGATACCAAAACTGGTCGGAACAAGGCTTTTGACTTGATTTAATAAGATCACTTTCAGATGGTCGGAAATTCCATAATTTCCAGCAGTGAATATCAATTAGTACAATACATACCTGGAGCAGTATAGCCAAATGTTCCAACAAACGAAGTCCAGTTCGATGAATTGGAATTCAAGAGTTTAGCCGTGCCAAAATCAGATATATGAGCCTCGTATTCATGGTTAAAAAGAATATTCTTGCTGGATATGTCTCAGTGAACAATAGTAGGGAAACAACCATGGTGCATGTATGATAATGCTTTCGCCATAGCTTTAACAACATTCACCCTCCTAACCCAATCCAATTCTTTTGATTGTTCATCATGGCTCAGTACCTGTGCCATGCTCCCACCTTCCAAGTACTCATAAACTAGGAACGCATGTCGCACGTGAGAGCAAAAACCATAGAGCCTAACAACATTTCGATGTCTCAACTCAGTTAAACTGCGAATCTCATTTGAAAAACTTTTCAAGTCCTGAGATCCATCATTCAACTTTTTTACTGCAAACACCTGACCATTGGATAACTCAGCTCGAAATACACTTCCAGATCCTCCCACTCCAATGCAGTATCTTGAATCAAAGTTGTCCGTTGCTTCTACTATGCTTTCATATGCAATATTCCCATCAAAGTTCAATATTGTGAATAAATTTTCACTGGATGCCCTTGGCATTTCTTTGATGCACCTTTTTAGTGGAATCAACCATATGACAACAACCATCGCAACAACACCAACAACTCCAATTGGTATCACTATGATTAAGACTAAACTTGTTGTTTTGTGGCCTTGATCTGTCTTCTTTTCAGGAGATCCAGAAAAACATCGCTTCAAACCAGCTATGTTGCCACACAAACCTTTGTTGTTTCTTATGGATTCAAATGTAGCATTTTCAAATGCTTTGTTGTTTGGGAGCATTCCTTCTAACTCATTATAGGATACATCAATGGAAACCAAACCTAAACATTGAGCAATGCTTGATGGGATGGAGCCCGACAACTTATTGTGTGAAACATTCAAGCTTTGTAAGGATAACAATCCTCCAAACTGTTGTGGTAGCTTGTCAGTTAGCATGTTTTGACTGAGATCAAGAATTTGAAGGAACTGCAAGCTTCCTATATCATAAGGAATCCGACCCTCTAACAAATTTTGACTCAAATTCAACACAGTTAACCTTTGACAACTTCTTAAGCCCTTTGGAACAAAACCAATGAACCTATTTGCACCCAAGTTTAACTCGGTGATCAAAGACAATTCCCCAATTCCTAATGTTATGTTGCCAAACAGTTTGTTGTCATCCAACTTTAAAACACCCAAGTAATGTAGAGTACTAAAACTCTTTGGAATGTTCCCAACAAGTTCATTGGAAGAGAGATCAAGAAATTCTAGATGAGATGCATTTGCAAGTTCAGGTGGGATATTCCCAGAAATTCTATTTCTGGAAATCTTCAAAGCTGCTAGCTTTGAACAAAGACCCCAGTCTGAAGATAGCTGGCCATGGAAGTTATTGGAACTCAAATCAAAGTAATTTAGGTTTGGATATATTCCAAAATCTTCAGATATGTCTCCGGAGAGTTTGTTATATTCAAGCCTAACTCTTTGGAGGGTTGTGCAGTTTTTTATTCCTTTGGGAATGTTTCCACTAAAGTTATTGTACACAACTGAGAAATAGGTTAGTGACTTACCAAGGCATAAATTCTCTGGCAAAGGACCTGAGAAATGATTACCACCTATTTGAAAAAGAATGAGTTTTGCACTAATATTATTTAGTTCTGATGGAAGGTGACCACTAAGTTCATTGAAAAATAGAGAAAATCTATACAATTTTGTCAAGTTTCTAACTGAACTAGGTATTTGACCAAACAAATAATTTGAGGACACATCTAGTTCGACAAGAGAGGATAACAATCCAATTTCTTCGGGAATACGGTCAGAAAGTTCATTATCATTGAGAATAATTGATTCTAAATTTGTCAGACCTCCCAAAGAGATAGGAATTTGACCATTGAAGTTATTGGAAAATAAGACCAAATACCTCAAATTCGTCAAATTTCCAATGGTAGCAGGAATGCTACCAGAGAGTCCATTTTTGTTGAGATACAACTCCCTTAAATTTTTTAAATTTCCAATTGAAGTAGGGATTTGACCAATGAGATTATTAAAACCCATTTCTAAATCAATAAGGGACGTCAATAAACAAATTTCTTGAGGAATGTGACCTGAAAGTTGATTTGTATGAAGATGTAGAATCGTTAAATCTTGCAAGTTCCCTATAGAAATAGGAATTTGACCCGTGAGGTTGTTCGAGTTCAATTCCAAATCTACTAGCGAATTTAAATATCCAATCTCGGGAGGAATTGGACCCGTAAACCAATTTCTATTGAGACGCATAATTGTTAAATTTCGGAAATGGAGCATATCTTTAATAAAAGAAATGCTACCACTGAGTGAATTTTCAGAAAGATCAATAATTTGCAAATGGAACAAGGATGAGAAATTCAAATCTTGAAGAGTACCTCTTAAATCGTAACCAGAAAGATTCATGCTTATAACACTCTCATCTCCATTACAAGTGACTCCAATCCATTTGCATGGATTGCTACCAGCCCATGATGAAAGTACTTGTTGGCTTTTGCCATCAAGACTGGACTTCCAAGTTAAAAGAGCACCTACTTGCAGATCATGATTTGCAGGCAAAAATGGATTGGTGTTTGTAGTATTGGAAATAGGGTAAGCAAAAGAAAGATGAAGAGATAAGAGGTGTTTAATAGTAAGCAACAATAATAGTTTATATGCAGGTTTTCTCATTGTGACACACGAGGAGAAATTACAGTGTGTTTACTGGGTGAATATAATGCAGAAGGAACAAGGAGGCCAAGGTATATATAGATTCTGGGATTTAGTCTAAATAATATTTCTATTGAATTGAAGTAATTAATGAGAATCCTGTGGGGAAATTTCTATTGCTTTCCTTCACTAATTGTCCTCTTGCGTTCATTTATTGTATTCACCATTTTAACTAGTTTGGTCAGATTTATTGTTTTCTTTGACTTTGATACTTCCAGAGCCTGTTCTCAAAGTTGATTTTCTTCCTCAACTAGAAAAGGCTCTTGTATATCTGTATTTAGCTATGAAGCTTTAATTTGAGCCTTTGAGTGACAAGCTAAGATTCGACAATTTATATCGTGCATCAGGGCGCGCATTGCATTGTGCTCCCTGATGCAAAACGACGTCGTTTCACATAACTGTATAAAAAATGCACATAATTGTATAAACAAACACACATAGTGGATTAACCACACAATGCATCGATGAAAATTTTAAAAACAATACAACATGCAAAGTGGATTAACCACACAATGCTTGGATGAAAATTTTAAAAATGTTGAAATAAGAGTTAAATAGGTCACTCAATTGCACACTAAACTATAATTAGGGCATGAAACTAATATATATATATATATATATATATATATATATATAATTGAGTCCCTGAATAATACAAATTCATATAATTAGACCTCTTCTGAGTATGATTTGGGAGTAAAATTTAAAGAGTATGATTTGGGAGTTTATGTAGTAGAATTCTTTTACTAAAGTGTATGAAAACATACAAGCTAATTAATTAAGCATCCCATCAAAATGTGTGTCCACAACCCAAGCCGCCACAAACGCCGGGTAAACTTCTGACTTGAAGAAAATGACACCACCATTGACTTGAAACAAATATCCAAACGAAACAAATTAATTAGGGCGATTCAATCGAGTGCATTGGCCTTTCATTGCCGAATTTAATGTCTATCTGCATTCATTTCCCTCTATAGTTTTTTTTTTTTTTTTTTTTTAACAAGATAAGTTTATTTAGTACTTGGCAAAAAGTTCTACAATTTTCGCTAGAAGAAAGGCTTGAACCTTCGATCTTGTTGTGGTTACCAGCCACACGCTTTAACCAACCGTTCGACGGTCCCCGGTCACTTTTTTGTCTAAAAATACGTCGGAAAATGGTCGGATCTTCAATGACCTATGATAGCAGGTCATTTATCTGTATTTGGGCTTCATTGCATCAAAATGCATTGTTTATAGGTGTAATTGCAAATGTTTGAGGACTTATTTGACCCTTTTCCCTAGAATATTTAGATGTACTTGAATGTGTATGCAAATTCATTTCCAAGGTTTTTCACTAATACTAATTCCTATCTTAATCTTAATTATATGCAAGTGTATCAATTTCCAGTATAAAAATCATTGGTTTTTGTGCCAGAAAAGTGACTGAATTTAGGTTCAACCTCTTGTTGAGACATCTCAGTAAATACACACGAAGCCTTCTCCTTTTTGAGAAAGATCATCAATGGTCACATTCCAAGGAACTAACTATAGGTGCATGCAGTAAGCAGATATACTCATAAGTGGCAAACAATCGGCAAGAGCATTCTGGACCTTTGCCCGCTCCACACAAGGAACCTCCTCACTTTAAGAGGTTGCTCCACACTGCCGCCATACAAGGAAAATCCCCCCTCACTTTGAGAGGTTGCTCCGCCGCTGGTGAGACTCGATCTCTGGTCATTCTTCCAAACTTTCACCTCTATGACTAGTTGAGCTGCCCACGCGGGTATGCATGTTCAATTATTAATTAATTGATTGGTGCCCAGAATCTGCTAGGGAAATAATCTGATGCCCAGCAGCGAGTTCTCTGGCCGTTTGTAAGCAGCCGGCGAATTTCCAGCGTTAAGAGGCGGCGGACGAAGAGGCTTGATTTGGGTGCAGTTACCGTTGCCAATCGCTTGTCCCGTTGGAGAAGATCTCGGCCACCATTAGTCTGAAATGATCATCTCCAACCAACAAATTCGTTCTGGGATGTAGAAACGCAGAGACTACTACGGATCATCTGGTTCCGTTCACTATGATGGCGGATGTAGAGCAAAGTACGAATAACGTGTTAATCAGAGAGATAAAGGGAGAAAGGAGGATCATTTCTTATTCATCATCTTTTCTCTATACAACAAGTATATATATATATATATATATATATATATATATATATATATATATATATATAAAGTAATTAACGGAAGTAATAATGAGAGATAATTACATAACAATTACAAACGTTACAATACTATATAATAATGTCCATAATAAATATAATATTTATAACATTTTACATATTTTCACGTTTTCCCTACATATCATTTTCTTTATTTTTTGAATTCAATGTTGTTTACCCATTTCTCCTTTTTTTTTTCTACGTTTTAATTTCCATTTTCGTGCAACATAACATGGAACGGGTGTGGGTTGATTAATATATGAGTTGTCAATGATATATGACAGATGGATCGCAGCGTTGCATATTAAGTCAAGCGCTTAGTTATCTGGTAGTTCTATTTTTTTTAAAATCAATTGGTGATAAGAAATAGGACATTAATCATTTAATCACATCTCTCCTTGGTAAGTCATAGTGTCACGCCTCGAAACGAGCAGAGGCACTCTCTTAGCAACTACCGCAACCTTTGATCACCCAGCCCAATTGCACAACATGCATGACTCGGTCCTTAGACTTCATGCCAACTATTCCCATCCCATCCGGGACTGGACTCGATTTTTGCCTCGCCTTCGATTCTAACCTGTGACCTCAGCTATGATACCAATTGATGGTCATGTCCTACTTAAAACCAATTGGTAATAAGTAATTGGACATTAACTATTTAACCACATCCTTCCATGGTAAGTCACAACGCCACGCCTCAAATTGAGTAAAGGCTAAACTCGGCCAACGCCCAACAAATAAAAATAAAAAAATTTTAAATTCTAAAAACATAAATAATGTCACGTTAGAGTTCAATTTTAGTAGGAAAAATAATTTTTTTTTACAATGTCGAAAATTAAAATAAGTTCTTTAAATGATTATTAATCATTCATTGTAACGAAAATTATTTATTATTGAGTTATACAATTATAATTAGTTTATATATATATATATATATATATATATATATATATATATAGAGAGAGAGAGAGAGAGAGAGAGTTACACCATTAGTGGTAGGGAGTTATATGGTGTATTTTTTTTGGGTGTGTTGTGTATTTTTGCATTTCATTATTGTGTGTTTCTCTTACACTATTGGTGCATATTGTTAACATTGTTGGTGTATTCTGAAAACCGCCACAAGACCGCACGAGAGGTCTCGCCACATTATTTGAACTTTTCTCTCTCTCTCTCTCTCTCTCTCTCTCTCTCTCTCTCTATATATATATATATATATATATATATATATATATATATATATATATATATATATATATATGTATATATATATATATATATAAGAGCCAAAGAGAGTTAGGCCTATAATGGGTAGAAAAAATGGCGGTCAAATTTTTTAATCAAATGAATGGTTCAGATTGATTATATTTTAATTTTTCCTTGAGATTTCCTAATTTATCCTTAATGAATATGATTATCCGTTAACTTTTCTGTTAAATATTATTATATTTTTCGTTAATTTCTGTTAGTTCACCGTTAACTTACTCATTGATTTCAATAAGAAAAGTCTTAGGCTCGAACCACATCTCAATCAAAGTTGGCATAATTAGTACTCTATTTTACTCTTATTAAATTAAATAATAATTTAGTAGTTACAACAAAAAATAATACATATGCATTTCTTTAATTTAGAATTATGTGTCTACAATGCCTTTATTCAAAAAGAATTATTCATTATCAATAAATTAAATAAGAGAAATAATTTCATTAGATATATTGTCTTTATTTTTCTGCAATATAAAAAATCTTTACATTCAAAATTCAAATTCATCAATTGATTATATTCGCTACATTGTCCCTACAATGTCTTTAGGAATAAGGGTCAAATAGGCCATCGAACTGCACACCATAATGCAATTAGGCCACCCAACCTAAAAAAACTACAATTGGATCCCTAAACTAACGCATTTCATGCAATTCGTCCAATTTACAGGTTTTTTCAATTTTTAACAGGTCATCCAAATTTAAAATAATTTTTAAAAATACATAAATAAATAAATAAAATAAAAAAAAAAACTTCGTGTGCTGAGACGAAGATGCAGTACCTTCAAGAATTTTTTATGAAGAAATCTTCAAGAGTTTTTAAACACCAAAATTCATGAATCCTTAAACACCAAATATCAACACCAGACCATCTGTAACAAAAACCAACATGATTTTTTTTTTTTTTCTTTTTCTTTTACTGTGAAGAGAAACCAACATAAATTTTTAAAAAGAAATATTAATCGAATTCAACTGTAGATCTTTGTTAAAGATTCAAAAATGGGGTAAAACATCAACAGTGCTGCTTTTGGTGGTCGCTCCTCGATATCCACTCATCTTCTTAATCTGTAATAGATTCCTTGGTCCCAAAAGAACGAGAGAGAAATGGATTTTGATTGAAAATTAAAGATGTACATTTTAGATATGGATCGGAGCATGCAGTAGATCCGATGATCTGTAGGACTATAGCATAAGTTTTCCGACCGCTAATTAATGTGGATAAAAATTCCTGAAGGTACTACATCTTCGTCTCAAGCAGAGACAAAGTTTTTTTATTTTCATTTTTATTCGTTAATTTATTAATTTTTAAAAATTATTTTAAATTTGGATGACCTGATAAAAATTTGGAAAACCTACAAATTGGACGAATTGCATGAAATGGGATAGTTTAGGGATTCAATTGTAATTGTTTAAAGTTCAGTGGCCTAATTGCATTATGGTGTGCAGTTCGATGGCCTATTTGACCCTTATTCCATGTCTTTATTAAAAAAATTATTCATTATTAATAAATTAATTAAGAGAAATAATTTCATTAGTTATATTGTCTTTATTTTTCTCCAATGTAAAAATTTGATCTGATCTTTACATTCAAATTCATCAATTGATTATATTCACTATATTGTCTATTATCTTTTTTGTGCACTATTTTTAAATTAAATATCAAAGTTATAATACAAAATAATGCTATATATTTATTTACCAAGTATTTTATTAATACCATGAAAATTTTTTAAAAATTTAAATTAATAGAGCCAATTATATTAATTACTTGAGGGATTTGTTGACAAGAGAATATTCAAATCACACAACAAATTGAAGTGAGAAACTAGCTCGCAAATCGCAATGTCTTTGTTTGACAATCAGCAGTTAGCGGTTAGCGTTAGCGGGTTATATTAGCGAATTTGACCAGCGAATTATATCAACGGTTAGTAAAAAGATATTTGAAAAAATTACCTGTTTAAATTAACATTTAAAATGACCTAAGAGTAAAATAATAATAAACTATTAATATTAAAAAATACCAAAAATAAAATTTCACTCATCTCACTATTAATATTAAAAAATGAAAAATAAAGTCATAATATTACAAATAAAAAAATTCAATTACAATTCTCACTATTGATATTAAAAAATTCGAAAACAAAATTAACTATAGGATCCGAATAACTGACAATTTCATATTATATAGAAATAATGGTCTTATCATATAAGCCAAATTTTGGTATATTTAATATATATACAATATATATGGGGGAGGGGGTATTGAATCAAATTTATTCTCCTTACACCAAATTAAAATAAGGTTGCTTAACTTTATTCATTGCCATTTTCAACGAGTATAAATATTTTTCAATCACCATATTTGAGTTTGACACACCACCTCAACCTGGAGGAGGTTTGCACATCACATGTTTTCTTAATGTAATCGATCTAAACCATATCTTCAATTGCATTATATAATATTTTGATATTATAATTTATATAATTATATATAGATCCAAATATTCTTAATATATTTTAACAAATCCATTCTGTGCATTGCACGGATGAAAATATTAGTAAATTAATAGACATAGGTAAATTAATTAAAATTTACTTGAAGAATATTCAAGAAAAGATAAAAGAGAAAAGTTTACTTTTGATCCTTACATTTTCAAAATTAATATCTGTCTTCAAAATTGTCTAATATCAATTCTCCTATTTTCTTTTGTGACAATTACAATTTTACCATTTTCGCTAGTTTACATTTGAACTTTATTGTTTTAATTTATTTTAAAATTTCCAAATTAATCTTTTAATTTTTTTTGAAAGGTAATTAATCTTTTAATTTAATTTTTTACTTATTTAATTTTCATTCTCACATAGAAAAATTATAAAATAGTGTTTTTTGAGCACTATTGAGTATTGACTCTGTTACAAATTTACAATGTAGTATGATAGTAGTATTTGTTCATAACTACTTTCTCAATATACGGAAGCACAAAGAGCCAATAGTCCACCTCCATTGAGGATTGAATCCACAACCTCCAACATAAAGGAGCAATTTGGTGCCAGTAATTTGTTTCCATTGAGAGTTTGAACCAGTTTTTTTTTTTTTTTTTTTTTTTTGTTCATTTAAAACAAATAAATTAAATTCCTAAATAGTAATTAATTATTAGGATGGATTCTCCATTCAATTACTACTTCTTTTTGAGCCTTCATAAATTATCCATAAATGGTTGTATCCAAATCTCCTGAATTACAAGATTAACATGCACCTTTATCTAATATTTCTAGAATATGATATTGATACTACAATATCCTATTAAATTTATCTTTTAATATACACATCTTTATTATGCGGTACTAGATACATTTTTGAAATATGGCGTACCAGTATATTAATTCAAAAATTGAATGATAGAATCAGGAGGGATTAAATCCCAGTACATAGAATGATCCTGATCATGGGCTAATCTAGCAAGAGTATGCGCATGTAAATTTAGAGTTCTTGGAATAAAACTAAGCGAACAAAAAACGAAACTATTAATAGCTATCCTGCACTGCTCAATCACAATTCCAACATAAGATAAGTTCGGTGTAGTTACTGCATGAACCGCATTCCTGAAGACAAGACAATCCGTAAGAATATCGACCTCGTTCTCGTTCGGTCTTTAAGCCAGGACAAGGCTTCCTTGCATGCTAGTGCTTCTGCCATAAGAGGAGTTAAACACCCCGGGAGTTTTCCGCTTGCCGCTGCTTTGAACAAACCATTCGGATCGAGTAAGACCGCCCCATAGGTTGCATTTCCCGTCCCCGGATCGTATCCGGCATCGACGTAGCACGTCGTCCGCCCGGCTGCCACTGTCTGCACCTCGCCGGCCGGTGCCGCTTCTGGACGAGAATGAAGTGCCGTGTAGCTCGCCTCCCCCGCAGCTGCACGGCACCACACCACCTCCGGCCTCCGTACCGCATGTTGCCAGACCGCCTCGTTTCTGGCCATCCATAAAAAATAGAGGACCCCCACAACGCGTCTGACCTGTTCTCCTGTGAGCATATCCATAACAGTCATAAGCCAGTTCGGGAAAGATGTTGAATAAATATTCATAATAGGCAATCCCGAAATATTCCATACGGCTCTAGAATAATCACATAAAACTAATGAGTGCATAACATTCTCATTTGTAAGACCACACAACATGCATGTTGGGTTCACATCTACCCTCTTTATAATCAAATTTGCTGTGGTTGGGAGTATATCACACACCGCTCTCCATAAAAAAAGTTTTCCACTTAGGGGAGACTTTCAACTTCCACAATGTAATCCATCTATCAAATTCTCCCAAGGTGTGATTAAATTCTCCCATTAGACGCCTATAAGCATCTTTTACAGTGTAGCAACCATTCGCATCATTATGCCAATACCATGTGTCTTTATAGTCTGGGCTCACAGGTATTCTCAAAATACGATCCACATCCTCAGGTTCAAATAAATCTGTTAAAATATGAGGATCCCATGTTTTTGTTTGCTGGTCTATTAAACCTGCAACAACTGCATCCCTTAATGGTTCAGGCATTACTGTTTGAACCAGTGGACTAGGATTATCCTGCAACCACGGATGACCCCATATCAAAGTCTCCTGGCCATTTCCAATTCTCCTGCGGACGTGGGCAATAACAAAATCATGAGCAGCCATAATACTTCGCCAACAAAAACTGGGATTATTTCCCATCGTTGCATCAACAAAAGAAGTTTTAGGGAAATATCTTGCTTTATATATTCGTGCTGGCAGAGATCCTGGATTTGTTAAGAAACGCCATGCCTGTTTACCCAACATTGCCAGATTAAAATTCCTCAGATCTTTAAACCCCAATCCACCAAACTTCTTAGGGATACACAATTTCTTCCATGCTTTCCAGTGGATTCCTCTGTCTGGCCCTTTCCCCCACCAATACCTATTCATGGCCCTTTGTACCGACTCGCAAACTGATTCAGGGAGAAAAAAAAACACTCATTGAAAATGTAGGCATAGACTGATCCACACTTTTCAAAAGCACCTCTTTGCCAGCCTGTGATAACAATTTCTTGTTCCACGAGAAAACTCTTTGTCTGATTTTATCTTCTATATAAGAGAAAACAACCCTTTTATTTTTCCCTATAAAAGAGGGTAACCCCAGATATTTTCCAAAGTTCCTTGCCTGTTCCACGCCCAAACATTCGGCCACCTCCTCTCTCATCTGTTCCGCAGTATTCTTACTATAGCATATATTAGATTTACTATAGTTTACCAACTGACCAGATAATTCCCCATACCTCTCCAAACACCGCTTAACCACCATAGCTTCCTGGACATTTGCTTTAAAAAACAACAAACTATCATCAGCAAAAAATAGGTGTGATATTGGGAGGGCTCCCCTAGCCACTCTACAACCGTGAATAGATCCTACTGCCTGCTCTTTCTGCAAAAGCATGGATAAACCTTCAGCACAAATAATAAATAAGAAAGGTGAAAGTGGATCTCCTTGTCTGAGACCCCTTGTTGGTTGCACATGGCCTCCACTCACGCCATTGACCATCACAGTGTATGATACAGTGGTAACACATGTCATTATCAGCTTAACCCACCTTCCATCAAAACCCATTACTTCCAGCATTCTTTTCAAGAATGGCCACTCCATTCTATCATAGGCTTTCGCCATATCCAATTTAAGCGCTCCCCACCCAGCAACTCCACACTGTTTACGATTCAAAAAGTGGCCCACCTCTGCCGCCACAAGTATATTATCCGTTATAAGCCTACCTGGGATGAAGGCACTCTGAGATTCTGAAATCAGATCCCCCAGCATAGGTTTCAATCTGTTGGCGATCATTTTTGCCATAATCCTGTACAATACATTACTCAGGGCAATAGGCCTCAAATCCGCCACAGTTGTAGGATCATTCTTTTTCGGGATCAAAACAATATTAGTTGCATTTAAATCACCCGGGATTTCACCTGAATTCAAACAATTAACAGCAAAAGTAGACACATCTTCTCCAACTATATCCCAAAACCACTGATAAAATCCAGGATTCATCCCATCCGGTCCCGGTGCCTTGTCAGGATACATGGCAAATAAAGCAGTTTTGACCTCGGCCACATCATAGGGACACAACAATGCCTCATTCTGGTCAGTTGTCACACGGGGCCCAAACTCATCAAATAAAGAATCCTCACACACAGGATTACTAGTAGCAAAAATTGTATTGAAATAATTAATTACTACATTATTCATATCCTGTCCCTCCACCCATACCCCATTCTCATTCAACAGCTTAGAAACAGAATTCTTTTTCTTTCTAGCAGAAGCATACCTGTGATAATATTTCGTATTCACATCTGCGCTACGAAGCCAATGCTGCTTCGCTCTCTGCCTCCAAAAGACATCTTCCTGGGCTTCTAACTGGGAGATCTGGTTATTCAACAGCTGGAACTGAGCCAAAGATGCCGGATCCCTCCTACCACGGATCCGCCCCTGCTCCCTGCGGAGTCGCCGGATATGCTCACCAAACTTATGAAAATGGTCACCGCCCCAGCGCATCAGTCTATCCCCACATCGTTGCTGACAATTCAACAACCCCTCTGTCCTCCCCCCTTGCCAGGCAGTTTCCACCACTTCTCTACACCCCTCATCAAGCAGCCATGCCATCTCAAACCTGAACCTCCTAGGAATCCTTCCTCCTCCCCTTTTTCGTGCATTCATATCAAGAAACAGAGCCGAATGATCCGAGTTACTAGTAATTATATTCTCCACACCCGCCCCTCCATGCACATCACACCACTCCATCGTTGCCAGTACCTTATCTAGTCTCTCCTCTAGCCATTGATCTGTTCCACTATACTTTTCCCATGTGAACTGATACCCCCTCATAGGTAACTGACGCAATCCACAGTCATCCACAGCTTCACTGAAACCCCGGAGAAAGTTATCTGGATGTGGATTGGTTCCCCTTTTCTCATGCTGGAATAAGAGATCATTAAAATCCCCTATTACAACCCACGGAAGCGGAGATTTCCCCACCAAAGATTTAAGCAACTCCCATGATTCTCTCCTTTGACTACTTTTAGGAAGCCATAGAAATACGTCATACGCCATGTCTCTCCTGATGACATACGGACCTCAATATCCACATGGTTTTTCGAATAGCCCAGTAGTGTAGCTGTATTATTCCTCCTCCACAACAAAGCCAGTCCCCCACCATTCCTCACACTATCCACATAGAACAAACCTTCAAAACCTATCCTCACCCGCAGTCTCTCCGCATGATCTCGTTTCACCATTGTTTCCATTAGAAATACAAAGTCAGGCTTCTTCCCGGACACAAGGTCCACAATCTCTCGAACTGTACGTGGATTGCCCAAGCCACGACAGTTCCAACTTATCGTACTCATGATGATGGGCGGGACTGGGCTCCAATTCCCGGCACTAGCAAGTTTTTTGACACATTGGTCATAGCCACATCCTCTCCTTCAACACCCCGGCAGCGCTTGACATTTGCCACCACTCCCTCCACCCTCTCCCCAACCCCCATACTTCCCTCCCTTATTTCCCCCTCTTCCCGCCCCCATACACTGCCACCTTCCACACCCTCCCCCGCCTCCTCCCTCACCCTTGGTTTTGGTTTCCCCCCAACCGGCACTAGTCAATTCTCCCCCACCGCCCTTGGTGCCCCCCTACTCCCCCCGGCCCGCAACCCTAGAAACGGGTGCATCTCAACCGGCGTAGGCCTCTCACGTGCTTTCAGACAGAACATGTGAACATGACCCAACATCCCACAAAACGAACAATGTTTGTGCAGCCGCTCATACCGAAAAGTTATCCAACTTACCGATTTATCCCGTTTCACCAACTTCATACCACTCCTCAACGGCTTCCCAACCGCAATAGCTACACGGACTCGGTAGAATGTAAGCCATGGTGCCCCCACGAACCTCTCATCATGTTTCACAAACTTGCCCATAAAATTCCTTGCCTGCTCAAGTACTGTATCCGACGTATATCCCATCGGCAATCCATGCAACTGAACCCACATATCAATTGTATTCAGATCCACCTCCCCCAGTACTACTCCGGCCACCACCTCACGGCAAACCAAAGTATTATTCTCGAAACCCCATGGACCCCCATCCAAGACGTAATCTATGTCCGTCCTATGATAAAAGACAAACAAGAAAAGTCCCGGTTGAATCTCCGTAACCTGCACCCCCCTCACCGGTTGCCATACGGATGCCATAACTTGCTTCATAAATTCCAATTTTACCAGCTTCGTAGTTAGGAACCTGCCAACAACAGCCCATGTCTCCTCATCATCAACCTGGAGTTCCCCGACTCCAACCCCCTCCGGCACGAACTCATCCTGCTCATCCTCCAAATCAAACCCCTCCCACCGTGCTGTCAACCGTTCGACGTCGCTGTTCTCCCCCGCCATGTCTGCCGCGCTTCCGTCTGCCATGCTTCACGTCAGTAACAGCCAGCACACTCCTCGCCACTGGAAACCGACAGCTCTTGCCGTAGAAACGATCGGAAAAGACAAAAAAACTAGGTTTCCCTAGAGAGAATTCCGAAACCCTAGTTTTACCCTAGAGAGAGAATTTTTGCAATTAAATGAATTGTTTAATTTCCGGTACTAGATACATAATTGGTTCATTTTGTATCTATTAATTCATAGATTAATATTTTAATTTGTAATAGAGTCGGTCAATTCGAGAACAACCAATAAATATCTATCCACATATATATTTATCCATCTACTCTTCAAATAAGAACATGTTAAAAATTGATATGATGGCAATCACACGAAGTTTCTGTCTAATTAAGTTTGTAACTTTGATATGTGTATAATAATATCAAATTTTATAAATTGAAACTTGTTGTCACGTTGAGTTTGGAATAATTTAAATTCCAACAATTATCAAACATGATTTAAAATAGTTTTTTCAAGATATATTGATTGGATTAAAATTCAAAACATTAATTGTAACAATACTAGTATTTGGTATAAATTTCATATGTATACCATAATAGTATGATTTTGATTCATATTAGGTAGGTAGGTGTTAGGTGAAATAGAAGTTTGTAGATAATGAAAATTGGAATTACAGATAAATTTATGTGCATTTTTTGTATTTAATTTTTATAAAAAATTAGAAGAAAAGAAATTCACATTTTAAAATGAAAAACTATAACATCACGTTTAGTTCACGGAATGAATTTTGAGGTAATAGGAATGTTATTCCATAAAGAATGGAATAGACAAGGAATGGAATATGAATTGTATTCTATTGTTTGGTTCGCGGAAGGAATAGACTTTTGGAATTATATTACAGTGTTTGGTTGATTTAAGGAATAGAAATGAAGTATGTTTTAAAAAACATAAATACCCTTATAAAAATATGTGATGGTGACGATGGTGGTGGTGGCGGCGGCGGTGATGGGCGATGGCGGTGGTGGGGTGGTGGCTGCAGTGACGACGACGGCGGTGGCGATGGTGGTGGTGGTGGTGGCGGTGAAATAGGAAATAAATTTAATTGGGGGGTAAAATAGGAAATAGAAACTTTAGCCTATACCAGGGTGGGCCAAGAATCTCTATTCCCCTTGCCCTTGCAAGGGGAATAGGTCATTCCCGGGAACAATGTTCCTATGAATACAAGTGGTTACCAAACAGAGGAATAGGCATATGGCTAGGAATGCTATGTTATTTCAGGCATATTCCGTGAACCAAACAACCCATAAAAGTAAATATGTTTTCTATTTTTTATTTTTCAAAACAATAGATAATATTTTTTCGATTAGTAATTGAATCCTATATGTTTCAATAACGCAAATTATGCCCTCGACCCGTGTCCACAATGCATTACGGACACGAGTCCAAAACGACGTCGTTTTTAGGGAAAATGCGTCATTCCAGTTTTTTTAAAAAAAATTGATTTTGTCTCGCCGTTAACGACGTTATTCATTTGTGCCATTATGAATGTACAGTTATGGAATTATGAATGTAAGTTATAAAATTATGAACACAGAGCTCTGACATTATGAACTTACAATTATGAACATATAGTGATAAAATTATGAACATAGAGCTCTAAAATTGTGAACATGGAGCTTCGAAAATTATGATTTTACAGTTATTGAATTATGAATGTACAGTTACGGAATTATGAATGTACAGTTATGTAATTATGAATGTACAGTTATGCAATTATGAATGTACAGTTATGAAATTATGAACACAGAGCTCTGACATTATGAACTTACAATATTAACATATAGTGATAAAATTATGAACATAGAGCTTCGAAATTTATGAAGTTACAGTTATTGAATTATGGATGTACAGTTACGGAATTATGAATGTACAGTTATGGAAGTATGAATGTACAGTTATGAAATTATGAACATAGAGCTATGACATTATGAACTTACAATTATGAACATATAGTAATAAAATTATGAACATATACTCCTATAACGAAGCGGTCTGAAATTTAAAAAAAAAAAAAAAAAAAAAAAAAAGATAATAGTACCACTAACGGCACTGTTACCCGTGTCCAGCATGCATGCTCGACACGGGTCCATAGCATAACGATTGGTTCAATAATATCATTGTAAATAAAAATTTAAATTCAAAAAATGAAGATATTTGATTGTACTTTGATAGAATTTCACAGAATGACAAATCAAAGTAGACAATAATAATAATGACAAAAAACATCACTCTTGTTGTAATGTTGTTGTTTGTGCCCGTTGACCTATAGCTCCTAACCGGAGAGTTTCAGGATTGAATCAAAAATAAGAAGTAATAGACAAAGAGAAGGGAGTGATATGATTTCATTTCCATGACGTCCTCTTACAAAAGGATTACACACATATATAATATAGAATAATAATGGCATACATAATGAGACATTAATATGTCTGTTACAAACGTTACAAAATAATGGCCACCATTAATATTTAATTACAACACTCCCCCTTGGACATTATTTGCCCATGATCTTGCCTCGTTAAAAACTTGCTAGGAAAACCCTGTGGGAAAAACCTATACAAGAAAAGAGTACAAGATATAAGTATATTTAAATATATTCATGCCTCGTTAAAAACTTCACTAGGAAAACCACATGGGAAAAACCTAGTTTGAAGAAAAGAGTACATGATATTTGTAAACTCATATATTGTACTGATTGCCTCGTTAAAAACCTTAACTTAAGAAAACCTCTTGGAAAAAACTTAGTTAAGGGGAAAAAGAGCACAATTATAAGCCTTCAAGGCATAATCTTCAAGATATTTGGGGTTTGTTTACTTAAGTATTTATATACAACTTCCCCATTAATATATCATACTCATACCTCATTAAAAACCACATGGTATGTATATGCTGCAAAAAAGTATAACTATTGGTCATTTTAAGACCCAATCTACAGGATTGACTCAATTAAATATATACGTTGCAAAAAGTGCAACTATTAGTCTTTTTAAGACCCAATCTACGGGATTGACTCGAGTGAATGTACTTCCTGTCTCCCCCTGAAGATAACAATCTTCAAATTCTACATTGCCTGTAAAATCATTGTTTCTAAATGGTGTAGAGAAGGGATATGGTACAATTTTCAGGATTGTCATTAGAATTTATCATATTTTCTCATGATTATCTGGACCAATAAAATTATTTATAGTTTATATTTTGTTGCTCCCCCTAAATATAATAATTTTTCTTTATCTACACATATCAATCTTATGGATATTTTGTAGGTATATATTTGCTAACTTGTCAATGGAGCAAACCTTCTGAACAAATATTTTATCACTCTTCTGGAGTTCATGTGGATCAAGGTATTTTATATCATGAAAAACTATATACGTTTTTATCTGTAACAAGTATGATGACTTCATGCCAAAAAGCATCAATACGAGTATTTGTACCTTGATTTACTATTCGTTATTTTATCTCATAACTTAACATCATCAAGCTATTTATATATTTCATTGATGTTTACACCATAAATATTGACTGAGATAATAAATAAGTCCATTATCAACTCTTTATTGAGCACATAATGGTACATATTATTCCTTCTATATGAGGATAATAACCTCATTCGCAACTCTTTAAAGAGTAAATAATGACACTTAAATAAATCTTCATTTTGGGAATTATAAATCCATTAGGGATTTTTCAAGATGAACTAGAGGATATATTTAGGATATTTTCAAGAGGAAACAATATTTAAGTTTCCTAATCACATATAACATTACTAGGCATGTTTATGATAATATGTTTTAATAATTCGTTATGGGGGAGAAAATACCTTTAGTCAATTTATTGACTATAAGAAAGATCATAGTTAGTAACTTACTAACTTTTATACTTCTTATTTTGTGATTTTCATTCATCACATTTTGAGAAAATCCATCCAGGATTTTAAATATAAGTAACAAGTTATCCATATAAATATGTGATAACTATACCTATTAGCTACATATCTAATTTATTTACTGCTAGTTTTATTGAATAGCGGAATATAAAGCCATGACTAATATTGGGTCTCTGCGAAAACCCTCAACTCGCCTTTTATTAGCGAGTTTTGATTTGTATGCCTTAATTGCTCTTTTCTATCAAAACAGTTAGCACGCTGCAGACGTTATGCTACTGTTTTCATTTCTGGATCCAGATTTAAGTATTTATGAGCAATAGAGGCAAAAAAAATGTTGTCGACAACTATAACAGCTTTGTAAATATCTTTTATACACATGGCCATTTTGTATCAACCAAAAATATGGCATTTTCCAAAATTATTTGAATTTGGTTGTTCCGCTTCCCCAGTATTTTAGTTGTTTGGTGCACCTATAATTTTACTGGGGGTTTTCGCCTTCTAGACGAAATTTCTATATTTCTGGAGTGACGAAATTTCTATACTAGATCTAGTTTTGTAAATTCTTAAACCAATATATGCTTCCTGCATAATGGTAGAAATATTTAGTCCTAGTTGGGGATTTCAACTCTTAATATATATGAAATATTTTCTATGGACTTAGTCACTCTTTGAGATTTCTAGCAGATAATTTGTTCAATGTCTGAACTTCTGGTTCTATAAGGCTAGTACATGGGTTTGAAGATTTTTATCAATTTCTCGGCATTTCATTAATTAGAAATTTCAAATCTCCCCCTAATGCCGAGAAAAGATCTTATAATGCAACCAACATCACTGTTGATTTCTCATGATGGAATATAGCTAGAAGGGTTGCATACTAAAAAAAATTAACGCAGATAGGGAAATGCATCTTGTACTAGCGTATGCGAGATGTAGTGGATCAACATATTGGTTTTTCAATTTTGAAGGTCCCCAACAAAATATTTCCTCCAAAATTGCTTAATTTGCTTTCCAGACAAAGTTGTATTAAGATTTTGAACTTTGGTTTTTAAAAAAATGATATTGTCTATCTTAAATAATTGTTTCATGACAATGAGAGAAACAAGTAGAGTAATATTGCCTTCTCACAAATTTCAAAATTGACATGAATAGCCAATATATAAAAAAAAATGTCGTAAATAATATGGGCAATAATATGACCATCATAGTTGACAATGAGATATGCATACACCAAATATCCTTCAGGGATTTACTTAGGGTCTATAGATCCTTTTAGATCAAATATCATAATGGATGGTTTAGACCAAAAGGTGTCAAAAAAAAAATTAGTGATGTAAGTGTTTACCTCTGGGCAAAATTTTATTAAAAATATGCACTATTATTTTGTTTTGATACTCAGATTTGAGATACTTAAGATTCAAGACTCATGCCATATAATTTTATGATAAAATTAGCACCATCAATATGCACGGATTTCGACAAATAAATTATTGACTTCCAAATCAAAATTAAGTCAATTTGACATTCGTCATATAAATTGTCCTAGTGCTATTATCATATTGTCCTAGTGATAATAGTCAATTTGACTTCCAGCGGATTCTATTTTTGGATCCAATCCTCTTTATTAAAATAAAATAAAATACCCCGTAAAACTTTTCCCTTAAAGAAACAATTTGCCAAAATTAAGAAAAATGTAAATGGCAAATGGGAAGAGAAAGGGGAAAACGTAGCCTCATCATCAGTCATCCCTCTACCCTAAAAATTAGGGATTCATTCTGTCAAAAACACAATCAAATTGTTCATCCCTTATCAAATATTTTTAATCTACATCCAAACGCAAGGGATGTAGAGGGGGAGAGAGAGAGAGAGAGAGAAATTAAAGCAGACCGCATGGAGAGAAGAAGGTCGTCGGCCGAGGGGAAGCAGCGGCTCTTACCGCCATCGCCCGAGACACACATCAATCATTATCGAACCCACATCCCTGACTTCTACACATCTGAAATAGCAGAGCTCTCATCTCAAAAACTCAGAAAGCACGCCACCACAGCGCCATAGAAGCGAGAAGAAAACTCTGGCTCAAACCAGAGCCGCAATCTCCACCAGCCCTCTGCCGGAGCGCCGTGCGATCGCGGGCCGCCGTCACCGCCTACTACCGGACGTAGATCGACGGCCAAAACAGGTTTTTGTTTTTGATTTTTGTTCGAAAAACATACAAATATTATTGTATACTAGTCGCAATTTTTGAAATTTTTCGATCATTAGACGTAGTCCAAAAACATTTTTGCTAGTTTAAATACAATTGTTCTGATTTTCAAAGCTATCAAGATCAGTTCTGATCAAAGCCCTTGATTATTTGTTTCGATGGGGTGCTCCACCGGGAATCTACCAGATTCATAGCTCAGTTGCACCACGGCCACGGTGAATAATGGCCAAAGGTTTTAAGCCAGCAGATGAAACGACAAAAACAATCTTTGTTTTGTTTTTGGTAAAAGCCTTGAGGTATTACAAAAAAACTGAACTGTATAATACAAGTCCTTGAAGAGAATGTTTGCAAAAAAAATCATGAATTTATCTCTGGAATGCATACAGAAAACATATATGGTGCATCCCCTTATATATATAAAATTGGTAGAATTTGAATATATATTAGGCATAAACATATTCCATATTAAATAATATCCAAAAGCATATAAATGGAATATAATTATGCAAATATATGCAATTTTGAGGCATCTCTAATAAGGCTTAGAAAACTCATAAAAGTACCGTTCACCGGGATTGAGCGGCTGATAACGTGTTGTAATGTTGTTGTTTGTGCCCGTTGACCTATAGCTCCTAACCGGTGAGTTTCAGGATTGAATCAAAAATAAGAAGTAATAGACAAAGAGAAGGGAGTGATATGATTTCATTTCCATGACGTCCTCTTACAAAAGGATTACACACATATATAATATAGAATAATAATGGCATACATAATGAGACATTAATATGTCTGTTACAAACGTTACAAAATAATGGCCACCATTAATATTTAATTACAACAACTCTATTAATTTAAAAAAAAATGTTAATCAAACTAAATTATTTTTACCTAACCGTTATCCAACGATATGACATGTAATATGCGTTAAAGTTACTTTCTATTTATTGAAAATTTGTGAACTAATTAATTTCAACAAACTTTAAGAATTCGTAGAAATGGAATTGAAAGATGAAACCCAACAACGAAGCTATATATGTTGAAACAGTTAGACTTGCCCAAATTTCTCCTTAAACTTATATGAACAGCGATCGATGTTCAAAAATCAGAAAAATGAAATATCAATTCCTTGCGTGATAGAGCTTCGAATACCAGTATACCACATCTCCGACCCATAAATGTGTCGAAGAAGTCAACTTGCTTGCAAGTAGAAATGCAGAAGCATGAGAGATAGAGGAGGCGTGGTTTCTACTTTCTAAAATCAACCACACCCTCCAAGTCCCTTCTCACGACAATATATGTATGTATTATATATAATATATAATATTTTATATTTCATATGTAAATACATATTATAGGAGCGTTAGGTGCACACGGTTGTAAAAACGACGTCGTTTTGACGTCCGACTTTTAAAAAAATATATATATATTCCAGAATTGCATAACTACGCATCCATAACTTCATAACTATACATCCAGAATTGCATAACTACACAACCATAACTTCATAACTATACATCCAGAATTGCATAACTACACATCCATAACTTCATAACAATACATTCAGAATTGCATAACTACACATCCATAACTTCATAACTATTGTGAAAGTGTGTAGGGTTTCATCTATTTCATCAAATAGAACTGTACAGATTACAATAATTTATACTGGAAAACTAGCTATAACCTAATGGACCCACTGTAACGGGCCTGGGGTTTCAACACTCCCCCTCAAGCTGGAGAGTATAGATCATAAGCTCCAAGCTTGTTACAAATATATTCAACTCAAGAAGCTCTAAGGGATTTCGTCAAGATATCAGCTAACTGATCTGCAGAATTGACAAAGCTAGTTTTAATACACCCTGACACAATCTTCTCTCTAATGAAGTGGCAGTCAACCTCAATGTGTTTAGTCCTTTCATGATAAACAGGATTTGACGCGATGTGTAGAGCTGCTTGATTGTCACATATCAACGTCATTTGGGCAACATTGCCACATTGCAATTCTTGTAGTAGGTGTTTAAGCCACATAAGCTCACACGTGGCAAGCGCCATGGCTCGATATTCTGCTTCAGCACTGGACCTAGCCACCACATCCTTCTTCTTACTTTTCCAAGATATGAGATTACCTCCAATGAGAATACAATAACCTGAAGTAGAGCGTCTGTCAAATGGGAAACCAGCCCAATCTGCATCGCAATACCCAACAACTTGTGAATGTCCTCTATCTTCATATAATAAACCTTGTCCTGGTGTTCTCTTAATATACCTTAGAACACGAACAGCAGCATCCCAATGAGAATCACAAGGTGTCTCAAGAAACTGACTCAACACACTAACTGCGAAGGAGATATCTGGTCGTGTGATCGTGAGATAATTCAGTTTTCCAATTAATCTCCTATATCGCTCTCGGTCAGGCAATGGCTCCCACTGTCCTGGTAGGAGTTTAACATTCGGATCCATTGGATTATCAACCGGTCTACTGTCCAACATGCTAGTTTCTTCTAAAAATCCAAGGCATACTTCCTTTGAGAAATAACAACCCCACTGCTAGATTGAGTCACTTCAATTCCAAGAAAGTATTTCAGCTTATACCCAAATCCTTAGTCTGGAACCGACTAAAGAGATACACCTTCAACTGAAATATGCCCTCTTAATCACTCCTTGTAATAACAATGCCATCCACATATACTACAAGGTATATGCATTTCTCATTAGAATGACGATAGAAAACAGAATGATCAACCGCACTTCTAGTCATACCAAACTCACACACCACAGAACTAAACCTTCCAAACCAAGCTCGTTGAGATTGCTTTAAACCATATAAAGAACGGCGAAGTTTACATACCAGACCAGACTCCCCCTGAGTAACAAACCCAGGTGGTTGCTCCATATAAACCTCCTCGTGAAGATCACCATGAAGAAAGACATTCTTGATATCCAGCTGGTGTAAGTCCCAATGATGAATAGCTGCCAAAGACAAAAGTAACCGAACTGAAGCAATTTTAGCAATCGGGGAAAAAGTATCAGTATAATCCAAACCAAAAATCTGAGTATAGCCTTTCGCCACCAGTCGAGCCTTAAGACGATCAATTGTGCCATTAGGGCCCACCTTCACCGTATAAATCCATCTACAACCAACCACAGTTTTACCAGGAGGAAGAGGAACCAACTCCCACGTGCCACTAGACTGGAGGGCCTCCATCTCTGTTAACATGGCTTGATGCCAACCTGGATCCGAGAGAGCCTCACGAGTGGATTTGGGTATGGACACAGAAGACAGGTGAGAAAGAAATGCAAAGTAAGGGGAAGAGACACGATGATAAATCAGAAAGGTATATATAGGATGGGGGTTACGAGTAGAACGTGTACCTTTTCGAACAGCAATAGGTGTCTCAGTGAGATCAGTGTCAGATTACAATTGATGTGGTAGAACTGCAGCCGGAGGATCAGACAGCACTGGCAAGTCACTAGGGACCTCAGGAACTGCAGGGCGAGGACGCCAGTGATAAACCTGAAGGGGCGGGTGAAGAGCAGTCGGTTGAACTAGAGGAACAGTGGACTGGACAAGAGGAAGTGGACCAAGATAAGGTACGGGGAGCACCTCAGAAACAGGGATCGTGTCTCCTGATGACGGCTGGAAAAACGGTGTGGACTCAATAAAGGTGACATCTGCGGACACAAAGTGACGCTTTAGTGCTGGAGAATAACACCTATAACCCTTTTGGACACGGGAATAACCCAAAAAGACACACTTGACTGCTTTAGGATCTAATTTGGAGCGACCTGGAGTCATGTCATGAACAAAACAAACACACCCAAAAACACGAAGATGACTAGGGAAAGGATCAACAGAATGACACACACTGGAATATGGGGTGTCATTGTTAAGAGCAGAAGATGGCATGCGATTGATCAGGTAACAAGCATTAAGGATAGCATCAGCCCAGAATTGAGAATGAACATGGGAGTGTAACAACATAGTACGGGTAATTTCTACTAGATGTCTATTCTTACGCTCAGCTATCACATTCTGCTGAGGTGTGTAAACACATGACCTTTGATGCAATATACCACGAGATGTCATATATGACTGAAAAGGATGAGAGAGATATTCTTTAGCATTATCACTACGCAAAACACGAATGAGTTTGCCAAATTGAGTTTGTATTTCAGCACAAAAAGTTTGAAAAATCTAAAACAATTCAGAACGATCTTTCATAAGGAAAACCCAAGTGCACCTTGAATAATCATCAATAAAGGTTATGAAATAACGAAAACCCAAAATAGAGTTGACACGACAAGGACCCCATATATCTGAATGAACTAAATCAAAGAGGGACGTAGCCCGATTATTGACTCTTCTCAGAAAAGACTTACGTGATTGCTTTCCAAGATGACACGACTCACAATCAAAAGACTCAATAGACAGACCTGGGATCATCCGTTTTAGTTTAGAGAGACTAGGATGACCCAAACAACTATGAATAAGTAAAGGAGACTTTGTAGAGGCAGAAGCAGCAACATCACCACCCTGCATGTAATAGAGGCCCTGTGACTCATTGCCGGTGCCAATCACCCTCCCCGTACTGCGATCCTACACAACAACCGAATCAGCACAAAAGGTTATGGAACAATTGAGAGTACGGGTAATTTTACTCACAGAGATAAGGTTGAAGGCACTATTAGGGACATATAAAACAGATCAGACTCCAAAGAAAAAGACGATATAGGGGAAGCCTGACCAACACCAATTGCTGGTGTTTGATGACCATTAGCTAAGGTGACCATAGGCAAAGTCTTAGACTTAGACACATTATGCAAAAGAGAAAGGTTACCGGAAATGTGATCTGAAGCACTTGAGTCCAATATCCAAGAGTTTGGAGTATTGGTGTGTGAAAGACAAACCAAAGATGAAGTACCAGCATTAGGTGTGGAAGATTCAATGCGGGATGCTGCTTTAAGCTGGAAATACTCTTCATATTCCCTAGAGGTCATCTCAATTGGAGTAGAGGTTGGTTCATGAGTTTGACTCTCGGATGCAGTGGTCTGGACCAGATTAGCAGAACGGGGAGGTCGACCATGTAACTTCCAACAACGATCTTTGGTATGACCATCTTTGTGGCAGTATTCACACTGAGGACGTCTGCCACGACGAACACCACTACCACTAGATGGTCCAGAAGGTCCTCTATCCACAGCCCGAGTAGCTAGAACTGATGATTCTCCAATAGGCTCAATCGAGGGAGCTGAGGCAACACGAAGCAGTCTGGCAGCGGTTTCAGTGAAAGTATGCACATTAGGACCAGATAGAATCTGATCACGAATGTGAACCTGGTCAGGCCGAAGGGCAGCCAAGGTCAACACCATAAAGAACTTATCACACTACTTCGCATGATTTTCTGACGTCTCCTGATACGGAAGTAAATTATTATACTCCTGTCGTAAAGCTTCAATCCGACCCAAGAAATCATGTGTACTCATATCAGCAATGGAACGGAAGTTAAGCATATTAGATATAAGGGAATATAGCCTTTGAATATCATTAGTATACAACGACTTAGCTTTATTCCACACATCATAACAAGTTTCATAAGACTTGTAAATAAGATATAGTTTAGGGTCAATGGATTGCCACAACATATTGCACAATAACGCATCTGACTTTTCCCAATCTGATTTCTTCGATTCTTCAATTTCCCCAACCTCTTTTGTTAGATGATCAGACATCCCCTGGCCTTTGAACCAGAGTTTCACAGATGTGGCCCACGAAGTGTAGTTTTCACTCCCAACCAACTTGTCCATAGTAATGGTGGGATAAGAGGTAAAAGAAGCCATAGAGATTACCCACAAAAATAACAAACTGTTCCTCTCTGACCGGTGGCCGGAGAATGGCGGGCGGCGGCGAGGGAAACGGTCAACACTCCCGAAAGCGCCTCGTCGAGACGAATCTAACGGTGGTGGTGATGTCGCGATCAGAGGCCGGAGGAGAGAGATCTGGCCGGAAAAGCGAGCGGCAGTCCAGCGACGTCAGCGGCGCGTGGCGGCACGTGTGGCGGAGATCGGCGACCGGATTCCTGCTGTAGGCTTGCGACGACGTTCCGATAACCCCTGTGGTGTCAGTTTGGAAGAAAACCCACCAGGTGGACGTCGGAACAACAAGAAAGTCGCGGCGGCGGCGGCGGCGGTGACGGCGATGGGAAGGAAGAAAGGGATTATTTAGGGTTTAGGCTCTGATACCATGTGAAAGTGTGTAGGGAAATAGAACTGTACAGATTACAATAATTTATACTGGAAAACTAGCTATAACCTAATGGACCCACTGTAACGGGCCTGGGGTTTCAACAACTATAAATTCAGAATTGCATAACTACACATCCATAACTTCATAACTATACATTCAGAATTGCATAACTACACATCCATAACTTCATAACTATAAATCCAGAATTGCATAACTACGCATCCATAACTTCATAACTATAAATTCAGAATTGCATAACTACACATCCATAACATCATAACTATACATTCAGAATGTGAAATTATAACTTCATAACTATACATTCAGAATTGCATGCATAATTACACATCCATAACCTCATAACTATAAATTCATAATTGCATAACTACACATTCATAATTTCATAACTATAAATCCAGAATGTGAAATTATAAAATTATGAACATATGTTTACGTAACTAACGGCAATCGAAAATGATTTTTTTTATTTAAGTAAAACAACGTCATTTTTGCATGCATGGTGCACACGGATGCACAGCATAATTTGCCCAGGTTCCTGTGAGGTCAGGTCTTCCCGTGCGGTCAGTGCGGCATACACCATTGGGTATGCATAAATGCACCACACAGTGTTCGTAAATACACCATTATGTGTGGTGTTTTTTTTTTTTTTGTGGTGTATTTTTTAGCATTTCATTCTGGTGTATTTTTGAACAATGTATGATGCATTTATGCATACCTAATGGTGTATGGCGCACTTACCGCACGGGAAGACCTGACGTCACAGGAACCAAAATATATATATATATATATATATATATATATATATATATATATATATATATATATATATATATATATATATATATATATATATATATATATATATATATATATATTGAAACCCAACTATTACATATATGGTGGAACAAGTCCGTTACTCATATATGGTGTATTCCAAAGATTGCTATCGACTTTTTTTTAATGTGTTGACTAACAGTTAGTATTAAATTAATTTACATATTATATTATCTCCAAACCATCAATAATCTAATTACATTATTATTATTATTATTATTATTTTAGATGTAAATGTTGTTAATAATTTTTAATTTTTATTAGTTTTTCTTCTATTATTAGTTTATTACTTATTAACTTTTTATAGTCAAAATAATGTTTGTGTTGTAATGTTGTTGTGTTGTTTGTGCCCGTTGGCCATTAGCTCCTAATCGGTGAATATTAGCTCCTAATCGGTGAATTGTAGGATTGGATCAATATAGATAAACGTAAATGTACAAGACAAAGAGAAGTAGAACAAGAGACAAGGAGAGTCATTCCATTGCACAAGTCCACTCAATACAATGTTACAACAAGCATATATAATGTACAAATAATAATGACGATACTAACGATGACCGTTATAACAGTTATGTATTGAATGCCCATAATGTCCACCATAATAATATATTTATAACACTCCCCCTTGGACATTATTTTATCAACGATCTTGCCTCGTTAAAGACTTGCTAGGAAAACCCTGTGGGAAAAACCTAGACAATAAGAGAGTACAATAGAAAATATATTCATGCCTCATTAAAAACTTTACTAGGAAAACCACGTGGGAAAAAACCTAGTTGAAGAAAAGAGTACATGATATATGTAAAAATATATATTGTATTTGGTCGCCTCATTAAAAACTTTAACTTAAGAAAACCCTGTAGGAAAAACTTAGTTAAGGGAAAAAGAGTACACCATAAGCGCAGTCTTCAGGGCATAATCTGCATAATCTTCAGGATTTTGGAGTTTGTTCATTTATTAACCAATTATTTTGCAATTTTCCCCATTGTCATTACTATATCATACTCATGCCTCGTTAAAAACCACACTAGAAAACCCATTGGGAAAAACGTAGTGAGGAAAAGAGTACATGGTATGTATATACTGCAAAAAGTATAACTATTAGTCCTTTTAAGACCCAATCTACATGATTGACCAATCTACAGGATTGACTCGAGTGAATGTACTTCATGTCTCCCCCTGAAAATAACAATCTTCAAATTCTATATTTCCTGTAAATCATTGTTTCTAAAGGGTGCAGAGAAGGGATATGGTATAATCTTCAGGATTGTCATTAGAATTTATCATATTTTCTCATGATCATCTGGACCAATAAAATTATTTATAGTTTATATTTTGTTGCTCCCCCTAAATATAATAATTTTTCTTTACCTACACATATCAATCTTATGGATATTTTGTAGGTATACATTTGCTAACTTGTCACTGGAGCAAACCTTCTGAACAAATATTTTATCACTCTTCTGGAGTTCATGTGGATCAAGGTATTTTATATCATGAAAAACTATATACCCCATTTTTATCTGTAACAAGTATGATGACTTCATGCCAAAAAGCATCAATACGAGTATTTTTACCTTGATTTTGCTATTCGTTATCTTATCTCATAACTTAACATCATCAAACTCTTTATATATTTCATTGATGTTTACACCATAAATATTGACTGAGATAATAAATAAGTCCATTATCAACTCTTTATTGAGCACATAATGGTACATATTATTCCTTCTATATGAGGATAATAACCCCATTCGCAACTCTCTAAAAAGTAAATAATGGCACTTAAATAAATCCTCATTTCGGGAATTATAAATCCATATATTAGGGATTTTCAAGATAAATTAGAGGATATATTTAGAATATTTTCAAGAGGAAACAATATTTGAGTTTCCCAATCACATATAACATTACTAGGCATGTTTATGATAATATATTTTCATACTTTGTTATGGGGGAGAAAATACATTTAAAAGATCATAGTTAGTAACTTACTAACTTTTATACTTCTTATTTTGTGATTTTCATTCATCACATTTTGAGAAAATCCATCAAGGATTTTAAATATAAGTAACAAGTTACCCATATAAATATGTGATAACTATAACTATTAGCTACATATCTAATTTATTTACTGCTAGTTTTATTGAATAGCGGAATATAAAGTCATGACTAATATTGGGTCTCTATGAAAACCCTCCACTCGCCTTTTATTAGCGAATTCTAATTTGTATGCCTTAATTGCTATTTTCTATGAAAACAGTTAGCACGCTGCAGGCGTTATACTACTATTTTCATTTCTGGATCCAGATTTTATGAGCAATAGAGGCAAAATATGTTGTCGACAACTGTAACAGCTTTGTAAATATCTTTTATACACATGGCAATTTTGTATCAACCAAATATATGGCATTTCCCAAGAGTATTTGGATTTGGTTGTTCTGCTTCCCCAGTATTTTAGTTATTTGGTGCACCTACAATTTTACTGGGGGGTTTTCATCTTCTAGACGAATATCTTCAAGATAAAATTTCTGTATTTCTGGAGTGACGAAATTTCTATACTAGATCTAGTTTTGTAAATTCTTAAACCAATATATGCTCCTGGCATAATGGTAGAGATTTTTAGTCCTAGCTGGGGATTTCAACTCTTAAAATATTTTCTATGGACTTAGTCACTCATTGGGATTTCTAGCAGATAATTTGTTTAATGTCTAAACTTCTGGTTCTATAAGGCTAGTACATGGGTTTGAAGATTTTTACCAATTTCTCGGCATTTAATTAATTAGAAATTTCGAATCTCCCCCTAATGCCGAGAAAAGATCTTATAATGCAACCAACATCATTGTTGATTTCTCATTATGGGATATAGCTAGAAGGGTTGCATACTAAAAACAATTGAACGCAGATAGGGAAATGCATCATGTACTAGCGTATGTGATATGTAGTGGATCAGGATATTGGTTATTCAATTTTTGAAGGTCCCCACAAAAAATATTTCCTCCAAAAATGCTTAATTTGCTTTCCGAACAAAGCTCTATTAAGATTTAGAGCTTTGGTTAAAAAATATGATATTATTTATCTTAAATATTTGTTTCATGAAAAATAGAAAAACAAGTGGAGTACTCAACATACTATGTAGTATGGAGTAAACTAATCAAGATAACATATCATAATTTCGTCTACGGATCATGTTTTCTATCAATTTGGATTCATGACAAATATTCTTTTTGACAATTTGCTATAGTAAAATATCACAGTGATATACACATGCATACAATTGCCAATATAAGAGAATTATAAAATATTGTCTTTTGAGAAAAAAAACACTTATCTGGTTTGTTTCAGAATACTGTTTGACAATTGTATGGCCATCGCATGATCTCTTCTAATGTTGGTAATTGCCAATGTTGCCTCTTACATGTTTGATAAGGATAATAAAACTATCATAGATTGTTATTACGATAAACATTGCAATCAAAATGAAATGTGCCAATTATTAATCTTGGAGTCTTTATGAACGTACATGACTCCAATTTCGCAATATAGTTTCTTAAACAAATTGCCATAGTAAAATAATGCACATGTTATCTTCAAAAGAAAAACCTTATCTAGGCTCATCCAGGGTGTTATGCTAGTAAAACATAAAGTACAATCAGCTCATTTCCAAATAAATTGTATAACATAATCACAATTTGGTGTCTGAGCATATTCAATAATTTAAATGAAAAATATAATATTTACCAAACCAAATTGCAGGCTCAAGACATAGCAATAACATGATCGAATCATTATTGATCTTATAGTTATTTAAAAAACAGGCCCAAAAAGATTAATCCAAATACTTTAAATAAGCCTAAGGACCCAAAAGCAATATATATTATTTTTAAAAGATATAGCCCAAAAAAAAATAAATTGGGCCAGTTGTGGTCTTAAAAAAAACACACAGACGAGGCCAAGAGGTCCAAAACTTGGGTTCAACGATGAAACATTGAAACCATATAAGTTTCATCAGTTTTCACGCGGCCAGACAAGAGAGAGAGGGAGACGCGTAGAGGTGAGAGGTCGCCGACCGAAGCCATCACCATCGCTCGCCACTATCACGACGCCGACCAGACCGGAGGTCTCCTGCGTCGCCATCGCCGCAAAGCATCAAACCTCCGCCGATCGTTACCCCAGAACCACCGATCAATGGTGCAGATCGGAAAAAAAAGGAGGTCGATCAGCCAAGAAACCCACCGCATCAACCGAGACGCGCCGCCATCGCTCTGCCGGAGCTTCACGTCGTAACCCTCTGCTGGAGTGCCGCTCGTAAAAAGCGTACAGGTTTCGTTTTGTATTATTTCTGAAAAACAGATCGGAAATTTTGCACCTTTCTTTTTTTTTCAAAATCTATACATGTTCGAAAAATAATGATAAATGTTTCAAAAAAATTTACACAATCTGGGAAATATTTTGAAATATTTCGTCAAGGCTAGAATGTGAACATGTGATCTATCCCTTTTTCAAAAGAAGTCTTGTGTTTTTCGAAAAAAGGTGTATATATCGAATTTTAAGTTTTCGAAAAACATGTATATGTGTGAGAGAAAAAAAACTCAGAACATTTTCATACTCATAATAATTTCAGAAGATATCGCATATATATTTGTTCATATACATATACAGAGAATGTATAAATAAATTCTTTCCAAAAACACAATTATATTTCTTTTTTTCAAAAAAGAATACATACAGAAAATATTTATATATATAACAACATATATAAATATTCATAATTTACCAATGCAAATTGCATAAGCATATATATTCCATAATGTAAACATGCAATTTATTGGCAATTTTAACAAAATAGATATACCGTTCACCGAAGACTCGAAGAGCGTGCTGATAACGTGTTGTAATGTTGTGTTGTTTGTGCCCGTTGGCCATTAGCTCCTAATCGGTGAATATTAGCTCCTAATCGGTGAATTGTAGGATTGGATCAATATAGATAAACGTAAATGTACAAGACAAAGAGAAGTAGAACAAGAGACAAGGAGAGTCATTCCATTGCACAAGTCCACTCAATACAATGTTACAACAAGCATATATAATGTACAAATAATAATGACGATACTAATGATGACCGTTATAACAGTTATGTATTGAATGCCCATAATGTCCACCATAATAATATATTTATAACAGTTTGATCTAGATCATAACATTTATACTTATATTCCAACGTTTAAAGCAGCGCAATTAGAGTACTCCATCACTTCAATCTCACAACTGCCACTCTAACTGCTCTTCTAATTTCTAAACAGAGAACCATTGAATTACTTGTGGAAAAATCAAAAAATCATTCCAAAATGGACAGCATTAAAACACTAATATGAAACCTGTATTTTTCTCAAACTGTGAAACATTTTCAAAACTATACCCCAACTAAAAGAACAGAGAATTTCAAGTTGATTCTGTCTAATAGAAAGGAATCAATTAAAGATTGAAGTTAAAAAGGACCTCTAACAACTGCAGTATTTTGTTTCCAAAACTCGCTAACATGATAGTATATATTTGCTAAAGCTGTATCCTTAACCCCCACACTACGGCTTAACCCTTTTCTGGGCCTTGTGGCTGCAATATGGGCACTTGTATGTCTTGATAGTCTGTGCCTTTGCCGGTGTTATTTTAACACACTTGCCATGGAACCACCTCTCGCATATATCACAGGCAATCCAGAACTCAGTCTCGTTGTAATTTCCTCCACAGCTCCCGCAAATAGTATTACTTTCATCATCTTCCTCTTCGCCTTCATCTTCATCCTCGTTTTCATCTTCTTCATAGTTCTCATGCATCCTTGGATTTCCTTGGCCTTGATTGTCCTTCTGCATGCAAAAAGTGACAATAATGCTCAGAATTAAGTTCTTGTTCAGAAGGGTACCCCTTTCCATTTGTCATGGATTTACCTTTGCATTTGTCATGGATTTATTACCAACATTGACGACGATTGGTTTCTCCCTTGAGGGCTTTCTTTCCGATGCAATTTCATAGATTGTAGGCAGATCATTTATCATGGAAAACAAACGGTTCCTGTTGATTAAGTAAACAGTTAGCATAGGGGTAGGCAGGTAGCAACTTAAAACAAAGACATATTGGAACAGAAATGACAATCATAAAACTCAAAACAATTTCTGAAAGTGAATGCTTTAACAATGAGACAAGGGACAATAATAGAGCCACACTTATTCATGAAAAAAGGAACATCTTTCTTGCAGAAATTTAAAGGAAAAATGCCTGTGTTGCGTCAGCCATTTTTATATAACATAACTTTTCAGTTGTGGACCTCAATGACCAAGAAAAAGAGGAGTGTAAGAGTCTGACGTTCATAGGGAGTTACATATGGTTCCAGAAGGAGTAATAGGGTGAGGAACAGCAAAATTTTGCATGTTCTTCTGGGGCAACATACAGGTCAAGAAAAGGATGGATAGCAGATGCTAAATGATCCAAGATTTATTATAAATAATAAAAGCAAATCCTGCAAAATGGATATGAGTGCATTGATATTTATGAATATGTTAAAACTGGATGATTTTACAAAATGGTTAGAGACTAACTATGAAGTACGAAAACATCCAATTCTCTTAATGGAGTTTGCAGTTACTAATTATCCTTCAAAGCATCACAAAGTTATTGAAAATTCACCAGAAATAACCTGATATAGGGCACCAAACTTGTTCATACAATCTTCTTGTAGAATTGGTTCTGTTACACTAGTGAGATTTTAAAAAGACCACTTAATGCAATAACATACATTCAAAACTTAACCCACTAGAAATTTGGTACTTAAAAAATTTTCATCTTGTAAAAGAAAACATTTGCAGTAATCCTCAAATTACAACTTTATGCAACAACTATACTTTGGAATAAAATACTCCATGGTAAACTATATGAACATTTTCAGGACATAAAAGGGTCAAATTTGGGAAATCAGAAGTCAAATCATTAGAAAAGCAATCTTTCAATGGAGGGAGAAAATTGAATATATTTTTAGAAAAATCACCCAGCCATCTTTAAGGGAGCTAATTGGCAGCTTAAAAACACAAGTGAAAAAGAGAGGTGATGATGACCAAACATATAGAAAGAGATACAAAAGTGCATCACCGTGAAAGAAAACAATTTGTTGAAAAACAAAAGCCTAAGTTTCCATCTGCATCCACACCATTTAGATTAGATTTGTGATGCTCATGCACAAATTTCTCAGGTAATACCAAATCCAAAATATCAAAAATATTTTCATCATGTTGTTTCCAGCATCTCATGCAAAATGATGTTTCAAACAATGAAAGTGTCCATCCTTAATGTCACATTCACTTGATCAAAATATGGGTTTAGAACCCATTCTACAAATATTCTACTGAGATTATTGATGCAATTTGAAATAGTTCCATACCAATTTGCAGTCTAAAATCCTCCCCCCAATTGGAATTAAACCCTAGAAAATTTCAAGTGTTTTATTAAGCTTAACAGCAGGGCATAATACCTAAGAATGAAGTAGTGAATTGAACTCAATTTGGAAAATAAGGAGAACTTCCCAATTCCACTTACTTGACTCTCCTCTCCTTAACTCTATCAGTAGGGTAACTTATATTCTAAGACGGGAAAATTAGGGCTATCGAATTTAAGTGATCAATGTGCTCTCATTACAACTTCAGGATAAAAACAGAAAATCACACAGCTAAAATTCCACAGAATGTACCTTTCGTTTCGATTAAGCTGCGCACCAAAGTAAAAAGCCACGGCAAGTAGCCATGAATCAGTGTGCATAGCCACCAACGCCAGCCAATCTCTCTTCTCCATCCCGTCCCTCGCAAAATTGATGCCTAGCACAGGCTCCGGGATCTCCGGCGGGACATCCTCCGCCGGCAATGTGACTTCCCACCTCTCGTCCGGATGACCGTACAGGCACAAATTATCTTTCTCTGCAAAATTCAAGCCGCACACAGCAAACAAACACAACAACCAAGAAAACAAGAAAATCAAATTCTGCTCGCACATGCAAACAAACACAAAAATTCTACACACCGAAAGAAACCACTACACAACCTGGATCGCACTGCGAGAAAAAGTCATCGACATCTGAGAATTTACAGAACAGAGAGGCGAATCAGCGGTTTAGATACACGAACAATAAAGATACATGCAGACACAAATATATACAGTAAAACGAATACGCAGTTGAGAGGCGGTGGTTTACCGCGAGTAAGGGCGTAGAGAACGGCGGAGCGGCGACCGGCGAAGTTTTTGAAGATGTCTTCGACGGAGCGGGGGTTTGGGGGAAAAGAAGCCATGTTGATCGGCTCTCTAGTCTCTACTGTACGGAATGATGTGAGGGCTAGGATCGTAAATAAGTGGAGAAATAGCGCCGATTATTTAATGCGCTTTTCCTTCTTTGCGCCCGTCCTAGACTCCTAGATGTGGACTAGGGTTAGTATATATATATATATATATATATATGTATAATTAAATATAAGGGTGTGTTTGGTTGGGAATCGGAGTCAAAATTAGAATCAAATACTTGTTAATGATTTTCACCAAAAAAAAAAAAACTTGTTAATGATATGAGTGGACTAGGGTTAGTATATATATATATATATATATAATTAAATATATAGGGTGTGTTTGGTTGGGAATCGAAATCAAAATTAGAATCAAATACTTGGTAATGATATGAGTTTTGGTGAAAATATTTTGAATATTTGGTAGTAGGGTAGAATTGAAATGATTATCAATATTGATGTTTGTTATGTATGACCCTATAATTGGAATAAAAGTTTTCAAAATACAAAAATAAAAAAAGCAAAACAATTGATTATAATATAATGACATCCAAAGCACTAATATGAACAAAAAAATCGAAACAAAATCTAAAAGTACTAAGCCAAACTTAAAAATCATATCTACTATATTAATAAGAGCCCAAGAGAGTTAGACCTATAATGGGTAGAAAAAATGGCGGTCATAGATTTTAATCAAATGAATGGCTTAGATTGATTAAAAGATTGATCAGATTTGAATTTTACACTAAAATTTCCTAAAATACCCACACACCGTTACTAATTTCAATAAAAAAAAATAAAAAAAAAAAATAAAAAGGTTTTAGGTTCGAACCTCATCCCAATCAAAATTGGCATAATTAGTACTCTATTTTACTCCTATTAAATTATTATATAAATAATAATTTAGTAGTTACAACAAAAAATAATACATATGCATTTCTTTAATTTAGAATTATGTGTCCACAATGTCTTTATTTAAAAAAAAATTATTCATTATCAATAAATTAAATAAGATAAATAATTTTATTAGTTATATTGTCTTTATTTTTTTCAATATAAAAATTCTTTATATTCAAATTTATTAATTGATTATATTCGCTATATTGTCCTAACAATGTCTTTATTCAGTGAAAAACAAATTATTAATTATCAATAAATTAATTAAAAAAAATATTTTCATTAGTTATATTGTCTTTATTTTTCTCAAATGTAAAAATTTTTACATTCAAATTTATCAATTGATTATATTCACTACATTATCTATTATCTTTTTTGTGCACTATTTTTCTAATTAAATATCAAAGTTATAACATAAAATAATGCTATGTATTTATTTACCAAGTATTTTATTAATACCATGAAAAAATTAAAAAAATATATAATTAATAAAGCCAACCATATTAACTACTTGAGAGATTTTGTGACAAATAGAGTATTCAAATCACACAACAAATTGAAGTGAGAATTGTCGTTAGTTCACCGTTATAAAAAAAGGTCTTAGATTCGTATCTCATCCCAATTAAAGTTGGCATAATTAGTACTTTATTTTACTCTTATTAAATTATAGAAATAATAATTTAGTAATTACAACAAAAAATAATACATATGCATTTCTTTAATTTAGAATTATGTGTCCACAATGTCTTTATTCAAAAAAAAAAATTATTCATTATCAATAAATTAAATAAGATAAATAATTTTATTAGTTATATTGTCTTTATTTTTCTTCAATATAAAAATTTTTTATATTCAAATTTATTAATTGATTATATTCGCTACATTGTCCTTACAATGTCTTTATTTCATGAAAAAACAAATTATTAATTATCAATAAATTAATTAAAAAAATATTTTCATTAGTTATATTGTCTTTATTTTTCTCAAATGTAAAAATTTTTACATTCAAATTCATCAATTGATTATATTCACTACATTATCTATTATCTTTTTTGTGCACTATTTTTCTAATTAAATATCAAAGTTATAACATAAAATAATGCTATGTATTTATTTACCAAGTATTTTATTAATACCATGAAAAAATTAAAAAAATATAATTAATAAAGCCAACCATATTAACTACTTGAGAGATTTTGTGACAAAGAGAGTATTCAAATCACACAACAAATTGAAGTGAGAACTACCTCGCAATGTCCTTGTTTGACAATCAGCAGTTAGCGGTTAGCGTGAGCGGATTATACTAGCGGATTTGACCAGCGAATTTATTTAATTATTAACATTGGGTAGAAAAAATGACCGCCAAATTATTAAATCAAATGAATGGTTCATATTGTTCAGGTTTTAATTTTTTTCTTTTAAGATTTTCTAATTTTCTAATTTATCCTTAATTATATGATTATCCATTTAACTTTTCCGTTAATTCACCGTTAGTATAATTCTAATATTAAAGTCTAATATAGAATTATAACTACACCATTAATCTAATTCTAATATTAAAGTCTTAATAGAACTTAACCACAAATCCTAATGTCAGAATCTCCTCAAACAATATTAATATATATTTAATATTTTATGCCCTAATTTTTATTTGTTCTCCCTTATGTCCCTATTTGGTTTCAACCATACCTATACAATTATTTTATTGACAATTATAATAAATATTGACTATATTATCTTGCATTTGTAAACTTAGAATTACCTATTTAACCCGCACGGGCTTAGCTCAATGGTTTAGTGGGTAGTATTTGGGAGAAGAGACCAAGGTTTGAACCTCGGCGGCAATGCGGGAATTATGTCCAAAGTGGGCAGATTCCTTGTGCGTATCAGCATTTGGCCCTGTCTGCTGAACCATTGAGTCACCGTGATTTACAACTTCCCACAATGCTCTGTCTGGTCGGAGTGTGAGGGGGCCCTTGGGGTTGGGGACTCAACCTTTGGGAGAAGAATTACCTATTTAAATACGCAAATTCAACCATCAATTATCTATGCATGAACAATTTCAATATAATCTTGCCTTAATATATTTTAAAGTACTTATTTATAAAAAAAAAAAAAAAAAAAAAAAAAGCATTGGGCATTATCCCAATTGCGCAATGCGCGTAAAAAACTAGTATTACTAATAAGATGGAATGAAACCTTTTTAAATTATGGAGTGGAGTTTTTAATTGAAGGTGTAATCAAATCTCATAGTTATGTTTTAACAAGTTGTCAACCAAACACTAATGACAGGATAATTAGACAAAAGTACTAGATCCGATCTGAAGCACATTTGGACTGACCCGCAATAGTCAAAGCAATCAATACGGTCAATTTGTAACGGTCAAGAGTGAAGTAGAAAGAGGTGGAACGGTTCTTAGGGTCTGCCTCATCAAAGAGCAGTTACAGAGGAGCGCACACAACAATTACTGAGGAGTTAGCCCTGAGACTTATGGAGGGGAGCCGTTGCACTTATTATGAGGCTGTTAGTCTACATTATTGTAGCTGTTACCATTGTACAGTATAAAAGTTGAGTTCATGTAACAAGTAGGGGACATTGAATATTTGTACTAAAACTATACGCAATACAATTGCTCTACTTCTTTCCTAATATACTTCGGCAACATATTTATCGTCATTGGTGTTTTCATTGAGAGTCTCAGGTCAACTCTCAAGCAGGCTAATACACACATCTTTCTCTCTCATCAACAATCTCTCATCAACAAGCTTGAAGCAATGGCACGATCTAGATCAAATGGCTCCTATGATTCCCGTGGCCTGAACATCAACGACAATGGTAGTGTTCACATGGATACCCGATAAACAAACTCGAGCAACCTCTAGGGCCAGCTCAACAGCAATCGAGAGGGTGACATCCAGGACCAGCTCAACAACAATCATTATGATGACCTCCGCGACCAACTCAACAACAATCATGGTGGAGGGCAACAAGAGCCAAGGGCACAGCTACCACATGTGGATCTCTATGCGACGGACGAGGTCATTCAGCAGGCAGCGGCGGCTTTAACCCAATTGGTGGTAGGGATTCAATATCAAGTGCCCCGAGTATCCGCACAGGAGGATGAAGTGATATCGCCACGACGAGAGAAGACCCAACGTCGCGGTGCGACCCATGGTACCGGCAGTCACCCTGAAACTCAACCTCGCTCCAGGGAAGAGAGGTGAAGGATCAAGGGGAAGGAGGTCAAGTAGGCGGCTTTTTCGGACATCGGTCGACCGCTTCTATACCCGTCTTGGAATGATTTGGTGAGAGGGTGACTATCTAGTAGAAGTTAGGGCCACGACTAAGGACCGAGGGGTTATCCACCAAGGGACTGCACCAGGACGGAACCAGGACAATGGGTGAGAAAGAGAGAGATCACCATGGTTAGAAAAGGTAGGTGAGTCTGGGGAACTGGCTCCGCATCGCCTAAACCCGAGGTAAGGATGGCCACACCAATTACCCCGAGAATAATGGACGCGCCCCTTCTAAAGGATTTCAGTCTTTCGGCTATCAAAGCTTACGCCGGGACTTCGGACCCGCGTGCACACTTGACAAGGTACAAGGCAGCTATGGTGATGATTGGGGCAGATGACGCCATCATGTGCATGGCATTCTTGTCCACCTTAGATGGGGCGGCACATGATTGGTTCAATACAATCCCGGATGGATCAATCCAAAATTTTGCAGAGCTATCAAAAAGCTTCTTGACTTATTTCTCTGGCAGTATACAACGCAAGAAGGATTTCTCTCACCTCTGCATGATAAAGCATGAAAGAGGGGAGAGCCTAAAAGATATCCTCAAAAATGGAAGAAGGAAGTTAACAATGGGTACGACTTTGACTCAAAAATGACAATCCCGATGTTTATTCAAGCGCTTAGGTCCGGAGACTTTCACAGATAGCTAAACACCATCATCCTCTCTCATATGAAGATCTAATGAGGACGGTCAACCGCTACGCAGAAGCAGAGGAAGTTGATAAGAAGAAAAGAGAAGAGAACGAAGGCAAGGCAGGAGGAAAGTTTGAGAAAATTGGTCCAACCAACCAGGTGTCAGGCTCAGCTCCCAACAAAGAAGGGAACTAGAGATCAATCCTCAGTAGGACCCCGTTTGATCCCCTTGCGTCATTTAATTCCCCTGACCCATTCCGTTAGCGCAATCTTGGACCAAGCCAAGGAGATGGGGATGGTGCAGTAACCAGAAGAATGTATGAAAGTTTCCCCTAAGGTAGACCAGACCAAATATTGCCGGTTCCACCGGCAGGTTAGCCACGACATTAACGACTGTCACGTTCTAAAGAGAAAAATAGAGGAGCTCATTCAAATGGGATACTTTACTCAATTTGTGAAACATCTAGAACAACAGCAGCACCGACAACAAGGCCAACCTGAAAATGTGTTGTGAAAGGGAGAGGACCCCGAGCCATCCGCTTCTAACACGAAAAAGATGGGGTATGATCAGATCATGGAAAAAGGAGACAAGGAGTTATATGAGGAACCCGCGCAGTGCAAAAAAAAACATGTTATTCGCTAAAACGGATAAGATTAGCAATAAGACTATTGATGTAACTATCGATCATGGTCTGCCCTGATCAATTTTATTGAATAAAAAAAAAATTGTTATTGTTTCTACTCTTGTCCACAGAGTCCTTTGTGTTAGCAGAGTGAGAGGTCAAGGCCGTGTCCTCGAACTCATAATAACCGGAGTCATGTCCTCGTTCCTTTAAAAAAAAAAAAAAAAAAAGAGAGAGAAAAAAAAAAAGGAAACTCGCACACTCTATTCCCTAAGGCCCGACACAGGATTCGATCTCTCTAGCTACCAAACGGAAGGGCGTTTTCTTAGTCAAGCTCAATGTAGTCAGCTTATCTCGCAACACTCGTGACCTGTAGGAAGGGGGTTTGTGACGGGATATTCGATGATTCTACACTGTTATTACTCCCTAATTGACTCCGCTACACACTCAACTCGGGAGTAGGGGGCTGGTGACAGAATAATTAGACAAAAGTACTAGATCCGACCCGAAGCACATTTAAACTGACCCGCAGTAGTCAAAGCAATCAACAAGATCAGTTTGCAAAGGTCAAGAGTGAAGTAGGAATATATGGATGGTTGTGAATGGTTGTGAATTCTTTTAAAATTATTGGGAATTTTAATTTAGATTTTAATGAAGTAATACTTCACTCCTTAAATTTTTTTAAACTTAAAATTATTATTACTATTATTACAAATAAAATAAAAAGATCAAAAAGTCATTAAAAATTATAATTGAGATTTTTTAAATAATACTCATATTAATAATTTTTTTCAATTTTTTAAATTAATATATAACTACATTAAGTGATAAGTGCATGTCCATTAAATTATTATTGTTACATGTTCATTAAGAACCTCACCACCAATACCTATTTAGAACCTTTTCATGTTAATCACTTGAGAAGGTTATTCTTCTTCTTTTGGGAGAAGTAGAACAACCTTCTCAAATGATTCACATAAATTTGCAAGAAGGCGATAGATACTCATTGTATACGTAGGCATGGCTTGGGCGACCGTTCGCAATAACACAGCTCTACCTATTTTAGAAATGAATTTCTTGTTTCAAGATTCAACCATGTTCTGAATTTTTTCCTCGATTTAAGAGAAAACACGTTTTTTATATCTACCAATAACAAATGGCAAACCAAGATAATTTCCAAAATCATCAGAAACATTAACCCCAAACAAAGTAGCTATCCCAACCCTGTCATAGTCTAGAGTGTTTCGATCCGACTAAAAATTATGTTAGACTTGTAAAAATTAACAGCTTGATCAGAACACAATTCATACTGCCAAAGACACTCATGAACAACAGTTGCCTCCATAGAATTGGCCCTAGAAAATAAGAGGCTATTTTTTGCGAAAAATATGTGAGTAAGCGAGGGACCCCTCACGTCGTTACTTTAAGACCAGTAAGTCTACCATGATTATGTTATACTTGTATAAATCATATAGTTAAGTCTAATTTGATTATAAACTTAATTTATTCAAGTATGAATCGCTTGTGAATAGTTAATATTGGTTAACTCCGTTGACAATAGTGAAACTTATATAACATTTGGTTTAGAAATTACAAATAAAGTGAATATGAATAAATATAAATATGATATTAAGAAAAATTTCCCTGGTAAGTCTCTAAGTTATAGGCAAGTGTAAGTTTAGTTTATAGTTATTATGAATGTATAGTTTTGACGTTTAATTAATCACACAACTACAAAAGTGACTAAACTTATACTTGTCTTAAAATTTAGAGACCAAAAATGTAATTTTTTGTTATATTAATATTTTGTTAGTTTATATATATATATATGTGTGTGTGTGTGTGCAATTAAACAATACAAATACTTATTGCCAAAAATAATATGAGTGTGTGTGTGTGTGTTTGCACAATTAAACAATACAAATACTTATTGCCAAAAATAATATGATACATATATTTTAAATTTATTTTGAGTGATAACTGATAAGGGAAACCCGTAGCTACTATTCAATGGTGTATACTAGGTAGATCTCATGTTATGACTATAATCGGTAAGAATCATTCTAGTTGACCGAATCAAACCAAAAAGGCCAATATGCCTCTCCCACTAGGAGTCGAGCTTGTAATCTTGTGGTTACCAAGTTAACATTCTGAACAATTTGAATTGGGGTTGCATCTAGTTAACAAGATGACGTCGTTTGACACTTTTTTCGTTAACAATGGTAGACGGCAAAATTAGTGATGGTCCATGTAGCAACTTCTCGTATTATTCAATTTCATTTTATACACACTGTAGTTTCATTACAACACCATTAAAGTATCATTGTTATTCAACTACACTTTCATTTGACAATATACACTCAGTATGTAAGACCTGCTATTTAGTTTCATTTTATACACATTGTAGGTTCATTATAACACCATTAAAGTATTATTTTAATTCAACTACAGTTTCATTTATCAATATACAGTCAATATGTGAGACTTACTATTTAGTTTCATTTTATACACAAAAGTAGTTTCATTATAGCACCACTAAAGTATCACTCTTATTTAAATTTACATTTTCATTTGACACTATACATTCGATCAATATATGAGACATGCTATTCAATTTCATTTTATACACACGGTAATTTGATTATAACACCATTAAAATATCATTCTAATTTAACTTCAGTTTCATTCGATAATATATATACACAATATGTGAGACATATTATTAAGTTTAATTTTATACACATTATAGTTTCATTACAACGTTACTTAAAAATTTGAGTAAAACGTAATAGTTGTCGTTTTTTTTCATTAAAAGAAAAAATGTCATTTTGTATCATGATCCATATTTGATATTTCTATTATAAAGAGAATAATTAATTTTATGAATTATGAAATTTTATTCTGTAGAATAAAAAAAAATACAGTACTAAATAACGAAATAGACTTGGGGATATAGGCCCAAGTAAGATATGGATATGGCTGGTCATTGGGCCTGAATTCGTACTCCTTATTTGGGCCGTTGAGAGGTTAATGATAAGGTAGGAAAGGAGAATAGTTGCACGAATTTGAGGAAATTTATATCCTACACCACGGCGCGCGTTGCACTGTGCACCCAGATGCAAAACGACGTTGTTTTAATTTAATTTATTTTTTTTTTGAAATTTCCCGCCCCCGTGTATGGCAGTTAATTTTTCTTTAAAAAAAAATCCATGTTCAAAAATGTACATAATGTTATACTAGAATACACATAATTGTATACATGAATGTACATAATTATATAACAAAATATATATACTCTTTTTAAAAGATAATACACATAATCTAACATAATACATAATAAACATAAACTTTTAACATAATACACATCAACTCTTAACATAATACACACAAATTTTCTAATTCGGATGTACATAATTGTATAAAAAGAATGTACATAATTGTATAAAAAATGTACATAACTGTATGAACAAATATACATAATTGTATGAACAAAAATACATAATTGTGTGAACAAATATACATAATCACAGCAACTTTCTACCGCGCCTCCCAAAACGACCCCAAAACGACGTCGTTTTGGGAGGCGCGTGACGCACAGTGCTACGCGCGCCGTGGTGTAGGGTATAACGATTGCGAATTTGAAGCCATTACTTAGAAAAAATTCAGTCGTGTAGACTCGGGTCCATCAAAATGGATTCGAGTCCAAATGTTCATAATTTACATACTAAATATTCAGTGACAGAATAATGTGATAAACACCCGACCCACAACTGCCGTAAGGAAGCATTCAAATAGGTGTAGTTTCTTCTAGAATATTGTCCCACATTGCTTTTATTAGAGCCTTTTCCTCTCATTTTAAATACCAACTCAGTTTGAGCATTTGACATATAATGGAGGGAAAGGAAAGGGGGAACCGCAAGCAAGCGCCGCCGCTTGGTTCGGTTCGCACTAGGTCCAACCATGGTTACGTGGTTTCCAGACATAGGTCCAACCAATCATGCCACTCTAGATATAGCTGCCCTGACAGGTTACGTGTCTGTGACGGTATGGGTTTATCTATTAGTCTTTTTTGTCATGCTTCTTTCAATACCCCTTCTAGGAAGTTTCAATTGTCTAACATTCTTCATGTTCTTAGTTTGTCTACATCTTTATTATCAGTCCAAAAATTTGCATCGGATAATAAAGTCTTTTTTGAGTTTCACCCATCTTTTTTTTTTTTTTTTTTTTTTTTTTGTTGTGAAGGATATCAACACCAAGGAAATTCTTCTACGGAGCAATAGCTCTGGGGGACTTTACAAGCTTCCCATTCTAAGTTCGTCTCCTACTGCGTTTCTTTCAGCTCGAGCCTCCGCGTCAGTCTGGCGTAGGGGTGTAAACGAGCCGAGCCTGGGTAGGCTCATGCTCGTGCTCGTTAATGATAGCACTGCTTGAGCTCGTTCGAGCTCGTGAACTGATGCTCGAGCTCGAGCTCGGCAATTGTCGAGCTGCTCGAGCTCGAATTCGAGCCTGAACTCGAGCTCGAGTTCATGCTCGAATTCGAGCTCTAACTCGAATTCGAGCTTGAGTTTAGGCTCGAATTTGAGCTCAATATTTTATCTCGAATTTGACCTATTTGATTTAAAATTTAAACTACTTTGTTTTATTACTTTTATCCATACATAATTATTAAAGTATTTTAATTTCCCTCCCCTAATTATTATTTTTATATACTAAATATAATATAATTATATTATATATTATATATTATATAATATATTATAAGGCTCGCGAGCGGCTCGTCGAGTCGCGGGCCTACAATACCTAAGCTCGGCTCGTGCTCGTTTAATCCACGAGCTGCTCGAGCTCGAGCCGAGCTCGATTTTGACCGAGTTCGAGTCGAGCGTTGACCGAACCGCTCACGAGCGGTTCGACTCATTTACACCCCTAGTCTGGCGTGATCGTTTAGGTCATCCACAATATCGTGTTTTTAGTCAGATTCTTCAATCTTGTTCGATTAGTGGGTCTAGAAATATTATTTGTTGTAATTCAGGTTTGTGTAATGCATGTTTACTTGGGAATTCTGCACATTTTCCTTTGCCACATGTTGAGTCTTCTAGTTCGAATATTCTTGATTTAGTTTATATAGACATTTGGTGACCAACCCCATGTTCTCCAATAATGGCTATTGTTACTTCGTTATTTTCATTAATGATATGATTACTCCTGTTACACCTGGCATTTCCCTATGGCACTAAAATCCGATCTATATGCAATTTTTGATAAGTTTCGTGCTATGGTTGAGAGATCCTTTAATCAAAAGATTAAAATCCATACAGTCTGATCTAGGAGCTGAGTATAAAAAGTTACATTCCATCTCGGCTCAACTAGGTATTATTCATAGGCAATCATGTGCATACACTCATGAACAAAATGGTCGTGTTGAAAGAAAACATAGACACATTGTTGAAACAGGTTTAGCTCTCTTAAGTCATGCTTATGTTCCTTCTAAGTTTTGGGATTATGCATTCGAAACTGCAGTTTATTTGATTAATAGAATGCATCTACTGTATTGAATAAATCTAGTCCTCATCTCTTGTTGCATAAATCTCCTTCGTCGTACTCCATTCTTCGTGTCTTTGGTTGTCTATGCTATCCTTAATTACGTCCATGCAATCGTCATAAAATGTCTTACAGATCTTCTCCTTGTGTTTTCCTAGGCTATCCTTAGTCATTTAGGGGGTATAGGTGCATGGACTTACAGACTAGCAAGATATATGTATGCAGGCATGTTCGTTTTGATGAAGGGATTTTCCCTTTCAATGCTAAAAGTGTTTTGCAGGCTCATCCGGTTCGGACAGAATCTATTTTCGTTCCAGACCAGCTCGCTGCTCCAGTTCAATCCACGCGGCCACGCTGCTCGAACTGGTTCTGGCTCACACTGACCAGCTTAAACCGACCCAGGCAAAGCAAGCTGAACCCGCACAAGCAACAGTCGCCACTCGACCCCGAGGCCGGCCTAGGGAGCTGTCTATGAAAATGATGGTCTGGTCCCATACCATGGCTACCCGGAGTCGATCTCAAACTCCTTTTATGGCTCTCTCTGCTCAGGTTTGCCCTACTGAACCCACTTGTTACTCGTAGGCAGTCAACCATTCTGAGTGACGAAAGGCAATGGATGAAGAGTTTAATGCCCTTCTTCGTAATGAAACTTGGTGTCTTGTTCCATCACAGTCGGATATGAATGTTATTGGGTGCAAATGGGTTTTTCGCACCAAAATAAAAGCAGATGGATCAATTGAACGCCACAAGGATTCAATCAAGTACCTAGACAGGATTTTTTTGACACATTTAGCCAAGTGGTCAAATCCACAACTGTCAGGTTACTTCTATCTTTGGCTATATCTTTTTGTTGGTTTATTTAGCAACTTGATGTACACAATGCCTTTTTGAATGGAAAAATTGTTTGAAACTATTTATATGAAGCAGCCACCTGGGTATATTGACAAACAGTTTCTTAATCATGTTTGCTTGCTGAAGCGCTATCTATATGGATTAAAACAGGCTCCTAGAGCATAGTTTAATCGCCTGCATGCGTTTCTAATGACAGCTAGGTTTAAAGCTTCGAAAACAGATGTTTCTCTATTCTACCTCTTACAAGATTACACCTTTATATATGTTTTAGTATATGTGGATGATATTCTTGTAATGGGGAGTAATCAGAATCTTATCAGTGTTCTACTTGCAAAATTGTCTACTGAGTTCAAGATTAGAGATCTTGGTGAACCTGGTTACTTTCTTGGGATTGAAATTGTTAAATATGGTGATGGGATTTTGCTTTCTCAACAACGATACATGACAGATATTTTGAAACGTGCTGGCATAGCAGACTGTAAGTCATTAGCTACTCTTATATCTGTCTCAAAATCTACTATCTTTGATGTAGATTTATATGATGATGCTACACAGTATAGGATTTTGGCTGAAGTTTTATAGTATATCACTGTTACACGTCCAGATCTATCCTTTGCGGTTAATCAACTCTGTCAACATATGCATACTCATACGGTCTCTCATTGGGAGCAATTGAAATGTGTACTGAGGTATGTCAAGGGAACTATTACTTATGGTCTGCGTATAAGGAAGTTAGTGTCTAGGGAGTTGCATGCCTTTTTCTGATTCTGATTGGGCTGGCTGTCCTGAGGATCGTAAGTCAACTAGTGGTTATGTTGTTTCTCTTGGATCCAATCTTGTGTTCTTGGTTATGTAAGAAACAAAGAACTGTTGCTAGATCTTCACCTGTGGTTGAGTATAAAGCTCTAGCAAATGTCCGTGCTGAAGTAATTTGGATCATATCCCTACTGCGTGAAATTGGCGTGACTAACATATCTGTTCCCAAGTTGTGGCGTAATATGGTGCTACATACATGTGTGCAAATCCTATATTTCATGCGCACACTAAACATGTGGAGATTGATTATCATTTTGTTAGAGACAGAGTTGCGAATAGAGATATACAGGTTAATTTCATTTCAACCAAGGATCAACTTGCTGATATTTTCACCAAGGCTCTAGCTGGTTCTAGGTTTTCTTTTCTTAAAGACAAGCTACAGGTCACCAGTATATAGGGATGGCAGCGGGGCGGGGCGGGGGCTGGGGCGGGGGCGGGGGCGGGGAGCGGGGTCCCCGTCCCCGAATTGAATCCCCATTCCCCGTCCCCACCCCGTTCCCCGATCGGGGATGTAGAATATCCCCGTCCCCACGGGGATTTTTCGGGGATGGGGATTCCCCGCTCCATTTTTGATTTGAATGAAAACATAAATCTCTAGCTTTGCATATTACAGTAAAGACATCCAGGAAGTGTAAAAAGAATGAAATAGTAAATGATTTCATTGACTTTCATAATGTGTTTGCATAGGGGGATAGAAATTTTATTTTTACTTGTCTGGGTGAGAAAGAAAATGTATGGAAATGAGTATAAGAAAATTGAAGAGTACTGAGGCAGTACTGCAATAACTCTAAAGGATGTGTTTGATAGGGTTTTGATCTTTAAGATTTTAATTATTACATAATTTTATACATAAATATAATATAAATATGATATATATAATATAATATAATTCGGGGAATCAGGTACGGGGGCGGGATCGGGGATCGGGGTCGGGGTGGGGAATGTTGTCCCCGTCCCCGTCCCCGTCCCCGGCGGGGATGAAGAAATTCTCCCCATCCCTGCCCCCATTCCCCGAAAAAATTCCCCGAACCCGTCCCCGTCGGAGCGGGGATCGGTTTTTCCCATCGGGGACGGGTTGAATTGCCATCCCTACCAGTATACCCTGTGCTTGAGGGGAGTATTGGGACTCTATGTATCTAAGTTAGATTATGATTCCATATCCTAGCTATCTAAGACTCTCCTAGTATATATATACATGTAATCTATACATTTGTAATTACATTACTGAATACAATTCTATCAGTTCTCATCAATATCATAATTTTATTTATTTTTACATAACTATTAATTCTCTCTGAATTAATGATTTTAATATAATAAAAAAATTTAAAATTTGGATACGGGTTATATTATCATATTCTTGTTTAGATCCTCTCACCAGCGGCAGTGTGGGAGTAACCTCTCAAAGTGAGGGGCTCCTTGTGCGCAGTGAGCACCGGTCTAGCCTCTATGGTTCATGTTCAGTTGAGTCACCATGATTTACATCCTCCCAAATGCTCTGTCGGGCCGGGGTGTAGGGGGCCCTTAGGGTTGGGGTTCAACCTTTGGAAGAATATTCTTGTTTCGATTAATTATCTTATCATTTTTTTAGATTAATACAAAAACTACAAAAATATAGTAAATAATATTTTTTTCTAAGTACTATCGACTTTATTACAATGTAGTATTTGTTCAATATATTTTCTCCATCTGTTGTAGTCTAAAGAGTCAATACCCGAATACCGGAGTTCGATCTTGTGACATTCCCTCAATGAGAGTCACGAAGGTGTCAACTGAGCACAAGGTCCTTGACAAATAGTAAATAATATAATTAAGCATAATTAAATTGAATTTAATAGTGACAATTTAAAATTAGGAAAAACAACACTTTTGGCACATGAATTATTTCACTTTTGGAAATTTGGTCACTGTTAATTGATTTGAACAAATTTAGTACATTAATTGTACATTATGTTGCACTTTTAGTCCCTCTTGTTATATAACTATCAAATTTCACTAACAAATTTTTTATGAGGTTATTTTTATCATTTAACATCAATATCTATGGTTAAAGTTTCACTCCCTAGTAATATTATTTGGAATAGTGAATATTAATTTTAAATAATAAAAAATAACTCTATATGTTAATGGATTTTAACAATTATATAATACCCGACTAAGAGTGCAATATTATGAACAATTGAGGGGTTAAATTTGTTTAAATTAACTTATAGAGACCAAATTTTCAAAAGTGAAACAATTTGAGGGTCAAAAGTGTCATTTTCTCTAAAAATTAATTTCAATTAGAGTAAATACCAAAAATGGTCCCTCGACTATAGTTAAATTCACAAATTGGTCTTCGACTTTCAATTTCAACCAATTAAGTCCTTAACTTTGTAATTTTAACACAATTTGGTCCTCTGTCTATTTGACCGTTTGTTGACTGTGATTTTTGAGGATATATATGTAATTTCATGGTCCATCGTCGATTTTTTAAGGTTCCGATTGCATTTCTAGACCGCACTGTTACATTTGAATCCACTGTCGAAAGCAATCTACCAAACCCGATCACCTTTCTTCATCCTCCCTTTGGATTCAATGTAGTTGAGTTCGTACCAGAGCGAACAAGACGACGTGTTTCCGAACAGGTGCAACGTCATCATGGAGGCCTCCACGTGCTCCGACGAGAGCTGAAGGTTCTTCTGGAGATCTTCGATCACGGTCAACAAACGGTCAATTAGATGGAGGAACAAATCGTGTCAAAATTGCAAAGTTAAGGACTTAATTGGTTGAAATTGAAAGTTGAGGACCAATTTGTGAATTTAGCTATAGTCGAGGGACCATTTTGAGTATTTACTCTTTCAATTACTCAAACTTAATAGCAAATCAATACAAATCAATTTATCTATAGGTGATTCTACTTTATTAGTAAGTAGACACTACTACAGAAAAGGGCTTTAATGTCGGTTAAAAGACCCCGTTTAACGTCGGTTATCTTTCGACGTCGACTTTAGAGACGTAGTACATAAATGATACGACGTCGGTTAAACAACCGACATCGTATATTTTCTTAAAATTAAAAAATAAACTTATGATGTCGACTATTTACATAGCTACATATAGCCGACGATTTTTTATACTTTCTCAGTGACTCTGTTCATATCTACTTTCTCAACGCCTCCACTGAGGCTCAAACTCACAACCTCTCATATGGGAGACTAACCCGGGTGCCATCTGAGCACAAGGTGCTTGGCCTTTAGCTCAATCTTTCTTCACCTAAATAACTAAACTACTACTCCCTCCATCTCATTTATAGATAACAATTTCTAAAAAATTAAAATATATAAACAATATTTCATAAAATTCCACATATACACACAAGAATTCATAATTTACCCAATAACTTATCAAATTAAAAATATATACACAATTATTTCTAAAATTTCGAAATATACACAATAATAATTTATAAAATTCAAAATATATAAAAACTAATTAAAAATATATAAAAAAACGATTTTAATATATATATATATATATATATATATATATATATATATATATATATATATATTACATACCTTTCAGCGGCGAGACACGAGCGACGTCGGAGAGCAGTGGCGGAGAGTGGCGAAGAGCAGTGGCGGCGGCGTCGACAGTAACTGCTGCCGTTCGAAGACACAGCGGTGACGTGACGGGCGGCGGCTGACGATAATACGGCGGTGGCGTGGAGGTGTGGCGATGAAGATGAAGTTTTTTTTTTTTTTGTTTGAATTGCATTCGGTAGCTTCTAATTAGGGTTCCTACTGTATTAATAAATATACGATGTCGGCTATATACTTAGCCGACGTCGTATACCATATATATATATATATATATATATATATATATATATATATATATATACATATATATATATATATATATATATATTCAGGATACGGCATCGGCTAATTAATTAGCCGACGCCGTATGGTATTTTAATATTGAATTTTTTTAATTTAAATATCATACGACGTCGGCTAATTAATTAGCCGACGTCGTATGGTATTTTAATTTCAATTTTTTTATTTAAATATTTTACGACGTCGACCAATTTCATCGGCCGACGTCGTAACTATTTTAATTTTTTTTTTTAAATTTCGATAATAAATGACGTCGGTTATTTGTTATAACCGACGTCATATGTATTTTTAAAAAAATAAAAAATAATTTTAAATGTTTAACGTCGGATTTTCTAAAAACCGACGTTAAAATGGTGACGCTGTAATGTATTTCTGTAGTAGTAAGATGTTATTGACTCATTCATAATCCCTTCTCTTTTTTTGACGATGAGAAAAACACGTAGCCATTATTTGAGGGTGTCCACTGAGTTAATCATACTCTTGTGTAATACACGTAAATCATACATAAATGATAAATCGCATTATAAAAATCTTATGTGACGAGTTTGACTAAAAAAGTGTTAGCAAGAAATAACCATTTTTTTGCTCTTTATAAGAGTGACTTGAAATTTATTCAACTCAAATTAACATACTTGAAAGAAGTGAACAAATTAAAAATACTTCATAAAATGATTTGAATATAAAGAGATATAAACCATCTAAATTATAACGGATACGTTATCGATTCAAATAAGAAACTTTTTAATATTACCAAAATTGTATGTTATCATTAGTTTAATTATACTAATAATACTTTTAACACATGTTCTTTTACATATTAGAAATGAATACTATAACTTTTTATCTTAAAATTACTAAATTTAGATTTCTTGACCTCAAAATCATCAACCCAACCAAACACACAACGTTATCACATGATTCAATAATACTAGTATCAAATGTTCTTTTCTGCACTTTTTATGTTAGAGACCAATACTATAATTTTAACTTTAAAATTGCTAAACTTTATATCGCTCAATCACAAAAGCATTAGTTCGACCAAACACACATTGTTATCACATGATTCAATAATATCATTATCAAATGTTCTTTTCTGTCCTTTATATGATTAGAGACAAATATTATAACTTTTTTCGCCTTAAATTTACTAAACATTATATCACTCAACCACAAAGTCATTAAGAGCATCTCCAATAGAAATGATTTTTTTTGAGGTGCCAATTAGGAGAGGGGTGAGGGAAAGAGAAGAATGAAAAAAAAAAAAAAAAAAAAAAAAAAAAAATGCATGTATGACGCCCAAAAATAAAAAAAAAAAAAACTCCTGACTGCATTGCACACGCAGTTGGGTGCGGTCTGTGCAAGCCAATCACGCATGTAGAGCCTCTCTTCTCTTTTTTCTCTCTATTGACGGGCCCACAAAGAAACAACCTTACAAGAGCACCTCAACTCTTTACTCTCATCTCTCTCCTCCATAAAAGTTATGTTCAGGAGTCAGAACGGAGCCAGAAATTCTATTGAGGGGAGCGAAGAAGTAGGGATGATTTCAAAAAAAAATTTCAGTAAAGGCGAAACATTAAAACTAAAGAGATAATTTTTAAAAAATAAATAAATTACCTAAGAAATATAATTGTAAATATTGTTAAATATGGACAAAAAATAAAACATATCAAAACTTTATAAAAATATTCATAACAAAATATGAAACATAATTAATTTGATAAAATAATTTAAATAGAAAACACAATATAAACGCACAACCTTATCACATGATTCACATTTCCATTTTTCTTATAAGAACTTTTGAAAAAGTAGTAGGATTCTATCTTCGTCATTGTTTTCCTATGACTTGCGTGGATGCGTTGGAGACTGAAGTTTTATGCTTATCTCTAAGGATGAGTCAGAATGACGGCTCTAAGCCTATTAATAGAATAACAGTAACAAAAGAGCCTCCAAATATAGAAGATTTGTCACTTCGAATTGGCAGATTCTAATGCCACCAAGGGGGCGTTCGGTTGGATACTGAAAAGTTATAATCCGAATCAAAATTAAAATTTTAATAATTGGTATAATCGAGTAAGTTTTAGAAAAATGTTTATATGTGATTGGCATTTTTAAGAATAAAAATAAATTATGATTTTTAAACACCCAACCAAACAGCCCCTTAGGCCTTAGTCTTTTCTCTTTTGTCGCTTTTTGTCTTAAGAACATGCTTAGTGTGATGAGTGTGGAATTGTGGATCTTGTCCACCCTCTACCGGTTAAGGCTAGTGGTTTTTTTCCCCCTTATATATATATATATATATATATATATATATATATATATATATATATAGAATCATATGAGAATACTTGCTTAGGTGAGAACGTGAGAACAAATCGTGTGTATCCATCTAATATTTTTTAATAGTCTAGATTAGATTAAGTGTGTGCGAATGCGAATTAAATGTGTGCAAACGCGATCAAGTTCTATGTACGAAACTACCACCACTTTTTTAATAATAATAAAAAAATTCTACTGTGTGTTTCTATAGTTTCTATAGTCAGTTTTCATGTGCACAATCACTCATTACAAGTTATACAGTCACGTAGTAGCAGTTGCACAACATTACGAGTTGCATATGGTGGTTCTCAAGTTCTCACCGAAAGAGTGGTTCTTATTTGATTTGACTATATATAGGTTTATGTTCGGGTGAGAATCTACCTTATTGTATAAACCTGATAACATGTGGACACCCTTGATTTTGCATCATCCAACAGCCCAGAACCCGGAATACTTATATAAAAGTTTTCCCATTTATATTATACGGACTACTTATTTAATGTTGTATTCAAAGAATGTAGTGTACTAAATTGAGATTCTACATTTTTAATGTTAGATTATCGGGATAGTCAAAGTTTAAATTTATTTATCATCTTGAGATAATTAGTAGGATAAAAAAATAATAAATTGAATCAATTGTAAGAGCACGTAAATATTATGATTATGTATTCACCATGATGATAGTTATAGATGCACAACAAGATTTCAATTATATTTGATTAGAAGATGCTCTATAGGTGAAGTTTTTATAATCCACTCAAACAAAAAAAAAAAAAATAATAATAGTATGTATATAACTTCAACGGGAAATTAAATTTAAAATTTTATAGTTACCAAATCATATTTTCGACCAACTTTGAAAAAATCCACTCGATACGGGTTGGGGGTGGGGGTGGGAGTGAGGGTGGATGGAGAAAATATAAAGTGGGTCGGGTGATGGAGGTAGCCCTCTCCGACTCATCCTTGACCCATTGCCATCCCTAGAGTTATATGGTTTTTTTTTTTGGGTGTATTGTGTAATTTTTTGTGTATTTTTACATTTTATTATTGTGTATTTTCCTACACTATTGATGTATTCTTCAAACGACCGCACGGGAGGGCGCAGCTGCATTTGAACAATATATATATATATATATATATATATATATATATATATATATATATATATATATATTATAAAAACTGACAGCCACTATCCAGGGTGTACAATGTGTAAAATCTACCTTGTGATTTCAACCAGTAATGGACCACAATGAGGTTTCATCGAGAATCAAATTTGAAATTTTGTGATTATGGAGCCAATTATGGCCCTATTTGGTAACATAGTTAGCTTATCTGTCAATTTTGACTTATTTGATCACTATTAATTATTTCACTTTATTAAACAACCAAGTGTTTTATTAATTAACTTTTTGTAATAGCTTATTGCTCCAAAATTACTAAAATTCAAAAAGTTGATCAAAATAACTTTTTCAATCCGTTTTTTGATAAAGTCATAATTTTACATGTAATCAGCTATTAGCTAACAGCTAATTTACCAAACATCTTTCTATAATCAGCTAATGTCAACTAATCAAATCCACTAACTCAATCAACTATTAACTATTTACCAAACACTCATATATTACCAATATGGTTAGGGTCCTCCATTAATGCTAATATTTGTCGTACTAAGGTGTGATAAATGTTCACGATTCATTTTATGTGAGACGGTTTTATACAAGTTTTTGTGTATTATTTTTATTATGGGATAAATATAAATACGATTAGTCCGTAGTTGTCTTACATTAGTTGTGGTTTATTATTGATTTTTAGAGCTGCACATAATTTATTCATTTCTCTCACGCCGGTGTACACGTCCACGGCGAAGCCCGAAGCCACTCCACGCTCACTCACTTCTTAGTTCTAAGCCAGATTCCGGCGACTCATGGCGGACATGGCTCAGGCTGCCGACGTTTACGCGCCGAGGAGTCCACACCTGTGGGGTGCGCTGTTGAACTGGCTGTGTTTCTTCTTCCAGATCCTCGTTCAGATCGTCAGAGGCACGCCGTCGCTCACTCAGGTCCTCTCCTACCTCGGCTTCCGCAACAGCTCCTTTCTCTCCTCTCCGCCTCCGGAGTTCAAGCCGCTGCGGACGGTTGAGCTCTCCGAGTTCCCGGAGCCTGAGGAGGCGCCGCCTCTGCCTCCGCCGCCCTCCGTGGCCGTTCAGCCTCTGCCAATCGCCAAGGGAAGAGTCGCCGGTTGCGACGGCGAGCATCCTCTGCCGAGGCTCACGGTAGGGTCCACTGCCGCAAATAGCTGTTTTTTTATCCTTTCTTTTTGTATTCCATTGACCAATTGATTGATATCTGCTCTGTCTCTTTGTCTGTGTGATCAGTAGCTTTAAACGCAATTGATTGGCTCTTATTCATCTGGATAAAAGAGAAAAACCTAAAATTCAGTTCATCAGCACTTTGGATTGGTTTGCATTTGAAGTTGCATTTTATTGGTTCCTATAGATGAAAATGAATTTGAGATGAGATTTTGCATAAGAAGAAATTGGGGCAAATTGAGTGTTGCCTTACTTTGCTAGTTTGCTCAGACTCTTGCAGCTTAGAAGTTTAGTTTCAATTGGGCAGATAATAGATGAAGTTAACAGTTAATGTTTGTATGATAGGATTATTAGAAATTTAGGAGTGTTCTGTAATTTAACATCTGTATTAAAAAATGCTGTAATTTTTCTATTATGGATGCAAGGCAGGAATTAAATGCTAATAAATTATAAATGCTGTGCCAAGCTACTAATTTTGAGGTCATGAAGATGGAAGTTTAAAGTTTTGATCTTCCATACATCTGAAGCTTACTAATTTTTTTACTTTGTTTCTAATTGAGTTGCGTTTTCTGACATTCTTTGTTCCTCTAGAGTTGCCTGCCATTTTTATTCTCTGAAACCTCAATTTCTTCATAGGAAAAGTCAGTAATTTTTTGAACCTTTTAGAAGAGAGGAAGGGTACATAGAGAAAGTTGGCAATTTGACAATCTTATGGGAAATGAATAGGAGTATTTGCCAGCAACTGCTTTTCAGTTTGTAGTGTAATGTCATTTTAGATGAAAGATTGATAATGATAGGTTTGGTGAATTACTGTGCTCGGGGACATTGTTGCTGCTGTTAGATTAAAGATAATGGATATTGATTACTATCAAGTGTTTTTTTGAGCATGAAGTTTGGATTTTTAAAGTGGTATTACTTCCTGCTGGATTGCCCATTTGCTTCACCTCCAGTTTAGCATTTTTAAATTCGATTTAGGGATACATTGAATATTCTACCAAATTGGAAGCTTGCATAAAAAAGGCATTTTGGCATATTTTCATTGCATGTAAATTGGAGTTTTGTGCAAGATGCGCTAAACTGATGTGTAGATAGTGTACTAACTGTGTGCAACTAATTTAAAATTTATTACTAAATAGGAGTTAATTTCAGTACTATAGATTGCATAGCATAATGATGCTCCAACAGTAAATATGTTTGCCACTTTGATAAAAGATTTTCTTTAATTGCTTACTTTCCACTATAGTTTTGTCTCAACTTGTCTAGTGCTGGCAGGTGGTCCTTGACTTGGATGAAACTTTGGTTTGTGCATATGAGACATCAACTTTGCCTTCTATAATAACTACTGAGGCTACTGAGGCCGGGTTGAACTGGTTTGAACTCGAGTGTGTATCTTCGGACAAGGTGAGAACTCAATATCTACATTCTACAATTACTTTAATGATTACGGGGCAAATTTCTGAAATGATTTTTTTTCTTTTTTATTTTTTAAAATTTGTTTTTGTGGTTCTCAAGGAATGCGATGGCAAACCTAAGATCAACTACGTCACGGTGTTTGAACGTCCTGGACTCCATGAATTTCTGAAACAACTTGGCACATTTGCTGACCTTGTGTTATTTACTGCTGGACTCGAAGGTTTGTTCATCACTTCATGGTTTTATTTTCTTTCCCCTGAACTGTGCCCTTTATTGATGTTTGGTTATCGTCTCCCTGTAGGCTATGCGAGGCCCCTTGTCGACAAGATAGATGTTGAAAATCGGTTTATTCGCAGACTTTACAGGCCTTCAACCACTAGCACGTAAGTATCACTGCTCTTTCGCCACACTGTATTCTCTAGGTTTTGATTTATCAGTTCTTTAATTTCAACCAGTATCTGCAGCCACCTCTTGTCTTGCACCCTTTTGGTTATCTGGAGGCTCGCATTTTATAAATTTACTTCAGGTTTTATCTTACTCTGTTAGCACATAAACTAACATAATAGGAATGAGAAATGAGAAAATACAACACAAGAATAACTTAAATGCCTAATATCTAGTCTCCTGCTTTGCTGTGAGGCTCTTTAAGCTATACTTGACCTCAACTTCATTTCCACGGGGCATCTACTTTCAAATTTTCATGTCGTTTTTGCATTTGCATTTTTAAAAGGCCGTACTCCATAGTCTTCTGTGGCAATCATCATGAATTTTGTTTGTTTTTTGAAATTATGCATGTAAATATTACCATGGTCCTGTATTCCTGAAGCCCATTCTATGATGCTCAATTCTGTGGTATTATTATTATTATTATTATTATTATTGGATGACGAGGGAAACCCGTAGCCACTACTCGAGGGTGTGAACTGGGTAAACTACACCTTGTAACCCTATTCTGTGATATTATTGAGATTCTATGCATGGAAAATTTCTTGTTAAAAACCGGCTTTCACCTTACACTTATGGCCTATGGGGTGTGCTATATTATATCACAGGGAATATCGAGAACACGTGAAGGATTTGTCTGGAATATCAAATGATTTATCCCGAATTGTTATTGTTGACAACAATCCCTTCAGTTTCTTATTGCAACCATTAAACGGGATTCCCTGCATTCCATTCTCTGCTGGACAGCCACACGATGAGCAGGTCTAGTTCACAAACACAAACTCGCACCCTTCCTCAATCCTCTCTCTCACTTTTTCCCATGTTGTTTGCTCGTGTCTAATAATGTTTTTTTTTTTTTAATTTTTTTTTTCTCACGCGTCCGTTCTATCAGCTAATGGACGTGATACTCCCGCTCCTCAAGCATCTCTCTCAGCAGGAGGACGTCCGGCCAGCGCTCAACCAAAGGTTCCATATGCCGGAATGGTTTGAAAAGCATGGAATCCCAAGTTCTGGATTGACAACGTAGGATGAAGAAGAAGATGTTATTGTTGTGGTAATAAGTTACTTCTGAGAAAGAATTTTTGTATAGCATGATTTTGTCTGAATGAGTATGGCATTGACAAAAGAGGTTCTGTAGTCTCTCCCATTCAGACATGTGCATCAGTGCATGTATAATTGGTGGATTCGGAGATTCTTGTATAACTCTGTTTATAGCTATCTTGTATTATTGGTGTTCGTTAATGTATGTACAATTGTTCTTATTATATTCCTTCTCCCAAATAATTAGGTTGCGTTTACTTTTATTTATTTATTTATTATTATTTTTCATGTTTTTCATTCTCTATTTTTTTTTTTGAATTACTTTTTAAATTAAAGAGATTCAAAAGTAAATGTATTATTATTATTATTATTATTATTATTATTATTATTATTATTATTATTATTTTGGGTTTCTTCACTCTTAATTTTTCGATGAGTTTTTATATTTTGATAAAAGAAATGAAAACCAAAAAAAAAACAGACAAGGTAAATGAAGCTACATGAAACTAGTAACTAGATGTGTCAAAATTTGAGTGAATGCAAATTTGTAGTTTTGTTACTTTTAGTCTTTAATCTTATAATAAATTTTTTATGAAGTTGATGTTCGGGATAAACAAATATAATTTCATTAACCAATTTCTATAAATCATCTTTAGGTTTCATTCTTTATTTTTTATTCTCTATTTTCTGTTTAAAAAACTTGTTTGATAACATTCACTGTACACACCAAACTATTGACCAATTTAGATTATGGAATTACGTTTTTACTATGTTTTTCATTTGACATAAAATTAATATTTAAATCACAGTATTTAAAAAAAAAATCACCAAATTGATGGATTTAAAATTTAAAATCAGAGGTACTAAAATCGTTATATTTTAAAAACTAAGAGTGTGTTTGGAAACCAGGAAAATGACGTATGGAAAATAAAATATTTTCCAGTAAATATTTTTATTTTTAGTGTTTGGTTACATTACATAAAACTATCTTGATGTGTTTAGTTTATTTTACAAAAAATGAGCAGCAAAGAAAATAGTCAAATATCCTAAACTTTATCTGGTCAACTTAAAAGATAAAATCGGCAACCGGCGACGGTCGAATCATTAAAATATACAACTTAGGGCCATGGTCTACCTTACAAGGTGAACCCTGATTCATGATATAACAACGGGAAATCCTAAGTTTGCTTCCTATTTCAAATGACAATCATTATTGTGTGGATCATATTTTGTATATTATAAAATAAGAGTTGTACTACATGTACTCCTAAATATTACTCTCTCAATTTTAGTCTCTGATGTGGCGAGCTCTCAGTTACTTTTTCCATGTGAGTCCCAATATAAGTGTCTACATCAGGATTGTGTGTGGGAGTAGAAAATGGGAGTACACATATTCTTTTTCATAAGATAATGTACATTCAGTATACAAATAATGTATTGTGAGTATATTCAAAATGTATTTGTATTCAAGAAAAGTACATTATTTGAATACTGAAAGTACATTATTTCGTATAATGTACATATAGTATACAAATAATGTATTTTTAGTATATTAAAAATATAATTTCTTAACCAACTTGGTTGGCATAACTGGCAGTGCACTTTTGTCCCTTAAGTCGGGAGTTGTAATTTCTTTTATGGTCCATACAATACTATATGGACCATGGTCCACACAATAATTTGCCTTCAAATGGAAAACACTTCCAAGCAACCTTTTCATTTTCATTTTTGGCAAATTATACTGTGGACTGCATTGTGGTCGAGGCATTAAATATGCACCTGCAGTTTCAATTCAACACAACTATAGTATCGTTTTGATATAACTACAGTTTCGCTGGACAATATACACTCAAATATGTGAATTGTTATTCATTTTGTATACACTTGCAGTTTCATTTCAACACAACTATTATACAGTTTCATTTCAATTCAATTACAGTTTCATTTGATAATATAATAAAAATAATACGTGAGGTAGTATCAATTTAAATGCACTATAGTATCTGTCGTTTTGAATCATGGTTCACAGTATAATTGCTGTTCATTTTTGGGTTGTGCCGTGCTAACATTGAGTCTAAATATATCTTAATAGGCTTGTTAGAGCAATAATATCAATGAATTTCTTTGAATTTTTTGTTTGATTTTTTCATATGTGAAAGAGAGAGAAAAGAGATAGGAGCTAGGAATGCTACTGCAAGAGTGAGTTTTTTTAATTTAGGTTTAGGGAAAAAAAAGGGTTGGCATGGGTTGCACTTGCACGCCACCGCAATTAATTTTTTTTTTTCTTTTTAATTCCTTGTTAAAACACAAAAAAACCTAAGCAAAAAACTCACTCATGGTGTTACTCCTAGGAGTAGTTATACCATAGATTCTGATCCAAAAATTTTATCATAATCTTTTTTTATACAAATAAAATTAAAGCATAAAAAATATATCATTTAAAATCTCTAATTAAGAATTTTAAAAACTAAATCTACATATAGTCATTACTTTATGTTCATAAATTTAGTTCATAAAAGACACTACTATAAATTCAGTATAAATTTATTACTGTAAGTATATAAATTCAATATTGGTGGTGTCATTTTTATGTACCTGTAATATTATTTTGGAATAAGGTTCAAATTGGCCACTGAACGTAACCTGAAAATGCAATTAGGCTACTGAACGAAAAAAAAAGTGCAATTAGGCCACTGAACACTCCAAAAATGTGCAATTTCACCTGATAGCAGGTTATCCTCAATTTTAGCAGGTTATCTGCTTACGTGGCAGCTGAGTTGGCATTTTTAATAAATTTTAAATCATTTTTAATAAATTTTAATAATAAATTTTTATTTAAAAAAATTTTTAAAAAATAAAAACCACTTTATTTTATTTTTTATTTACTTTTTTTTTCAATTTTTTATAAAATTTATTGTTAAAATTAATTATTAAAAATTATTTAAAAATTATTAAAAATGTCAACTCAGCTGCCACGTAAGCAGGTAACCTGCTAAAATTGATGGTAACCTGCTATCCGGTGAAATTGCATACGTTTGGAGAGTTCAGTGGCCTAATTGCCCGTTTTTGAAGTGTTCAGTGGCCTAATTACACTTTTTGTTCGTTCAGTGACCTAATTGCATTTTCAGGTTACGTTCAGTGGCCAATTTGAACCTTATTCCTATTATTTTTATGTACCTACCGTATTACTATGTACATGGGTCCATGCTGCTGCTCATTAGCTACTATCTTGTTGCAGAAGTATATTTGGCATATTTTCAAATTTCAATAGTCGAGGTCTAGGGTTAAGGATGGTATTGGGAAACAGATATACTACATGCATTCCTAAATTTTATTTTTTAACGTGGTGAATTATTTTTTTTTATGTACGTCCCAATATAAGTGTTTACATTAAAATTTTGTGTGTGAAAGTAGAAGTTAAGAGAAAAAAATGGGAGTACACATAATATTTTCTATTGAGTAAAGTACTTGCCCATTTAGTCATTCCCAAACCTAAATAAATATTATGAGTTAATACCTAAAGTGGTCCTCGATTATAGTGATTTTTCTCAATTTTGTCTTAAACGATTTTGGTGACCTAATGTAGTCCTAGACTTTTGCGTTTTTGCTCAATTTAATCTTCCGTTTGTTATTCCGTAAAATTGGTGTTAAATAAATAGATAATTCAGTAATTTCAATATTGGCATCTCTTTACTCTCAACCCTGCGAAATACCACTTTCTTTTACGAATTACTCCCAGACCTGCAAATCAAATTTTATATTCGCAGGTTTGGGAGTAAGTATGGAAGTAATTCGTAAAAAAAAAAAATAGATTTTGCACTTCGCGTATCTAGGAGTAAAGAGATACCAATATTGAAATTACTGAATTGTCCCTCTATTTAACACCAAAGGGATGAAATAACAAACGAAAGACTAAATTGACAAAAATACAAAAGTCTGGGGACTATATTAGGTCACCAAAGTTGTTTAGGACAAAACTGAGAAAAACCATTATAGTCAATATTAACTCTAAATATTATGGATAACCAATCCATGACATAATTGATACTTTTGCCCATGCTTCTGGCCAGCTTGTTAATTATCAAAAATCCAGCCTTACCTTCAGTAAGAATGTTACCCAAGATAGTAAAAGGGAAGTTTGTGCAGTGGTAAACATGAGAGAGGGGAATATGAATGGTAATTATCTGGGTTTACCATCTTTGATCGGGAGAAACAAAAAGGAAATCCTGGGATTTATTAAAGATAAGGTGTTAGGAAGGATTAAGAGTTGGACTCATAAGTTCCTCTCTAAAGCTGGGAGGGAGATTTTACTCAAGAATGTCATTCAAGTCATTCCTACTTTTGCAATGAGTGTGTTTCTCCTTCCTTTGGAAATGGGTAAGGAAATTGAAAGAGTGATGAATGGTTTTTGGTGGGGCTGTGATGGGAATAGAAGTAGAGGCATAAGATGGATGAGATAGGAGTCACTTTGTGTTCCAAAACAGTGGTGTGGTTTGAACTTTAGAAGGATTCGTGACTTCAATGTAGCTTTAATGGGTAAACAGGCCTGGAGGTTGATACAAAAACCAAATTCCCTCCTAACCAGAATTTATAAAGCCAAGTATTTTTCTTCTTTTACTTTCTTTGAGGCAAATATTAGAAGTAATCCCTCCTTTATTTGGAGAAGCATCTTGGAAGTGCAGCCCATCATCCAACAGAACTACAATTGGAGAGTTGGTAATGGCTCATCCTTTTAGGGTCTGGAAGGACCCCTGGTTGCCTAACTCCAATTCCCCTTACATACAAACTCCCTCCAATAACCTATTCCCTTGATCACATTACAGTGGATTCCCTCTTTAATTCATCTCAATCAGCATGGGACTTAGATCTGTTGAATGCCTTATTTGCCCCTAATGATGTGAAACTTATCTCAAGTATTCCAATTGCAGAGACAAAGCATTAGGACAAAATAATTTGGTTGGAAGATGAGAAAGGGAACTTTACAGTCAAGAGCTGCTATAGGAAGTTGCAGGGCTTATTGCAAGCAGACCAGAAACCTTTCTAGACTAAATCATGGAAATTAAGGCTTCCCCGAGAATCAAGTTATTCTTTTGGCAACTTTGCACTTCCTCATTGCCTACTGTGGATCCGCTAAGAGTAAAAAGGGTTCAGGTATCACCAATCTGTCAGCTTTGCACCTTAGATGATGAATCTGCTTTTTCACTTATTTGTCAATTGTCCTCTTGCTAAAAATTGTTGGGACCAACTTGAGAATGTTGTTTATCAGGGCTGCTCTACCTTGTTGGAATGGTTGGAGTCAAACTTTAATGTTCTCACTGATAATCAAATCTGCTTCCTCATATCTATTTGCTGGAAGATCTGGGAGGCAAGAAATGATAAAGTCTGGAATCATGTGATAACTTCTCGGCAGGTAATTATCAATGGGGCTCAATCTTACATTAATGAATGGCATCAGGCCAACTTTGGTGATGAACATTCTGTTAATAGTCCTGGTTTAGCTATACATTGGTCCAAGCCTCCTACGGGATGGTTGAAAATGAACATTGATGCAGCATTGGGTCCTAACAATTCAAAGATGGGGTTTGGTTTTGTTCTAAGGGATTCAATTGCTGAGTTTAAAGCAGCAGTCCAACTCCCCTATCACAGTTTATGCAGACCAGACGAAGCAGAGGCAATGGCAGTGCGTGAAGCCTTGAAGTGGTTAAAAGCTCAGAACATGGACTTTGTCCAACTGGAGAGTGATTGCATAAAAGTTGTTAATAGCATGCAGGGTAGTTCTACTACCACTTACTTTGATCTTATTATGCAAGACATTAGAGACATAGCTAGAGAGTTCTGTAACCTCAGCTTTTTGTTTGTTAAACGATCAGCGAATAGGGTAACCCATTTGTTAGCTAGGGAGACCTTATCTAAGTCTGATCGTGTGGATTGTTTTTCGGTCTCTTTTCCTTTTGTTGTTCATGCTTTGGAGCTTGACTCCCGTTAATCTAATTTCGTCGTTTCTTCTCAAAAAAAAAAAAAAAAAAAAAAAAAAAAAAAAAAACTCTAAATATTATCTATACTTCTCCTCAAACTCGATTGATACTATTAAATCAGGTACTGACTATAAGGTTTTTACTGCAACCCAAATCCATGATGTATATTATTTTGTATACCTAAACCCATTCCAAACTTGATCATTAATTACGACAAATTATATTGTGGACCATAATTTATATTGCAAAATAAATCACTGAAAGATGTTCACTTTTAATATATTGTAGATTCATTTTTAATGTATTGAAGATTCATTTTTTAAATAGTATAATAAAAATAAACTTTCAAAAATAAATTTATAAGACATTAAAAATGAACTTTCTATATACTAAAAGTGAACTAATGTCAATAACTCAAGGTGGACCATAATCCACGGTATAATAATTGTTAATTACCTGGATCTAACAACCCCAACCCTCTCTCTCCTCTCCCCTCTCTCCTCCAACAGATCAACTTTGTCTTAAAATATGTGCAAAATCCCCTTAATAGAGTTTGAGAGGGTTAGGTACTAAGACACTCGATATTACCCGAACCATTACTATCCCAAATAGAGACTAAATTTGGTCAATTTTGAACTCAAAATATCAAAACAAATGAAAACGCACGGCCAAAATTGAATTGAACTCTATAACTTACATAAATTTGGGACACAACTAAATAATAGAGTAATAGCAATGAGCCAACTACCATGTAGTGTGACAACATTCTGGTTACCATTTCAAATGGGTGGCCATATATTCGAATTCTGATGGTGGGGGTTTAGATTCTTTGGATTGAAAATGTTTGAGAAAGTATATAAATACTACCTTGTAAAGAATCATGAGTATTTCAAAAAGAAGAAAAAAGAGAGTAATAGTAATGAAGTATGTATGGAAGGACAAATAAGCAAATAATAATCATTATATAGGTGGGAATTATAGTTGGCAGCAATAACAATTCCCTGGGAACTACTGCAAGTCTGTAAATCTATGCTTACCAACTTCTGCAGTCATATATTACTTACCTTAATGATGGTACTTCTGAAATGAACAGTTGGATACATTGGCTCAAACCTTTTTTTTTTTTCAGTTTAGTTGTCTAATCCCATTGAATTGCACGATGGAATGTCCATTCACTGGGATTTATGGTGGTTTTCCCATCAGAAGCAACTAGATCATATTCTGAATCTTCTGGGAATTCGGTAGTCATGGATTTCCAGTGTAGGCTTGGCGTCCAATCGGCTTCTTTCAGAACCTTGAGAATCTCTTCAACGACGACTTTGCTGCCCTCTTCAGCTAGGTGAACCCCGTCCCTGGGAAAGTATGAGAGAATGTACATATTACATGCCAAGTTTTAGAAAGAGAGACACAGTATGCCAAAAGAGAAAAGTGGAGTGTTTCAATGTGTTAGAAACTTCATTATGCTCTCTGCAAAAAAGTATATTCTTGAAAAGGTGAAACCCCTTTTTCTGTTGGGCTGTGTTTCCAGGAACATTTCGGACTAGTTTTCTCATATAATGCCTAGTGCAAAACAGGGCAAATTTCTTAACCAATCAATGGAAGATTTGCAAGTTTTGGTAGTAGAGTGACAGATCTGCATTTTAGCATTCCCAGAGAATGGTATCCCTTATTTGTTAATAAGAACATTATGGAGCTGATATTGATCATTCCCCAAAATATTACTCTGTATCAGTATTACATTGTAGATATGATGTTTATCATTCATGAAAAACCGAGAACATGTCAGATTTAACAGAAGTGGAATAACCTCTAGATGTAGCACAAGCATAGTAAACTTGAAAAACCAAAATGGTAGCACTAATAGGTTATTTAGGCATGACCAGTTAGGTGCAAATTGTGTGGCCAGAATCCCGAGCCAACCCCACTTCACATTGTGTGATCCAACATCTAGAACCAAGGGATCAGTGCAGGTTGGAACTATGCTGTGAGACTAGATTGGCTTTCAAATGTTTGATATCAAGATGAAGGCAAAGCAAATGTAAGAAGGAAATGACTTTGTCACTAGATTGCTTAAACTTGAAAAACCTCTAGATGTAGCACAAGCATAGTAAACTTGAAAAACCAAAATGGTAGCACTAATAGGTTATTTAGGCATGACCAGTTAGGTGCAAATTGTGTGGCCAGAATCCCGAGCCAACCCCACTTCACATTGTGTGATCCAACATCTAGACCCAAGGGATCAGTGCAGGTTGGAACTATGCTGTGAGACTAGATTGGCTTTCAAATGTTTGATATCAAGATGAAGGCAAAGCAAATGTAAGAAGGAAATGACTTTGTCACTAGATTGCTTAAATTTCAGCAACATTGTAAAAGAAATTGGATTGACCCATATGCATGGCAGAAGGTCTAACAAGTAAGTTAGTACAAAAGTCATAAAAAGAAATGCACACAGAAAAATTTATCTTTTAAAGCATACTAAAATATTAAAATGTCTTCTAAAACAGGAGAGAAAATTTAAGCAGGACTAATTTGTATCCAGGGTTTTGTTGATTGCCCTTAGATTAAAAAAAAAAAAAAGAAGATCATCTCATATAGACAAAAAAACAAAGAAAATGAGCTAGGAGAACTTAATGCTTACGTAAAACAAGTATTTTCCCAATCTTCACGTTTCTGAATTGAAGTGAAAAGATCAACAACCATCACACCCAGCTCCTTGCACAGATCTATACATGCATCTGAATATTGTTTGCATAAATCATTGTTTCTAACTAGCTCGCTGAAATATGAACTGTTTGAAAGAGAAAATTGTTAAAGAAGAAAGGTGTCAAATCACTGTTCGAAAAATCCAATTGGGGGAAAAATGTTGACAAGAAAGTATACCTAGAAAACAACTCCATTAATTATAAAAAAGAATTTAAGACTTGGAGCATGGGAGCTTTAAAAAAAAAAGACTTAGAGCATGGGTGGAGTATGAACTGATTGGCAAGCATACCTTGTGTTCTCTTTCACTTTGGCTTCATTGACAGGGGGGGAACTGAGAAAGATGATTCGAATTGTGTCTGAAAGGCTCTGATTTCACATAACAAAAGTAATAAAATTACAGTTAATTTGCATAATTTCTTTACCAAGTGAAAGAGAAGAGAGAAGGTGCAAGTATTTCCATGAATTATAATAAAATAAAATCATATTCTTGCTCGAAAGATAAGCTACCTTAAGATGAAGTGCTACTTTCCTCATGTTTTCAATGTATTCAGGGAGTGGTACATGAGGACCAAGCCCAGAAGAGTGTGGTCCCATCGAGTCATTACCACCGAAATAAACTATCACCAATTGAGGCTGAACTGCAGCATCCTACAAACACCAAAAACACTCTGCTGATATAATGGAACCAAAAAAGTCTAGCATACACCTTTTCCCAGTAAATAACAAGATTCTTAAACAAGATTCGATTAGCAACAAGACACTACCTTAGGAAAAACTTTATCTAGAACTTGGACAGCACGTCGTGAGTTCCAACCATAATAACCTCGTAATAATATATCCGCCTACAAGAAATCAGTAGAGAAGATGATATTTTTGCACTAAGTTAAGACACCCAAGGTAAGTCAGTTTATTGGAATTATAATGTATAACAAAGAGACTGATCAACCATCTTATGAACTGTAAATACAAAATTGAGTCAGAAACATATCCTACTATCATTGTAATAAAAAGTCCTGCTCTGGGGCAACCCAGCTAAGCTGATCAGGCTATTGACTTGGTGTTACAAATTCGACTCCAACGAGGGTTTCCTCGTCACTAAAGAAAAAAGTTCTGCTCTCAAAAAACATAAAAACATGTTTCCAACCAGAAGAAGGGCCATAGAAGTAGAAAGCCTTACAACTTAACCTGAAGAAGGGCCATAGAAGTAGTCTCGCAACAAATTTGAAGTGCCTGATTTCTCATTTCACTTTTTAATTTCAGAAATGAAGACTGCTAAACCGGATGAATGGCTATCATATTATCATCATTCAGAAACCAATAAACACAAGTTCAATTTACTCTCTCTTCTTTTTTTGCGCTAGAGAGCATCAAACTTTAAGCTCAAAGCAACGATCTCAGAATTACAACATACCTAAGCGGCTAAGCAATAAGAAGCCGAAAATTAACAAAATGTGAAATATATGGATCATGACATCAAAACCAGGTTGAATTTAGCATATCTTCCACGATCGTTACATACGAACAACAATAGGCATACTGGCAAACGCTTTAAAGTTAAAACAATTCAAAATTCAAATGCATTTAAATGCGTCTGTAAGGAAGGAGAGGGAGTTGCGTACTTTACGAGCGTAGACATCGGCGAGAATGGCACCCCAACCGCCGTTGCTGAAGCTGAGCTGAACTATCGACGATCCGAACAGCACAAACTGCGGTCTCTGTGGCCCCACCATTTCTGTGACTCGCAGTACAGTGCGCTAGATAGGCAAGCTTTACGGATCGCGGTAGCCGACGCCGGCGCCGGAACGTTTAGTTTTCCGGTGAGTAGCAGCGCGAGTGTTTGTTACAAAGTCGGTGTAAAGTAGCTGGCTACCGTTTTCTTTGAGCTGCCAATTTGAGAAGGTCAGACTCACAGTATGGCAGTATCCAGAAATAAATATGGAAATAAATGTATAATGAGTTAATACCATCTGGGGTCATTGGAGTATGATTTTGTCACGCTTAGTTCTAAAATTTTAAATTGATCAATCATTCAACTTTTAAATTGTTATTATAGACAGTTTAACTGTTATTTCAAAATTTAACACAGTCTCTCTGGAAAAATCATGGATGGTTAAAATTTGAAAGTTAAAGGATAACTGATGATTAACTTGGACCATGAATGGTAATAATTTAAAAGTCGAATGATCATAGATGGTGAATTTGAAAGTGTAAAACTAAACATGACAAAATCACTATTTCAAGGACCCCTAAATGATATTAACTCAATGTATAATATATCGGTTTACTTTTTAAAAAAAAAAAAATTAAAATAGAACACATCATATAAAGTAATTTTTGTGATTTTACGTTAATTAGAGTTATTAGGTAGATTTCATCCGAGTGTATTTTTGGATAGTGACAGATAAATTTCCTGTAAATCAAAATATCTAAACTATTCATTTAAATTGTTACTTGATACAATTGTAATTCAATTATTTTTGTTTATGTATTAAGTACATGTAATAAGTAATATTATTCAATATATGTGTATCTAATTATAAGGGCAAATTATGCCCTGGAAACGTGTTCACCGTGAATGGTGAACACAAGGCCAAACGACGTCGTTTTTAGGCAAAAAAAATAAAAAATAAAAAAATTTGCGGATGTGGAGTTAACGGCGCGCGTTGATCAAATTATGAATTTTCTGTTATGAGATTATGAATTTTCATAAAATTCATAATCTCATAACAGAAAATTCATAATCGCATAACAGAAAATTCACAATCGCATAACAGAAAATTCATAATCTCATAACAGAAAATTCATAATCTCATAATTGAAAATTCATAATCTTATAACAGAAAATTTATAATCTCATGGTTCCAAAGTGAATGTGTAGGCATGGTTCCAAAGTGAATGTGCAGGCATGGATTCATAATTTATGAATATTCGTGATTTCGGACAGGAATGTGTAGGCATGGTTCCAAAGTGAATGTGCAGGCATGAATTCATAATTTATGAATGTCCGAAATCATTGTTCACCTCAAATTAAAGTGAAACCGCAAAATGTGAAAATGAAGAAGAAAAGTCACGCAATTAATTAATTTTTTTTTTTAAAAAAAGAAGAAGATAACGGTGTACTAACACCGTTGGAACCGTGTTCACCATGAATGGTGAACACAGTTCCATGGCATAACGCTCCAATTATAAGTCTTATCCTTTATATAATAAAGCTATATGGTTTGAGAAATAATTAATGTTACAATTAATGCCACAACATCCTTTATTATAAACAAAAAATAATAATAAGCACAACATGTAAAAATAAATAGCTATATATTATATAATCATATAAAAAATATACTTTTGAAAAATAAAATAGCTATATATTATATAATCATATAAAAAATGTGTTCAATTAGAGTTTAAATTTAAACATACAAAATTTAAAATTTGCTTTCCAAATGTAATTATCTTAATTATTATTCGTATTATGAAAATTATAATATAGATGAAATACAATTAAAAATAAATCAATGTAATTATGTAAATTCTCTCTATAAGTTTATTTGAATATGCATATAATTAGAGATTATATTAATCATACAAAGTTATAATTTTAATATTAATTTTAATTTTAATTGTAATTTTGTATTCTATAAAAATAATAAATACTTGACCAATGTAAGCTCAAAAATATTATTATATTAAATAATTTAAAATATTTTAGTTTTTCTATTTTTTATTTATATTTATAATAATATAATTTTTTCCCGTGCATCGCGCGGGTGAATTACTAGTTATATATAATAGGGAAAATGGTCAAATAGGCCCTCCAACAATTAGGTCCCTCAACTTTTTAAAGGTGCAATTACACCCATCAATAATTCATTTAAGTGCAATGAAGCCCAAAAACAAATTAATGGCTTGCTATCACAGGCGCAAATTATGCCATGGAAACGTGTTCACCGTGAATGGTGAACACAAGTCCAAACGACGTCGTTTTTAGGCAAAAAAAAAAAAAAAAAAAAAAATCGCGGATGTGGAGTTAACAGCGCGCGTTTGATCAAATTATGAATTTTTTGTTATGAGATTATGAATGTAATGTAAATTCATAATCTCATAACAGAAAATTCATAATCGCATAAAAGTAAAATATTTATTAAATTATGAATTTTCTGTTATGAGATTATGAATGTAATGTAGATTCATAATCTCATAACAGAAAATTCATAATCTCATAACAGAAAATTCATGGTTCCAAAGTGAATGTGTAGGCATGGTTCCAAAGTGAATGTGCAGGCATGGATTCATAATTTATGAATGTTCATGATTTCGGACAGGAATGTGTAGGCATGGTTCCAAAGTGAATGTGCAGGCATGAATTCATAATTTATGAATATCCGAAATCATTGCTCACCTCAAATTAAAGTGAAACTGCGAAATGTGAAAATAAAGAAGAAAAGTCACACAATTAATTAAGAAAAAAAAAAAGAAAAAAAGATAAAGGTGTACTAACACCGTTGGAACCGTGTTCACCATTAATGGTGAACACGGTTTCATGGCATAACGATTGTATCACAGGTCATTAGGGTTCAGGCCACCTTCAGCCAAAAAAAGAAAAAAGAAAAAAGTGATCGGCGAAATTTTCGACAAAAGAAGTGATCGGCGAAATTTTCAGCAAATCTGGGTCGATTGCTGGTCACATTTTTTTTGTCAGAAAATTCGCCGGAAGGTGGCCTGAACCCTAATGACCTGTGATAGCAGGTCATTAACTTATTTTTGGGCTTCACTGCACCTAAATGAATTGTTAATGGGTGTAATTGCACCTTTAAAAAGTTTAGAGGTCTAATTGACTTTTAAGCTAAAGTTAGAGGGCCTATTTGACCATTTTTCTTATATAGTTAATACTCAAAATCGTCCTCGACTATAGTGGTTTTTCTCAATTTCGTCCTAAACGACTTTGGTGACCTAATATCGTCCCAGACTTTTGTGTTTCGCTCAATTTAGTCCCAGATTTTTGTGTTTTTGCTCAATTTAGTCCCTCATTTGTTATTCTGTCAATTTGGTGTTAAATAAATAGACAATTCAGTAATTTTAATATTGACATCTCTTTACTCATAGACATGTGAACTGCGAAATCCCTTTTTGTTTTACGAATTACTCCAGAATTACTCCTAAAACTGCGAATATAAAATTTGATTTGCAGGTCCGGGAGTAAATCTGGGTGTAATTCGTACAAGAAAGAGGAATTTCGCACTTCACAAGTTGAAAGTAAAGAGAGATCAATATTGACATTACTGAATTGTCCCTTAATTTAACACCAATTTGACGGAATAACAAATGGAGGACTAAATTGAGCGAAACACAAAAGTCTGGGACGATATTAGGTCACCAAAGTCGTTTAGGACGAAATTGAGAAAAACCACTATAGTTGAGGACGATTTTGGGTATTAACTCATATAATATATATATATATATATATATATATATATATATATATATATATATATATATATAAAAACAAAAAAAGGTGTGAATTTTAATTGAAAAATTCCTTTTTTAATTTATAATTTTATATTCAATAATTACATCACGCTATGATCAATTCAAAATCAATATATTGTATTCTTTTTTATGAACTCTTCCAATGCATTTTACTCGATTTAGAAAGTTTTGACTAAATCTTTCAAAAAATAAAAAAGAAAAGAAAAAGAATAAAGTTTTAACTAAATCAGAGCAACTTCAATGATTTGAAAATTTCTGCAAGTTTTTTTTATAGATTTAATTTATCGCCTCGTGAATAATAAATAAATAAAAATTAAAAACAATAAAAACTCAAAGTGCTTGTCAGTTGGTAACCACCCTGACACAACCAACAATCGTGTGAAGAGCACGTTTTTACTAAACATGCAAGTAATCGGTTCATACCAAAAAGGCCAATATACCACTTTTGTTGATAATCAAACTTGTAATTTTATAATTATCAAGTTAATAACTAACTTAATTGGTTGAGATTGCCCTACAAAAATTTCTGATGACCTTGCTATAAGTTGCTATCAAATTTCATTTGGATGACTCTTCAATCTTCATTGTTACCTTTATTTAAAAAAAAATTAAAAAATTCCCTATTTTAAGACCCTATTGGAAGGTCCCAAATTGGAAAATTCCATTATCCTGACATTTATTTATTATTACAATGTAAGAAATATTTTACTAAATTGATAAGTTCTCATTTTGGCTAAGATTACAATATCATTTTAAAGTTTGTCATATTTAGTAACTCCAAACTAGGATTATGGTATTAACATGTAATTTTAAGATAAAATGTCACAAGTGCAATCTACAATCCATCTTATGTAAAATAAAAGTTTTTTTTTTTTTTTATGACAAGAGAAATCTGCATCCCTTACCGAGAATGTATACTAGGTAAGTCTCGCTCTTTTGTAATAGCTTACACACAAAGGTAAATCATACTAAAAAGACCCTCTATATAAGGATCCGATAGAGAAAGTGTTGACAATAATCAAAATTGTGATCATCCAGTGATCCATATATCACTCAAAAAAAAAAAAAAAAAAAAAAACTAAAGAAAAAAGTTGCCGTAAATAAAAAGAGTAACATTTCACCATCTTCATGTACTCCAATTTTACTCGTTCTTTGATGCAACAACAAACCATTGTTGATCATAAGCGGGCTTTTTTTTACTCCTTTTCTTTCTCTTTTATTTAACGAGGAACATGATGAGAATATTACTCACGAAAAATTAACCTACTTGCCTTTCAATAAATAAATAAATAAGCCCAGACAGGCTTAGCTCAATGATTTGGTAGATAGTATTTGGAAGAAGAGAGTCAAGAGACCAAGATTCGAACATCGGCGGCAATAGTGTGGAGATTATGTCTAAAGTGGGCAGATCCCTTGGCGGCAGTAGTGTGTGGATTATGCCTAAAGTGGACAGATCTCTTGGCGGCAGTAGTGTAAGGAATATGCCTTTAGTGAGTGAAGATTATGCCCAAAGTGGACAGATCTCTTGTGCACACTGACATTTGACCTTGTTTACTGAGCCATTGAGTAACGAGAGTAACCATGATTTATATCTTTCGAAATGTTCCGTCGGGCAGAGGTCGGGGATTAACCTACTTGCACTTTCCAAATGAGATGGGGTTTGGTAGGAGGAGGGAGTAAAGAGTCCAACCAAATTGTGTAAGCATTTCATTTGTTCAACCTCCAACATTAATACTGCTTACAGCAAGCACCTTCTTCTTGGTGGAAGAGGGTCACCGGTTACCCACACAATAAATGCACTTGCTGACCATTGTGCATTCAATTTTTTACCAGAATTTTGCAACTATAATTGTGAACATACACCATTCTAAACTAAAACAATTGACATAACAATATGTTGAGTTGTTGATGCATTGTACTTGTGCAGTTGTGCCATTTAATTCCCTATATGTTATGTATTTTTCAAATGCTAAATTGGGAGGAGTTGGTGTTCATTTTGACCAATTACACTTTTGAAGATGACAAAATCTTTGAGTCATGAATCATGATGAATTCCAAGTAAACAAGACACATGTGATGTTATTATGTGCAAGAACTCTTATGGCCGTTTGGTTCGTGAAAATAATTGAAGAGGAATGAACTTTAAATTTTATGAAAAAAATTGATTTCATTGTTTAATTGGATTTGAAATGGTAAGGAATAATGGGTATAAAATCAATATGTCCTTATATAATAATAATGATAATAAAAATAATAGTAATTTAAAATTAAAATAATACAATTTATAAGTTAAAATATTAAAAATTAAAAAATTTGAATTAAAATATTATAATTATATAATAAATATTTTAATAATGTTTAAATAAACATTATTTGATGACTTTCGACTCCAAACTATGATCGATACAATCAAGTTATACTAGGGTAATTTGTTCATACTAGGTCAAACTTTGTTCCTAGTGCCATGGAAAAAAGATATCTAAGATTGCTAAAGAAAATATTTTGTTCATATTTGAGGAATTTAAATTCCTTTAGAAAAAATTCACACACCTATTATTTTGTATTTTGAATACTATTATTAAACTCATAATTATTAACTTACAAGTAATTAAATTTATTAACTCCCAATTATTTGTTAAGTTTTTTTAATATTTGTATATAGAGCAAGAATATATTAAAGATTAATAATTGTACTAAAAAAATTTAAACGAACAAAACATATTAATTAATTTTTCAAATAAAATTTTTCTTGCGGAATTATTCCCATCAACATATTCTTGGAAAACATTTTTACAAGAATTTAATGGATAAGAAAGTTCCAAACGACCTATAATGCTCAAGTATACTCAAGAAATATATTTATAAGATAGACTCCTATGTTTTATATATGAAATAAGTCATGTATGATGCCGTTTCACATGAAACATGTAATACTTTTAAATTAAAATGTAATATTTATTATGGATCCATAGAAGAATATTACATGTTAATTAAAAAATAATACTTTGAACTAAAATGTAATAATTATTAAGGATCTGTAGAAAAGTATTACATTTTAACTAAAAAATATTACATATCTCACAGTTATACACAAGATTTTTTAATATATATATATATATATATATATATATATATATATATATATTTTTTTTTTTTTTTTTTTTACTCCCTATATGTTTTCCCATGTGTCATATCCTACGTTTTAAAAAACTGCCGTTTACGTACTCCAAAAATAAAAAAAATTTGCCGTTTTATTGTATCTTGTGCCACATTATCCGTTCTCTGTTTTCATGCTACCTATGAGCATACACATCAGGGAATTTTTCACGATTTTTGAGAGTCTTGCGTGGATGTCACAACTGCGCCCAACGGGCGCGTTTTGGTCGCTGAAATTACTTATTTATTTATTTATTTTTTTTTGTTAAAATCAACTTTTTTTTTCCTCTTCCCTCCCATATTATGTTTCCTAATCACACGTACAAAAACTCCTCAACATCACAAAAAAAAAAAAAAAACATAACTATTATGGATGCTCTAAATCTAATACTGAAACATTTCACCTAAATCTAATAGTCTAATACAGAGACATTTCAACCTTATAAAACATCAAGCACCATAATAAGTAAAGCATTTCAAGCACATAAGAAAAAGGACAAAATGCAGTAGCCCATATGGGCATCCCATGCTAACAAGTAACAATCATGGATGTTCATGTTTGGTTTGATTTCTGTTGTAGTAGTAATGAGTTCCAACCTCTCCCTGACATGTCTCAATTCTCAGGAATAATAACTACTCTGTATCATCACTATTTCTCATTCATAAACTGTAAAAGAATTGTTCAAAATCAATCAACTGAGGAGATCACAATGCAATCAAATGCTCCCACTGGAATAATGTTTGTACTCGGGACAGTCAAAGAATCGTATCTAATCGGGAAGGAACCACTGTGAAAAAATGTTTATGTTCGGTATAGTTAAAGAATCGTACCTAATGGGGAAGGAGCCTCTATCGGATGCAGTCTTTCATGCATCTGATTGATAAAGAATCGCCAGATTTGAAGCTCTATTTTCAAATTATTATTACTGAGACAAAGAACACCTATGCCTGCGGCAAAAATATGTCATGTAATTTCAGACTAACCACTGCTCAAGGTGGGTTAGTGATTTCCAATTGTCAAAACTTTCTGAAGCTGCAAAAGCCACACAGCAAGTTGCATTCCACAAAGCCGGGCTTCTAGCAATATTTTCTGCAACCAGAAGTTGATCCGAGATAATAACGACTTCTTCTCCCACATTGAGTCAAGAACTGCCTCAGAAGAAACTTTTCCAATGATAAAAAATGACTCGAGAGAGGAACCTTGGACCTGTAACAAAGCATAACAGAGAAGACTCGTATTATTTGATATGTCGGAAGAAATTAATTCTATAGGAAATATGCTTCACGAAGAATTTTATGCCATGCATTTGAAAGTCAATTCAAATCAAATCTTGTAGAAGTTTGATTAATGGTTTGACCCTTTCTGTTATATTTTTAGTCTGGCAGAAGAGTTTTAGTAATATTGCATTGATTAAATCTGGTAGGACCTATTTATTATTTTGTGTTTCATGGTAAACTAGTCTAATGCAAGGATAGAGTGCTGGACAGAACTTTGCAAAATTCACAGCAAAACCAAACTGCTTTTTATAAAAAAAAAAATTAATTAACACTTCTAGCTAAGTCATACCAAGGTCCCATTAACTGCTCGTAGACAGTCATTTGTCTTCAGCATTAAAAGAATAACACGAGGCAGTCTCCTGAGTAGCTCAGTAATTTGAGGGAAGTATGCAGAAGCATACATCTGCAAAACAACATGAATATTAGTGAACTTGCTTGAAGTTTTTGTTTTTGTTTTTGTTTTTTGTTTTTTTTTTTTGAGATACATAAAAAACCCCCCCAAACTTCAATTGAAATCACAATTCACCTCAACCAAATTATTCACAAACAGGAAAATCTAAAAACTGTTGGCAAATTATATCAAATTACTCATTCCAAGAATTATTTATTTAAAAAAAAAAGAAGCAAATCTCTATCTCTATTACAGTGACACAAATCAATGTAAGTGCTTCTCTAAGAGTGATCACCTGGAGTTCAGAACGCTCGTTATCTGTGCCTTGGAACACCAAATGATCAACAGAAGGGTCTACAACTTTATTCCAAGGTCTCATTGTAAGAATCGCAGCAAACAATACATAAAGATCCTCGCCCGCACCCAGTTTTACACTATTTTCCTTAATACCTTTGGCATCAGAACTTACCAACGCCTATAGTAAAAAAATCATATAATTGGTAAGAAAAATAATAAAATATGCAGCAATAGATGAGCCACACCTCGTTCTGTTGGACAGAGCAACTCACCTTCCAGAGTGCAGCATAGCTCATTCTTGTAGAGGAATCAAGTTCTTTGTATAAGCCATGGTCTAAAAGTATCAATTGTGGCTTTCTCTTTCCTATTCAATAAAAAAAAAAAAAAAAAAAAAGGGAAAAGGTCAGAGAGAAAAACAAGAATAACAAATTCTCAAATTTAAGTATAGCAGACTGAGGGGGTTCATAAAAATTTCAGCCAACAAATTTGTTTGTATGCCAGGAGATTTTACCCTAAAATCTACCATAGTGGTGTGTGTGCATGCATATCAAGTGAAATTTCTACATGTAGTTTCTGTAGACAATAAAAAGACAAAGTGTATGGCAGAATAACCAGACTAAGTCTTATTAAGGGTGTTAGAGAAAAAAGGGTGTCATTCTTTTTAAAATAACTTTATAAAGGATTTGTATCCATCACGAAAGGATAGCTACTAGTATGAGAACAATAGAAGAACAAACAGACACAATTCCTGCTACAATTGAAGTAAAACAAAATTCAGAACTTCACATTTTTCTTTTTGCCTTAAATATCAATGAACTACCAGCATTCAAAAGGATTTACATTGTGTATGTGTTTAGTTGATAATCAATTTATGTTAGGGACTGTTTCTTTTCCCTATTAATAAAAGGACAAACACTTGATATTTAAGAGATCATTCTGCCACTTTTCAAAGCTAAGGTAATTTTTCTTCAAAATTAGATCTTTGCAAACATCAAAAGTAAATGACCATTTGTGAACCAAACAAAAGCTAAGGGACCAATTGCAATTTACCCATTGAAGTTATTTAGAGAGATATGCTGTCTCAAGGACTCCACAATGAATCTAACACTATAGAATGGAATAAGAAATATAACTTTTGGAGTTAACTTTCTAACTATACACAAACTAAAGCAATGTGTAATTGAGTCAGACTTCAACTTAAAGTTGTGAACATTTTGAGGGAGGAATTTGGAAAATAAAGTTGCAGTAAAGATTACACTGATCTTTGTACCCAAAAAATATAATAATAATATACTGATCTATCATGTGACAAAAAGGGGAAGGCAGACAAAATTATTTTAAATATAAGGATAAATACAAAATGAAAATTCTGAATTCCTTACCAAAAAAGGTCCTTTGGCCAGATGGCATGGGGCGAACTAACATGTTGGCAGCATGGGGATCGCAGTGCACAAATCCATGTTTGAACATCATTTCAGCAAAAGCCTGACTAACCTGCACAAAGGATATAAGCATTTATTAGTTAAATGAGAAAAAAAAAATGTGTGCATAGTTTCTGAATGAAAATATATGGATAAAGTGGATAAAACAAAAACTAGCTCCAGAGAAATCTGGGTTCAAGGTATAACCAACCAAGTAGGTCCAGGCATCCACTACTTTTTGTAATACAGCCAAAAGTCAAAATATTAATATGTTTAAAAGGCCTAGACTAATCATTTTACACCATATGTCCATATCACATGGATTTGGAACTAAGTCCTGAAACTTACTAATTTTGCAACATCACTTGGCCGAACTCCAAGAGTTTGAATGGTCTTCACATCATTTATTTGTGCAGCATCCATAAATTCCATGGTTAACAACTTTGAGGTACTTAAAGTCCAATATACCCTAGGGGCATAAACATAATCTGCAATATGAGGAGATAGCTTCCGAAAGTTATCCATACATTTTACGCTGTTTTTGGCCTCAACCAAGAAATCTAGTTCCTGATAGACACCACTAAAGATTATCAACATTTCATCAAAAACTAATCAATAGCGTATACTGATAATAGAAACAAAAATATATAGAAAGCAAAGTGTTAACCTTAGGTACACTTTCACGAACTTCATCAACCAACCACCTATATAAATCAGGAAAATTGATCAGAATAGATGGCAATGAAACAGGATATATGAGAACTATAGCATTAGGAGTCTCCCTGAAATACTCTGGAGCTAGGCTTTGATTTTAACTATACAATAAATGTTACACATATATGGAGCATGAGAAGGGTGAGAATCAAATTTATATCTGATGCATGGGCATAAGTCTGCTCATGTTATCATTGCCCACACAGTGTCAAAAGGTATGTTTCAGTACACCAAACCTATTAAAATCATTTCACAAGAAAGAATCATCTTCAAACCTGTAATCAAAATCAGGGAAAAACCGATGCAATGTGTTCACAACTAACCCCACAGTAGCATAATCAGCAGCAGCAGTATCTGTCATGTGGGTGTGCTGAACCTGCACTTCAGTGTAAGAGGATGAAGATAAGTCACTAGAAAATTTGTTTATGAATAGTATATAAAGAGTAACATTTTTGAAACCTTCACAGCAACTTTTTTCCCATTATGTGTGCGAGCAATATGTACTTGAGCAAGAGAAGCGCTTGCAATTGGTACAGGATCAAACTCTTTAAATATCTGTCACAAATTTTTATTTTTTTTAAAAAATAGTTAGTATGGCGAAGAAGCGAAGAATCCAATTTAAGAATTCATATCTAAGCAATATCTTAATATGATGGATTTTTTATTATTATTATTATTATTATTATTATTATTTTTTTTTTTTTGTTCATAAGTAGACACTATAGTTTATATTGAATTTATTAGTTATCATTTTTTGAGAGAAATTAATGCATGTGTACTTGATCAGGTGTTCCTCCAAGTTCTTTGCTGACAACTTCACAAACTTGTTCATAAGATGATTGAGGACATCTATTTAGCATGGATTCCCTCATTATGTGAACATATTCATCAGGTACTAAGTACTCCTGAAAAATAAAAGATAGAAGTTGAAGGCTTGAACATAATAATAGGTTAATATATGCAATTGTTGTCAACTAAACTTCTGCTATGTCATGATATAATGCTCAAACATGATCCAATCAAATATCTTTGCAATTACCTAAAGAGGAAGGGAGTAGCATACCAGCTGACCAAGATGTTGACCAAATTTTATATATATTCCACCATTTTTAAAACAAAGTTCTTCAAGTCTACGTGCACTCCTCAAATGAACTTCATGTTTGACTTTTTGTCTTTCTGCACTACCTTCTGGTAGTCCCCAGAGAGAATACTTGTAATCTGATAACAGGTCAAGTGTTCTAAATTCATTAATTCAATTTAGACAAAGGTTTGACCTTGGTGATGAAATTTAACTTCAATACCATAGTTTGTCAACATATTCTATAAAAATGCATGAACAAATAGATCATCTTGGGTGTTAATATAGACTGGATTTATCCTTTGAAACAAATTGGTTTCATGAGCTCAGAGCCTCAGAATATCAATGTAAGTTTACAATACAGAATGACCAACTTGACACATGCTGGAATGCTACATCTTTACTGCAATTTTAACTCCAATACTAAAGTTGTCAAAAGATGCTTCACATGAACAATTTGGTTATCTTCGGAGTTAATATAAATTAAGATTTTTCCTTTGAAACAGGTTGGTATAGTGAGCTAAGAGCATTGCAATTTTGTAATCCAGAATGAAAAATTGCACACATCCTGGAATTTTACAGTAAATTCTAAATCTGAAGCCTACTCCAATTGCACTCAATTTCATCAATCGGTAGTGCGAGCTAAGAACACAGTTGTACTTTTGTAATCCAGAATGAACAATTGCACACATCCTGGAATGTTACAGTCAACTCTAAACCTGAAGCCTACTCCAATTGCACTCAATTGCTTCAATTGGTAGTGCGAGCTAAGAACACAGTTGTACTTTTGTAATCCAGAATGAACAATTGCACACATCCTGGAATGTTACAGTCAACTCTAAACCTGAAGCCTACTTCAATTGCACTCAATTGCTTCAATTGGTAGTGCGAGCTAAGAACACCATTGTACTTTTGTAATCCAGAATGAACAATTGCACACATCCTGGAATTTTACAGTAAACTCTAAACCTGAAGCCTACTCCAATTGCTTCAATTGGCAGTGCGAGCTAAGCACATCATTGTAATTTTGTAATCCAGAATGAACAATTGCACACATCCTGGAATGCTAATTTTTACAGTAAATTCTAACCCCAAAACCTACTCTAATTACACTCAATTGCTTCAGTTCGATAGAATTTTACTGAACTTATCTTACATATTCAGCCATTTTAGTTGGCAGATCATACATATGAATAGTTATATTTCTTTATTTACTGAGGAGAGGCGTACCGAAAGTTATGGCGGCGGCGGTGACGGAATCGCGGAAGAGGCGAAGGGGGACAAGGGTGCAAAGCTTGAGGGCGGTAGCGGGGTCGTCGGAATTAGCAACAGCCGCGGCGGCAGCTCCGCCACCAACGACGGTGGCTCCAAATAGCAGCTTCGTCTGGACGCGCCACAGAAACCGCGCAGCCATGGCGTCTAGTTCCTACCTCCTCCGTCTAGAATTTCCGAGTGAGAGGTAGAAGATGGAACGGACCGGTTTGCGTACAGCCCGATGAATTTACGCGCTTCTTGCGTGAAGACCCAGGTGCCGTTAGACGTTAGTAGGTACTAGTACAGCTGTCATAATTAATTATTATTCTAAGTAATTTTTAGGAACAATCTCATTCATAAATATATATATATATATATATATATATATATATATATATATATATATATATATATATATATATATATAGAGAGAGAGAGAGAGAGAGAGAGAGAGAGATAAGGATCAAATAAGCCTTCTAACTATATTGAGTTGTGCAATTAGGCCCTTCAACTTCAAAAAGTTCCAATTAGAACCTTAAACTTACAAAAAAAAATTCAATTAGACTATTTTGTAGGTTACCTCCAAGTATCCTGTAAATTATTGCTGATTAGATTTTTGAAGCTGATTTGGCGTGTTGACATGGCATCCACGTATTTTTATTATATATTATATTAAATTTTATTATTAATTATTAATTATTATTAATAATAATAAAATAATAAAATAAAATAATTTAAAGAACTCTGGCAAATCACTGAATAAACGTAACGTGATAGCTGACTGCCGTTTCCGGAACATGGCTGGCGTAAGGTATTGGCGTCCGCCGTTGATACTGCGGTTGGAATTTCTTTCACGTAGCGGCGCTCCGGGATGAGTTTTTGAAGCAAAACAGACGTCTCCGGCGGATTCGAAAGCATTTTAGACATTACAAATCAATCTCAATATTGATTCTTGTATATATATACACACTTCTTTGTATGAAAAATCTATATATATATATAGGCTTTGGATCTGGTGCACCCCTCTAATAGATAGAGCCCATGAGGCCTAATAATACCCATTGATTAGATTACCATCTATGGTTGAGATTAAAAGAAATATTTTCAGTTATTATCTATGGTAAGGTTAGATTAGTAATTTGGTTAGCTGATTTAATTAATGAATTAATTTAAAAGGAATATGAATCATCTTTTGATGCTTTTGAGGATGGAAATTAATAGATTCTATTAATAAAAAGATTAGATAACATATTTAACGTGAACAAGCTGGTGATAGTAGGAGCAGCAAGTTAGGACTTTCAGCAAATGGACATTGGCAATCACGATAAGTGCATATACACAGCATAGTCTGTGCGTTTTCTGGTTTTTCCGGTAATGGTTGAGATGTGAAAAGGTCTGGGGGGTGGTCGTTAGCATGCGTTCACACCCCGTGTGCGTACGGGTACACCTGCCTGTGCGTACATATATACTTCCACCGAGCTGTTTATGTGTTGTTTTTGCTTTGCCTTGTACTGCTCAGTGCATGTGTACTTTTTTGTCCGTGCATATTAGGTTGTTTTTTGTTTTCATCCGTGCATACTTCGTGTCGGTGCATATGCTGGTTTTTGTATAATGCTTATAACATATACGCCGTTCTACCTTACAAAAAACCTGCTTTGTGTCCGTGATTTTGGTATTCTTTTGGTTTGTACCAATAAGTGCTTTAATGGTTCGAGTCTGTGCGTATGGTCGTTTTGAATATTGCTTATCAACTGGACGATGAAGGGGGGTGTCCGAGATTGGAACGTTGCGTTTTTTTTTTATTAACAGGAGTTAGCATTTTAAGAAACGGGTCTGTGCATAATTCAATCTTTATATATATATATATATATATATATATATATATATATATATATATATATATATATATATATATATTATACATGTAAAAACGCACAAACCTTGGGGCCTATGCACATACAATAATTTAAAATGCACGGACTACATAATACACTACATAGTGTAAATGCACGGACTACATATGTGTGTTATGCACATTTCCATCTACTTATGCAAATTTCAAAATTTAAATAACCATGCATTAACCAAAAAGCTGGGTAATGAACGGTAATAGCAAATTGACCATAGAAATAATGCGTAATACCAAATTGGTCATCGCGGGGGCAAATTCACTTATATATATATTATATACATGTATATACGCACAAACCGTTGTGGACCAATGCATAGACAACAAATTATAATAATATATGCATTAGTACACCTAAAAAAAGTGCATGTATGGAATGCGTTGTAGACGAAAGGTACGTGCATAGTTGCGCACTGGATATCATGTGCGAAAGGCAGTGTAAAATGGACGAATAATATTTCATATTTAAGTTTTATCGCACTGTTAATAAGAAAACTCGAAATGA
>NW_017617994.1:12500-37500 GCF_001879475.1 Ipomoea nil | reverse complement strand
AAATTAGGTAAATTTGAAAAGGAAATTAATATTAATAATTGACTAAAAATTAAAAATTAAAAAAAAAAAAAGAATGAAAATTAGGTTAATTGAAAAAAAAAATATTAATAATGGGGTGAAAAAAATGATCCATAATTGACTAAAATGGAAAAGGAAATGATCATATCATTACTTTTTAATTTTTCACTATAATATTACACTGTATAATAAATCAAATCACAATTATATCATAAATATTTCACAAATTTAAACAATGGAACAGAAATTAAAAATAGAACGAAAATATTTAAATAATAATATTTTACATCATCAAGTAAAGGTAAATTTAAAATGAAAATAAAATATTTCAATAAGAATATTGTACATCATCAATAGTAAAAACATATTTTAAATAATAGTAAAGGTAAATTAAAAATAGAACAGAAATATTTCAATAATAATATTTTACATCATCAGTTAAAAATGGAATGAAAATTATGTTAAAATATCACTGCATCTGATTTCTAATTGACTCATTGACTGAAAAAAAAAAATAATTGGCGGAAAATGAATATGAAATTACTCATTGACTGAAAATATAAAAGGATTGACTACAAATAAAAAATGATTCGTAATTGACTAAAGAGAATCAATCACATTAGGTGATTTTGCATTCTCATAATCTTATTTTTCATTTTAGAGATAATCATATTACATAATGTAATCTGACAGTATAATCTTACCTATATAAATGAATCGAGTGAGCACATAATTATCGATAGTAAAGAAAAGCAAATTTTATAAAGAGTTGCATATATTTGTTAGGAATGGCAAAGTTGCAAAGTTGCCAAGTTGGGTGTCTTAACCATCCTTCTTGTAGTGTTTATCATCTCATCAGGTTTATTTCTTTTTTTATATTTATGTTTTTTTGACTACTAGTAATTCACCCGCGCGATACACGGGCAAAAAGTTATGTTATTATAAACATAAATAAAAAATTGAAAAACTAAAATATTTTAAATTGTTTAATATAATAATATTTTTGAGCTTCCATTGGTCAAGTATTTATTATTTTTATAAAATACAAAATTACAATTAAAATTAAAATTTTGTAAGGTTAATATAATCTCTAATTATGTGCATATTCAAATAAATTTATAGAGAGAATTTACATAATTACATTGATTTATTCTTAATTGTATTTCATCTATATTATAATTTTCACAATACGAATAATAACTAAGATAATTACATTTGGAAAGCAAATTTCAAATTTTGTATGAGTAAATTTAAACTCTAATTAAACACATTTTTATATGATTATATAATATATAGCTATTTTATTTTTTAAAAGTACATTTTTTATATGATTATATAATATATAGCTATTTTATTTTTCAAATGTTGTACTTTTTTTTTATATATATTTTATAATAAAGGATGTTGTGGCACTAATTGTAACATTAATTACTTCCCAAACCATATAGCTTTATTATAGTTAAGATTCTTTCTTATGTGTATATCAATGTGTATAATGCAATTTATTTTTGGGGACTATTTCTTATTATTTTAATTTATCCTTTTAACTTTATCAATCGAAATACATTTTATACTTGCAACAAAATATTTAAAAATAATTTTTAAAAAAGAATGTAAAAATAACAATATAAAAATATCGAATTGATCAATTATGATAATAATATGACCAGTTTTAATTTGTATCATTTTCTTTGTTTTTTTTTTCATCAGACATTGTTGAAGTAAAGTGCGATCTCAATTGCTGCTTTGACAATCCGATTGGACCATGTAACGACGGAGATTGTAATCAACGCTGCTTTCAAAGTAATTGCGGCAAAGGAGGCAAATGCAAAACCATAAGCTCAAAACCATATTGTCATTGCTTCTGCCAGCCATCCAAACCCAAACCTCTCAATTTGTTGTGTTGTTTGGTCATCATTACCCAATTCAATAAAAATATGAAAATTCATTATGCTTGAGCCTATTCAAATGGTTTGTGTCTAATCTATGTAGAATTGTCATGATTTTTATAACATTTGAGCAATTAAAAATTTAACATGTCATATTCGTTGGTCTCTTGACGAGTGTTGAGTGAAGATAATCACATGACAGTCTATGCTGTCAAGCTTTTTATGATTTACTTCTTCAAAGTTTACTTCAATTCCTTTCAGTATTCTTCTCCCGAAAATGCTTCATTCCATTACACCTTCTGGTTATACTTTTTCTAATATGAGTTAATACCATCTAGGGTCCTCCGAGTATAGTGGTTTTGCCACGTTTAGTCCTAAACTTTCAAATTACCACCTATGATCCTGCGACTTTCAAATTGTTACCATCCGTAGTCCAAGTTAACCACCTATGGTCCTTCGACTTTTAAAATTTAACCAGTCGCGGTCCTCCTATAAGGACCATGGGTGGTGAAAATTTGATAGTTGAAGGACCTTGTGTGGTTAACTTGGACCACGGATGGTAAAAATTTGAAAGTCGAAGGACCATAGGTGGTAATTTGAAAGTCTAAACGTGGCAAAATCACTATACTCGGAGGACCCTAGATGTATTAACTCAAACTTTCTTTCTGTAGAGAGCGAAACAAGTTTGTGATTTATAATAAAGAAATTTGTAGGATCTACTATCTTTAATACATATAATTTGCATCATCAAAATTTATAAACAATTATTATTCGTGAACTACATAGATAAATCACACTTCTTAAACTAGTAGCTCTCTTAAAAAAAGATAATTTAAAAATTAATTGAATAAAATTGATTTTCCCAACTGATCCACTCCTACCTAAAAAGGTGTTGAATTCCAATTAACTTGGATAAAAGTGTTAAAGGCTTCTTGAATCCGTTTATACTTAGATCTCATTACCAAACAACATAAAGCTTACGAGTTACGAACAATATTCTTTAGCTTGTTGATACTGATTACCATTGATATAGCCTCTTCATCAAGTAACCTTTCGAATTGGTTTAACTCTACTACAAAATTAAAAGATGTGTTTCATTTCAATAGTTAGACATCACATTTATATTTTATATATTATATTCTACTAGAAATTTCAGCAAAATAGACATTTTAAATAGTCACTTTGTGGTACAAATATTTATGAGGTACATTTCTAGTTTGGATCAAGTCAAAATGTGTTCAAGTTCGTCTAAGTGAGATGAAAAAAAAAAAAACGATATACCGTAGATTCAAAATGGATAAATAAATTGATTTACAAATTGTACTTAATTTGAGTTGAAAAGGCATGGAAAATGGCTTCCCAAGGTAATCAGCCTTCCTATCTAAATGAGAAATCAATTTATTTATAGATACATAATATCTTAACTATGTATATAATTTGAATGTCATTTTAATCAAGGTCTACGATTCTCATGGACCATGGTTCATGGTGTAACAATTGACATTTGCATGGGAAATTATACCATGGACCAATAATGTCTACCTTGTATTATGAACACTAGTCCAAAATGAAATTCAACTTATGCGTCTACAGTTAACAGATTATATACCCATAAATAAATTGAAAGTACATAATATGTTAACTTGTGTTGGCAAGTGTTTATTACTTATATGAAAAAATTTAATATTTATGAAGAAAAATGTAATACTTCTAAAAAAAAATGTAAAAGTATTACACTTTTCCATATAAGTAATAAACAATTTATTCCGCGCGGTGAGCACCGGTCTAGCCTCTGTGGTTCATATTTAGTTGAGTTACCATGATTTACATCCTCCTAAATGCTCTGTCGGGTCGGGGTGTGGGTGCCTTTAGGGTTAGGGTTCAGCCTTTTGGAAGAATAAATACTTTATTCCTAATTAGTATTACATTTTTCAATATAAGTATTACATTTTTCATCTTAACCACAACCCGTCTCACAGAAGCTTTTGCCTATTTGAAAAGTCTCAAATTGAAACTTTACTTTCACAAGACATTTTGTGACACCCAACTATTTTCAACAATAATTTTTTTTTTTTATAATTAAAAAAAAAAAACACCAACTAATTTGGCCCAACATTATGGAATAGATAAGTGTCTAAAAAATAATAGTTTAGGATGTTAAATGACAAAAACAATAGTTTGAGACTAGGGGGGTGTATTCAATCATGACTTTCATAGAGTTTTAAAGACTTTTATGAACTTTAAAAGTTTGGAGGTATTCAATTCAAACTTTTAGAAAGTCTTTAAAAGTCATGCGGTATTCAATCAAGATTTTTAAAGAGTCTTTGAAAGTAGTGCGGTATTCGATTAAGACTTTTAAAGAGTCTTTAAAAGTCATGTGGTATTCAAAAAGTTATGAACTTTTGTGGACTTTTTAATTTTAAGACTTTTATAGACTTTTCCTTCTCAAATATAAATAGTTGAAATCCAACCATCAACTCCAAGATTTCAAAATTTTCTTTAACTTTAAATGTTTTCTCTCTCTATTTAAACTCTATTTTTTCTTCATATTTAAACTTCATAAACCTCTCTAAATTCAATAAAATTATTTTTTTTCTTCATTATCCTATATTTTCCTCATACCTAAACTCTACCAATTTTTCTCTCTCTCCTAAACTTTACAATCTTCATCTAAAAATTCGAAATAATATAATTTTTACTTCATTATTGCTTGTTTATATTGATTTTTATTTTTTTATGATTTTTTATTCCTAACTTTCTCTAATTCTCTCTAAATACATGAACAAAGCAAATTTTCCATCGTCAAATTTTAGTATATGTTTCATAATATTCATATAAATACTTATATATTTTGATTTTTATTCTTTTTATGTTTATATTCGTGTGTGTGTGTGTGTGTGTGTGTGTGTGTGTGTGTATATATATATATATATATATATATATATATATATATATATATATATTAACAACAGGTTACTACAAATAACGAACTACTGTTCGCAACAACAATTTGGGATTACAAACAGTAGCATCATGTTGTTGTTCGCAGTCTCAAATTGCTATTGCAAATAATAATTCTTTGTGTGATGCCTGACAATATATCAAGTATAATTTTTTTTATATATACTATTAATATTAGATTTTTATTTTTTTATTTTATTCAACTTGTAATTATATTTTTAAATATTTTATTTTATCAATTCTTTTATTATAAAATTTATTGTTCAATATTGTTATGAATTTCTAATGAAATAATTTTTTTTTGTTGATGTTTATTAATAATATATATAAGTAATTAGCATTTTTTTTAAGAATAAGTAATTAGCATATAAAAGTCCCAACATACTATAGATAAAAATAATAATGTTGAGAATGTTGATGTGGGTGAAGAACTATATAATAAGAAGAATTTTATGATATATTATAAATGTTTTGTAAGAAAATTATAAATGATAAGAATCAAAATCATTGAAAGTTTGTAAGGGTGTATTCAATTTAGAATTTCAATGACTTTTATAGACTTTTTAAAATAAAAAGTTGATAAAAGTATATGAATGTTTTTTATATAGACTTTTATAGAGTCTTATAAAGTTTTAAAAAGTTTTGAACGACTCTATGAAAGTCAATCAAAGTTTATTAAAATCTTTCAATTTAAAAATCTTTAAAAATCTACAAAAGTCATGATTGAATACAACCCCATAAATTTGAAATTGCCACCACAAACAAGGGATCATTTCACTAAGGCTTAACGCTAGCTCTTCTCTCCGATCCCCTCCTCTCTTTGGAATTAATTATTAGTATTATTATTATTATTATTATTATTATTATTATACATCTTAGTTGTCGCTTTCAAAAAAAAATATCTTAGTTGTCAAATTTTTGTAGTTTCAGTATACATGTAATTACTTAACTATATACCATTTTATAAAAAGTAATTAATGCCCAGTTTAGGTTTTTCAAGTATAGTGGCATCCCAAGTCCCCGACACGTTTAGTCCATTTTAGGTTGAAAGACAGAAACGACGACTTTGCCTTTACTTTATATAACCTAAACAGCTAAAATTGACAAAGGCCCATGGTGTTTAAAGTCTTAAATTACTAAATTTGAAGAATTACATGTACTTAACTTGAAAGGTTAAGACTAAACGTGGTGATGCTACTATATTCGGAGGGCACCGACGGACACTAACTCGTAAAAAATTTATCTTGATAGTATGTATGGAATGAAAATGATTAATTTTCAAAATTTTGTATTATAAAACTACTTATTTATTAGGGAAATTTACACTTTCCTTCACTAAGTTACAGTGTAATTGTAAAATTTCTCTAAATGTTGGTTGTGTTCACTTTTCGTCCCTAAGCTATTATTGGTGTTTTATTTTTCGTCCTTTTATTGACTTTTCGTGCTTACTTTTCGTCTCTAAGCTATAATAATGTTGCAAATTTTGTCCCTAACTTTTTGTTAGTAAGGGGACAAAAAGTATAATACCAATGATAATTTAGGGATGAAAAGTGAATAATGATCAACACTTGATGAATTCTACAATTACCCAATAACTTAATTAGGGACCATTTTCTATTTATTTTTAAGTTGAAAGAGAGGCTTGCATTGCATCTACTCAAAGGAACTTTATTTTCTTGTTGTCAGTCTAGCTAGGACATCACGTGGCTTTGCTCTAATTGTCTTTTGGTTTGCTTATGGACGTTCTTGTGATTAGAGTTGCTAAATGTAGTTCCTTAATGAATGATAGTGCTTTGTAAGGCTGGGTTAAAAGATAATTTTGTTTATAAATAAACAGAAGTGAAGAAGGTTCAGAAGAATTATTTTGAGTTAATACATTTAGGGTCCTCGGGTTATAATGTATTTGTCACATTTAGTTCTAAAATTTTAAATTGATCACTTTTCGTCTTTCGACTTTCAAATTGTTACCATCCATGGTTCAAATTAACTGTCTAGGACTGATTAAATTTTAAAACTTGAAGGATCATATGTGATTACTTGGACCACGAACGGTAATAATTTGAAAATTGAAAGATCACGTGTAATCAATTCAAAAGTTAAGACTAAGCGTCGCAAAATCATTACATTCGGGGACCCAATAGGATATTAACTAAATTATTTTTGTGCAAAAAGACTATGTAAGCCAATTTTGATTGTACTTGCGCGCAAGCAAGGACCCAATAGGATATTAACTCAATTATTTGTGTGCAAAAAGACTATTTAAGCCAATTTTGATTGTACTTGCGCGTAAGCATTCCCACAGGTAGGTTTTTAAAAATTGTCAAGAGTGGGATTTGAACCCACGCCCTTTCGGACCAGTATCTGAAACTGGCGCCTTAGACCAACTCGGCCATCTTGACTCACTTTATTATTGTTTGGTATTAAATCAATATATCTAGACTTTGAAAGATGTCCACACGATTTTACTGTTGGTACCCACTAATATATTTCGCTCGATAGATTATAACATATATTTATCAATTGCATAAATTATGAAATTTATATAATGTGCAATAATTTTAAAGAAAGTATTAAAATATTATATGCAATATTTATTATCTACAACCCCAAATTGTACGAATTGAATCTATTTTTTTTTTATAAAAAAAATGTTTCAATAATTGAAGCATGTGTTTTATTTATATTAAATAAAAAATTAAGTTGATAGTTGGATTACACATTTAACATGCATCCTTACATATAACACATGCATGAGTTACTTTTTCGCAACAAGTGGACACTCAAGATATCACTTCATAACCTTTCATGTCATAGCAATTATCTTACCTTTTAGACTTCTCAATTTTTAAATCACAAACTCTACAAAATGCCACATTGAACTTATTAACATTCTCAACCCTTGGATAGCTTAAGCACAGTTAAAAACTAGATTATTAAGAATCTAGTACTTGAAATAATATAGATATGAATTTGGTTACGTAGTATATAGTTTAGATATTTTTTAGAAATTTTTAATATAGGAATAAATATAAATAACAAAGTTTTCGGATATTCCTTATTGACTTATGAACTAACTTCTCATTAATTAGTTACTTAGATTGAATGCTTCACATATATATACAACTTTATCTAAGCACTCATCATATAAAGAAAGAGGGAATTCTTACTTGCAACTCATGAAATAAGATGTTTCATACCATTTTGCCATGTGCTATTTATAGCAAAAAGGAGAGATATATAAATTTTTAAAATATTATCGATTTCCCCTCTCCCTTAAGTACTTAGCTAGGAAGAAAATAATTTTATATAATAAGTTACACAAAAAAGTTGCTCAAATTATTGCCTTGGTTGAAAGAGAATTTCGGCAATGAGTTAATTATGGATACCTTACGCTTGCTTCTTACAAATAATAATAATTATTTTTTACCTTCAAAATGTCTTCAAGGTTACGTTTGGTGCAAGCAAGGGAAAATTTCTACCAATATTGAAATTCAACTATCATAACTTTGCTTCACATAGGTAATCATACAGAATTAATTGCTTTGTCTTCCAAGAGTAAATTATGTGTTTGAGGTGTTTACTAGAGTTGGTTGATGACAACCAAAGAGGTGCCTAAGCAACTAGGCATAGGGATGACAATTTCAATCCGTTCCGTGGATATCCACCCGAATTCACCTTGCGTGGATCGATTTCTTTTAGGTGGTAGTGGGTGATGGGTCGGGTGTAGTTTGTAGAAAAAGTAAATCCGCGGTGGGTCGGGTTGGATTCGAGTTCTATGTACAAAACCCACCTAGAACCCCACCCGACCCACCATATAATTATTTATAAGAGTTTCTATAATTTTATGTAAATTTTTACTATTTTTATATCTAAACTACTAAATTTATTTTAAAAAAATAACAATTTAGTTATTATATTTAAATATTTCTATTATTTTATGTTTAAGTATAACTAATACATTTTATTGTTTTATTATGTGTAAGTAATTTAAATATTTTTTTTTAAAAAAAATAATAAGATTATAAGTGGTGGATACCCGTAATGGGCACCCGCATCCGGTGGGGGTGGGGGTGGGGGTGGGTGGAGAAAATATAAAGTGGGTCGGATGATGGATGTAGCCCTCCCTGACCCACACCCGACCCATTGTCATTCCTACCCTAGGCAGTTAAAAAGTTTCACAAACAAGCATGTGAATCATCTTTAAGTAGATGAAGCAAGTAGGTCACACAACGAGTTAGTTTTTTGTTCAACCAAGTAAAAGTCTAAAAAGAAAGGGGGTGATTAATAGGCTTCTTAATTAAAACTTAAAGATTTTTTTTTGAGAAAATGAAATTTTTCGCACAATGAAACTCTTGAACTTGTAAGTTTAGATTTGTAGTTTTGTTTAAATATTGAATGTAAGCGTGACTTTTGTGAAAATGACAAATTTCCACACAGTGTTATATGGACCATAATAAAAGTACATTTTTAATATACTAAATGTACATTATGTTTGTACTGAATGTACATTATACAATATAATATACACTCAGTACAAAAATAATGTACATCCCATGAATACAATGTACATTATTTTTGTACTGAATGTACATTATTTTACAATTACAAAATATGATCCACACAACTTGTGTAGACCATGGTCCACACAATAATGATTGTGTGAAAATAGTATGGATTGTTAGTCAAATATAGTAAGTAAAGAGGGGGAGATTTTGTACTAGTTCGAAAAAAATTCTTATTCCACTCTTCTCTTTATAATCCAGAGAGAAATTTCACTATGTATTGATACAAATACAAGTGAATGAAGCGTTTCGCACACAGTGCTACTTGTTTCCACCAATGATTGTCCTGTGAGTAAATCACGAGCTCTTGGTCAATCTAGATTCTAGACTGAGGGTCAGCCGCCAAGTTATCTCACTTAAATGATCTTCCAACACCTTTTAAGGAAAGAGATGGTTGTGTTTTGGGTTGGACTTCATAATCTAGATGGTTCTTTTTGCTTAGAATGCTAAATATTGTTTGAAAATTTTTCTCATGCACAATTTCAAGAATTTGTGAATTAGTTTCTTGTTCTAAAAGTAACATGTCATTTTGATGTATTAAATTTTGATATATTTCTCGTAGTCATTATATTCCTAAATCTTAAAATATATTCAGAAATACTTTAAATATATTTTAGTTAATAAATAGTTTTGAAATACACACTTTTATTTAAAATATATAAAGAAAAGGATTAATTTCTATATTTTAGGAGTTTATTCCCAATTAATGTTAGTATTAAATAAAATAATAAAAATATTAATAAGTTGACATTGTTGTAAAATGGATATTTCCACATTTATTATTTTGGGTAATTGATGTGATGATTCGGACATATGACAAGTGTATTATAGACCGATGATGTCATTTTTGTAAATAAAATTTTAAATATCCTTTTGGGTGAAAAAATTAAAAAGAAAATGCACAAGCAATCTATATAAATTTGTATATAAAACTAATTTATAGGCAACTAATAATACTCTAATTTAAAACTAAATCGAGTTAGTTTAACTTTATTCGCAGATACTTCTAGCAAAACTAAGACTTGTAATATATTTAATTGACCGATGAATACTAAATACAATACATTCCTTTAAAAGGTTTATTCTAAATGGTTACGAAACGTTCAATGTGTTTTTGTGTTTGATTCCTAACAAAGACAATGACAAAAATGATTGGGTGGTTTTGATCCTTCAACTTTGCAGTGGCCTCCAACACAATTGTTTTGTTTGCAGAGGTCATTACATTTGCTGTCTTCAGCCTCATTGCCAGGAATACATTCTCCAATGTGATTGTTAAAGCAACATTTGAGATCTTGGGCACAGGTTGGTTTCATAACATCTGATGAAAAAAAAAAGTGTCAAATTGTTTATTACTTGTAATAATAAATGCAATATAATTACATACAATTAATATATATATATATATATATATATATATATATATATATATATATTAATGATTTGAATTGAATAGATGTTGGTTTTCGGCGCTGCGCTATGCCTTAACCACAAAATTCTTTGTCTTATCATATCCTACTTAAAATCAATGGGTAATAAGTAGATAGAGTTTAACAATATCCTTCTATGGTAAGGCACATCACCCCATCTCAAACTCAAAAACAATTTAAAATAATTAATGAAGAAATAAATAAATTAAATTAAACCTGATGACAAGATGAGCATTGAAACTAGGACGATGGACAGCACACCAAACCTAGCCATTTCCTTAGTTTCTTCTATCAAATTCAACTCTTCTTCAATTTTCTTTCACCTCGATTATTTTGTGATTGCTCGCCTGGTCTGATTTTTATAAGGGTGATAAATAACATACATTGGAAACAAATACAATTTTTAGGGAACTTTCTTCTATTTTATTTAAGAAACCAAATCTTTGGAAAAAGACTTTACAATTAGAAACTAATGGAGTTGTAAAAACTTTAAACATTTGGAAACAATGTTTAATTAAATAAAAGTAGTTTGGATGTTTCTAAACATGTATTGTAAAGTTCCTAAAATAAAATTAATTTTCTTTAATACTGTTTCAAATATTTAATAAAATAAATATTAATAAAATTTAAAAGAGATGTAGATATTTTAAACATTTGGAAACAATGTTTACTTAAGGGTGTGTTTACTTAACAGCTAACTGAACTTTGTCGGTTCGGTCGGTTAATCGAAAATTTTTTGAAGTTTGCACACTCCTACACAGAAGGATTTTATCAAAAGTATAAAATAATTAAAATTTTGAAGTATATTCAATTCTTTTCATTTTCCTACTCATTTTCTGGAAAATGAAACAAACACACAAAGACAGTTGTCCGTTGTGTAGCCAAACACTAGAAAGGAAAATATTTTATTGAAAATAGAACCTAGTTTTATTTAAATAATAAATTTGATTTTTTTTCCTTCCTACTATAATATATACATTATACAAATTCATTAATTCTTCTTTTAATGTATTTAATATTAATATTAACTAGTATTTGTGCCATGAATTTGTTATAATATTTTAAAAATATTTAGATTGATATACAATTGTATAAATGATAACATCGAATATTATATAATATAATTGAAGAATTGAGTTACACTGATTATGTTTTTTGATGTGTAGATATACGCATTCGTTGCTGCAACTGTAGAGATTTTATATATCAGTGTTTATAATTTGTATTAATTGGGCTAATTAACTCGTTGTCTAGCAATTCAGTTATAGAAATTATTTATATGGAAGTTATATTTTCTATGTAGATATATAGCAATGTTGTCATCTTTGTATATTAAAAAAATAATATCAATGGCTTGAATTATACATTATTGAAAATCTCTTTGTAGACGACATTGGTAGTAGTAACGGAATTTTATTCATCCTCGTCTAGAGTTAAAACAATCAGACCATCACGATGGGTGACTCGGGAAAAAGTCACATACAATTAACCGTGATTAAAGACTAATTTTTTCGGTAATAACTCAACGTGAATCATTGTTCACATCTTTGAATTATTTATTTTTTTTCTTTACCTATTATAAACAGAAATTACGATATTTATCAAATTGTATTTTTTAAAAAAATATAATATTTACACATGTTATGAGGGGTTAAAAATTATTTTAAAAATATTTTTATTAATATGTATTTTTATTTTAAAATATTTTCCAGCAATCCAAACACTCCCGTAGCTTCTCATAAAAAACTGATAAATAAAAGTCACTTCATTAAGAAAATTAAAACTAATTAAAGTAAATCTAATCATGCTATATTTAAATGTAACTGTATATTAATTTCATTTTGAAATCATTGGTTCACATATTTAATTTTTTTAATTATTATACTTTATAAACAGAAAGGATATTGTACTAATTAATTTATGATATTTATCAAATTCTATTTTTAAAAAATATAAGATTTACACATGTTATGAGGGGTAAAAAAATATTTTAAAATTATTTTTTATTAGTAAGTATTTAAAAAAAAAAAAATTACAGCAACCCAAAAATTCACTTAGTTTCCCATCAAAAAACTGATAAAGAAAAGTCATATCTTTAAGGGAATTAAAACTAATTAAAGTAAATGTAATCATGCTATATTTATTTGTAAATGTACATTAATTTCATTTTGAAATTATTGGTTCACATAGTTGAATTATTTATTTTTTATTTAATTATTATAAACATAAATGATATTTTACTAATTAATTTATTATATATATCAAATTGTATTTTTAAATATAGTGTTTTATCCATGCATTGCACAGAATTTTATTTTTGTTATTACTAGTATTTGCACCCGTGCGATGCACGGAATGGATTTGTTATAATATATTAAGAATATATGAATCAATATATAATTATTTAAATTATAACATTAAATATTATATAGTACAATTAAAGATATAGTTTGGATCGTTTATATATTTTGATGTTATCATTGCTTGAATTTGTGTGAATAATTGCTCAAATTAATAGCTAATATCTGGATGTCAGCATGCGGTGCTATAACTTTGAAGATTTTATTTATCATTGTTTAGTATTTTCATAAATTAGGCAAATGTGTCCGTGCGATGCACGGAATAGATTTGTTGTAATATATTAAGAATATTTGGATTGATATATAATTATTTAAAGAGTAAAAGACATTTTTGGTCCTACACTTATAGTGGCTTGGACAATTTCAGTCATTTATAAAAAAATTTGTCATTTTATGAACAGAGTTATTGTGGCGAGGACATTTTTGGTCCTCCGTCTATATTTCTGTTAGATAACCGTATGAGAGATGGGCAATTACGTCAATTTAGGCTATCTCTTTATTGTGAGATGGAAGATTTTGGTCCCACAACCATGCCTTTACTCTGACCCTCATTTATTTGTAGTTTTGCACTACGAAATGCTCTGCCCACAACCATGCCTTTACTGCAACTTGGACTCTCCAACTCCTTCGAATTATGACCAAGAAGAAAACAAAACACACATAGATATAATAGATAGAATGAGATAACCTAAATTGACGTAATTACCCCTCTCTCAGACAGTTATCTAACAAAAATATAGACGGAGGACCAAAAATGTCCTCGCCACAATAACTCTGTCCATAAAATGGCAAATTTTTTTTATAAAGGACTAAAATTATCCAAGCCACTATAAGTCTAGGACCAAAAATGTCTTTTACTCATATTTAAATTAGAACATCAAACATTATATAGTGCAATTGAATATGTGATTTGAATCATTTATGTGTTTTGATGTTATCATTGCTTGAATTTGAGCAACTAATTGTTCAAATTAATAGCTAATGTGTAGATGTACGCATGTGGTGCTGCAATTTTGGAGATTTTATTTATCATCATTTAGTATTTTTTATAAATTAGGTAAATGTGATCGTTCTCCAGCAACTCATTTATAGGAAAAAATTGCTATCTTAATTCATTTGTATATATGGAAGATATATATTTTTTGTCTAGATATATAGCAATTTTGTCATTTAAAAAATATATATATATATATATAATATCAAAGATTGTATTTACACATTATTGAAACCTCTTTGTAGACGACATTGGTAGTAGCAACACAATCTCGTCCATCTTCGTCTAGAGCTAACACCTTTAGTCAATCAGGATGGGTGACTCAGGTGAAAATATATAATGGTAGAATATTAGTCAGTGATCCTTTTATATTTTCAGTCAATTAGTAATATCATATTCATTTTCAGTCAATTATTCTTTTTTATTTACAGTCAATTAGTCAATTAGAATATTAGATGCAGTGATATTTTTACCTAATTTTCGTTCCATTTTTAATTGATGATGTATAATATTTTTATTGAAATATTTTTGTTATATTTTGAATTTACCTTTATATTGTTTAAAATATGCATTTACTATTGATGATGTAGAATATTATTATTGAAATATTTCCATTTAATTTTTAATTTTTGTTCCATTTTTAATTAAATACAATGATATGACAATTTCTTTTTTTTTTATTTTAGTCAATTAGTCAATTACTCAATTAGAAATATTATTGTAACCAAATAAGCTTTATTAATTTTTTACTAATTAATTAATATTCATATTAATTTGGGCCGGAATGTTGAAAAGGAGGATTTTACTTTTATTAATAGTATAGATAGATTAATTTTATTTTGAAATCATTGGTTCACATATTTGAATTATTTTTTTTCTTAATTATTCGCATTGTAAACATAAATGATATTGCAATAATTAATTTATAATATTTATCAAGTTGTATCTTTTTTAAAATATAAAATTTTCGCATGTTTATGGGTTAAAAAAATTTTAAAATTATTTTTATTTTTAAAATCTTTTTCCAGCAACACAAACATTCCCTTAGTCTCCCATCAAAAACTGATAAAAAAAATTATTTTATTAAGAAAATTAAAACTAATTAAATGAAATCTAATCATGCTATATTTATTTGTAACTGTATATTAATTTCATTTGAAAATCATTGGTTTACATATTTGAATTATTTATTTTTTCTTTAATTATTCTCATTGTAAACATAAATGATATTGCAATAATTAATTTATGATATTTATCAAAGTGTATCTTTTTAAAAAATATAAAATTTTCTCATGTTTAAGGGTTAAATAATATTTTAAAATTATTTTTTATTAGTAATTATTTTTATTTTTAAAAGATGTTCCAGCAACCCAAACACTCCCTTAGTCACCCATCAAAAATTGATAAAGAAAAAAATCATTTCATTAAGAAAATTAAAACTAATTAAATTAAATCTAATCATGCTATATTTATTTGTAACTATATATTAATTTCATTTTGAAATCATTGGTTCACATATTTGAATTACTTATTTTTTTCTTTAATTATTATAAACAGAAATGATATTGTACTAATTAATTTATGATATTTATCAAATTGTTCTCAAAAAAAAAAAAGATCTACACATGTTATGAGGGGTTAAAAATATTTTAAAATTATTTTTTATTAGTAAGTATTTTTATTTTTAAAATATTTTTCAGCAACTCACACAGTTTCCCATCAAAAAATGATAAAGAAAAGTCATTTCATTAATAAAATTAAAACTAATTAAAGTATATCTAATCATACTATATTTATTTGAAACTGTATATTAATTTCATTTTGAAATCATTGGTTCACATATTTAAATTATTTATTTTTTTCTTTAATTATTATAAACAGAAATGATATTTTACTAATTAATTTTTGATATTTATCAAATTGTATTTTTTAAAAATATAGTGTTTTACCCGTGCGTTCCACGAATTTTTTTTGTTATTATGAATTTAAAATAAAAAATAGAAAAAATGAAAAGATGTTAAATTGTACAATATAATAATATAGTTGGACTATTATATATTTGGTCAAATATCTATTTTCATAACATACAAAATTAAAATTAAAATTTTGTATGTATAATATAATCTCTAATCATTTACATATTTAGATAAATATATAGAAAAAATTCACATAATTAAGATGATTTATTTATAATTGTATTTCATATATTATAATTCTAAAGATATGAATAATAATTTAATAACTAAGAGAAAGCCTAGTATGGTGAATCAACAAAGTAGCCCCTATCACGTAAAGAGCGCTCACGTTGTGAAGTCTAGTTGGGAAAAGCAAGTATATGATTGTATAATTCATTATATATACACATAATATTTATTAATATTTATATATGAAAGTTCTATAATATAATTTCATTAATTATAATTTATAATTAAAAAATTACATTTAAAAATTTTAAAAGTAACATTTAAATTTTGTATGATTATTATAGTGCATAAATGTATGTATGTATATTTTAAAAATTAGAAATATTCATGTTTTGCTAATTTTATAATTTCACTTCTTTAATTATAATTCATATTTTATTAATTGTAATTTAATGAAATTGCCCACAAATATTTCTATGGAAGAAATCTTATATTTCTCAATTTCATTAATTATATTAATTATAATTACCAAATATTTTGGCAATTACCATAATAATTTCATTAAGTATATTAATTATAATATTTGTTCTAATCTCTTCCAATATTTAAATACATTACCATAATAATTACACAAAAGAATGAAAGAAAAATTATCAGAATAGTTACCTTTAATAAAAATAAGAAAATTATATTACAAATTAATTATATATTAAGGTAAGTATAATTTATTTCATGCCAATAATATTATACATTACGTATAAAAAATATATATGTATATAAATTACCATAATAATTACATCAAAAAAGGTAACAGCGCATAATTATTAATATTATACATTGAGTGTGTGTGTGTACTTTTAATTTTATATTGATAACCATAATCTATGTATATACTTTAAGAAAATATTCATTATTAAAAAGGGATATAATTTTAAAAATAAATTATTAATTAGATTACCTAATATAATTGTTTTACTAATTAATTCTATGCTACTATGTATAATTCATATATTTGAAAACTATTTAAAGCTAGATACCTATTAATTGTCTTAATAATTAAGATAATTGTTAGTCAATCAATATTCAATAGTACTAAAAGTATTATTTCAAATTTTTATACATAAGATATAAAATTATTAAACCGAAATAATTAAAAATAATGTGTCCATATTACAAAAGATTTTATATTAGTAATTTTTATTGTCTAATAGAATTTGTATATAAATTGCATATTTACCATATATGCATATTTTGTATTTATATAGTATAATTTTTGGAGTTAATACCCAAAATCGTCCTCGACTATAGTGGTTTTTCTCAATTTCGTCCTAAACGACTTTGGTGACCTAATATCGTCCCAGACTTTTGTGTTTCGCTCAATTTAGTCCTCTATTTGTTATTCCGTCAAATTGGTGTTAAATTTAGGGACAATTCAATAATGTCAATATTGATTTCTCTTTACTTTCAACTTGTGAAGTGCGAAATTCCTCTTTCTTGTACGAATTACACCCAGAATTACTCCCGGACCTGCAAATCAAATTTTATATTCGCAGTTTTAGGAGTAATTCTGGGACTAATTCGTAAAAAAAAAAAAGGATTTCGCAGTTCACATGTCTATGAGTAAAGAGATGCCAATATTAAAATTACTTAATTGTCTATTTATTTAACACCAAATGGATAGAATAACAAATGAGGGACTAAATTGAGCAAAAACACAAAAGTATGGGACGAAATTGAGCGAAACATAAAAGTCTGGGACGATATTAGGTCACCAAAGTCGTTTAGGACGAAATTGAGAAAAACCACTATAGTCGAGGACGATTTTGGGTATTAACTCATAATTTTTGGTATCAAACATTTGAATGGTAATAAACGGGGGAAAATGTCAACATACAAATGATAATTCTTTCATTACTATACTAATTTTAATGGTAATTTATTAATTACTATATTTCACGATGAGTCAGCTTGTTCATGCCTATCATTTTTCAAGAAACATAGAAATGAAATAGTCAATTATTAAAATTATTTATGATTTCGTTTTTAATTTTTGTCTAAAGTTAAAGATATATATTTTCGGTGATTATAACATTTTTTGTATTAAAAGAAAATTTGAAAGTTTTACCTTTTTTGAGTTCTCTTACCATTTTATAATTTCAATATTGTGCCATTTTGAACTCATCCATGGTGTATAAATACACTCTATATAACCATACAAAATCCATTGAGGAGACATTTGTACTCAAGAGTAAACTTCTCCTTAAACTAAATTCGGGTGTCAAGAAAATCTCCGTTTTCATTCATAATGATATTCCTATTTCTGAGTCTCTCATCACCGTTCGGTACATCAATGATGTCTGGATTTCTGGGTCTTCCATTGTTCCCTTTGATCCTTATGATTGTGCCATTGCCAGTATTTTTTTATTTGGGTTCAGTACAACGTGGATTTTTTTGGGAGGTTTCTCTAATTAAATTTTTGGTTAAAAATTTAAATTTCCTTTATAATTTATTTTATTACTTTTTTATTTATTTATACTAATATGTGAATGGAGTAACACAAAATCTGAAATTGTATTTGTTATTTATTTCTTCTTTTTAAATAATTATTATTTTTGTGTTTTACAAAAATTTAGAAAAAATCAAATATAACGAGATTTTTAATAGGTTAAGCAAACACTACTCAAGTTGTGAATATATATATATATATATATATATATATATATATATATATTAATTATAAAAATGCTGTAAAATGAACTCTGCTTGTTAAAAAAAAAAACATAGAAACTTGAATGACATGTACAAATCTCGAAATCAACATACTAACTCTAAGTTTCAGAAAATATTACAAAATTATCAATATTACCGTCTTTATCATCCTCGATCGCATCTCTACAATCTTCCATAAAAATTAAACCAATTGGGTTCTGTTACAAATGCTCTTCCTCCTCAATTTCCTTTTGTTGAAGCAGAGCCTCCTTAAGTATCTTCAAAGTCATACCAGACGATATAAACTGCAAAACATATTGAAGTACGTGAGAATATAGTTAGAAAAATGTAGAAAATTCATACAAAAAGAAAGCACGTGAGAATATAGTTAGAAAAATGTAAAAAATTCATACAAAAAGAAAGCAGAGAGATGAGTCTGAGATTCTTTGATTGAAGAAGCCCTTGTATTTATAGGTAAAAAATACTAATTCAAAAGGAAAGTATAATAATTTATTTATTTAAGGGAAAGTATAATAATTTATTTATTTAAGGGAAAGTATAATAATTTATTTATTTAAGGTAATAACATTATTATTATTATTATTATTATTATTATTATTATTATTATTATTATTATTATTATTATTATTATTTATTTATTTATTTATTTAATTTCCATTTGACATTTACTTACCAAATAAGTTTTACTACAAAAATTTTGGGGGAAAATTTGTTAGGAGAATTTTACTTATATATATATATATATATATATATATATATATATATATATAGATATAGATATAGAATATAGATATAGATTAGGAAGAAAATTTTAAAGTATTGGACTCTTTCCAAAATTAAATACCTAAAGCCATAAAATATTTTGACACTCTTATAACATTTCCTTATATCTTTTTTTTTTTTTCAATCTAATTAAATATATAAATATTTCCTTAATATATTTTAGGAATTATAACAATATTATTCTTAGGAAATATTTGGAAATCTAAATATCTTAGAAATGTTCAAAATTTCTCGTAGTAGTCATTCTTAAAATATATTCAAAAATACTTTAAATATATTTTAGTTAATAAATGGTTTTGAAATACATACTTTTATGTTTATTTAAAATATGGATTAATATTTGATGCACCGTCGGTGTATATACACCGGCGGTAAATGAGGAGATGACACATCATTAAAAATTAAAATCAATACTAATTGAGTCCTTTTATGCAAAATAACTAAGATTTGTATTTTTAAAGGATTAATATATAAAGAAAAGGTTTAATTTCTATATTTTAGGAGTTTATTCCCAATTAATGTTAATATTAAATAAACTAATAAAAATATTAATAAGTTGATAGTGTTATCCTCAAAAAAAAAAAAAAAAAAAAAAAAAAAAAGAAGAAGAACAAGAAGAAGAAGAAGAAGAAGAAGAAGAAGAAGAAGTTGATATTGTTGTAAAATGGATATTTCCACATTTATTATTTTAGGTAGTTGATGTGATGATTAGGACATGATTAGTGTATTATAGACCGATTATATCATTTTTGGAAATAAATCTTTTTTTTTTTTTAAACAAAGAATGCATATCATCAACTAAAAAAGGCCAAAACCATACAAAGTTCTTACTTGGCCCAAAAGTGACTGGCAAATTATGTTGTGCATTCGTATGCACCATGCATGGTGCATACGGATGTAAAAACGACGTCGTTTTATTAAAAACGTGCGTCCCACTTATAAAAAAAAAACCAGTTTCGATTCCCAGCAACAACATTATATTGTGCATAATTTGAATTATATATCCAGAATCAATGAACTAAAAATATAGAATCTATGAACTAAAAATCCAGAATGAATGAACAACATAATGTTGTTGAGGGGAATCGAAATTGAATTTTATTTTTTAAAGTGGGACGCGCGTTTTTAATAAAACGACGTCGTTTTTGCATTCGTATGCACCATGCATGGTGCATACGGATGCACAACATAACTATCCCAAGTTTACACTTAGCATCTAGCCCCTAAATCATACAAGGAGGGACAAAGCCCTTACTAGAAATACTTGGTCCCAAAGTGACCAATTTTACAAACAAGACTTTAGTCTATAAAACCAACCAAACTAGAGGCCATTCGGCCTTACATCAACAAAGAAACCAAACCAACACCCTCGGCTTCTCTTCACCCAAAGCTACCATCCAGGTCTAACATCGATTAGCTCCTCAAGTATATATGGTCATTCCATTTCATCCAAACTCTTCAATACCCTTTACTTGGAGTGCCATCCAACCATCTTTGGTTTACTCCCAACTTTGCATTGGTTTAATGATTCCCCCTTCAAATCATGTCCCTCATGCATGGGAGTTATATATATATATATATATATATATATATATATAGCAATGCTCTAGCCCGAGAACCCTAGTTGGACCCTATGTCCTCACCCCAAGAGTGCAAGATAACTGCGATGTAACTGGAAAAGTCATTATTGCCCTCACTCAAGGCAATGAGACCCATCCTTAGCTCACAAGATGATACCCCTTATTTGGTGCAACACACTTGCATAAAGAGACCATTTGACCTTATGAGCTAAGCAATGGTAACCTAGGGCCTCTACCCTTAGAATGTGAGCCAACTCACCCCCCTACAGAGCTCTGCATTTCTACGGGGCAAGTCTATGTAGCTCAACACCCTAAGCAATAGAGAAACCCCACCACAAACCAACCCTTTAACAATTTTCTGCACCATTCTTCTTTTCCTTTCTTTTCATTTTTTCATTTTTTTTTTGCAACATTTTTCCATTATTCTGCAACAAAAATTTTAAAACATCCATTTGGGTGAAAAAAAAATTAAAAATAAAATGCACAAGCAATCTATATAAATTTGTATATAAAATTAATTTATAGGTTGTTAATTAATAATACTCCAATTTAAAACTGGAGTTAATTTAACTTTATTGGTCAATACTAGGGATGTCAATTTGGTCCTAAACCAATGGGCTGACCCAGTAAGTCCTAAAACCTATAGGGCTAAAATCCAATAAAAAGGCATTGGGTTAACCCACTGGATTGGTGAGCCAGCCCGTCTATAGAATTTGCCGAGGAGCCAGCCCTAAGTATTTGGTTTATGTTTTTTATTTATTACAAATGAAGGGGAGACCCATACAAACTACGCTTACACTGAGGCTCGAAACCTAAACCTCCCACATAAGGAAACAATCCAATACCAATGGACCATAAGTCACTTGGTCATATTTGGTTTATTTGGTTCTGCAGCTATAACCTATAGGTTTATTTATTTAGGAATTTAATTTTTTCTCTCCGCTAGACCGCATGTGGGTACCGAATTATTGTTTAATTTCCTATGTTGAATTATTATATGCATTTAATTTATTTATTTAAAAATTACATATGTTCGGTATATTTTTTAATATTATACTCTTATTTGAATTGGAATTAATTATTAAATTTAACTTATTTTGGATGAATTAAATAATTTTAACTAAAATAAATAATTTAACTTATTTTGAATTAAATGTGAAAATAAGTGGGGCATTTTTTTTTTAATTTTAGTTCATTGATTTAGCCCGTCGGATTAGCCCATAGTCCATAGTTTAGGGTTAGGGCTAATCCAACCCAAAAACTAAACAAAACAAAACCATTTAGTCCAAACCTATAAGCCCAACAACCCTGCAGGGTTAGCCCAAAACCTAGTGGGCTGGCCCAATTGACATCCCTAGTCGATACTTCTAACAAAACTATGCATACATGTAATATATTTAATTGACCAATGAGTACCGATAAAAGAATTAGAAAGTTCATCTGGGGTAGCACGGCGAGCAACCACAGAATTCATTTGGTACGATGGGATACGGTAACTCAACCAAAAGAAGTAGGTCATCTAAGGATGTCAACCTCGCATTCATGGCAAAAATAGGATGGAGAATGTTAACTGATCAGACCTGCCTCTGGAGTCAAGTCTTAAAAGGGAAATATGCCAAAGGAAACAAGGGAATGGTCATGTTCCAGCCCAAAGTGGGAGCTTCAAATGCATGGAGGGGCATTACGACTGCCATGCCTATCATCACCGACAACATCCGCCATAATGCCCAAAACGGCGAGGGGGTGCGCTTCTGGAAATTAGCAAACCATATTCATAGTGACAATGTGGTGGATATGGAGATGGCGGAATGATAGCGTTTTCTGTGATGAAGAAATGGAAGCCCCGAGAAAGACAGCCTGGATTCTTGAAGCGGGAAAGGAGATTGAGCGTGCCTTTGATTGTCTACCACTGAAGAACGCCAAGAGACGAAACGGGAGCGACACGAACCCCCACTGGACTCCATCGAACAAGCATGCAATGTTGACGCCAGGCCAGCGTCAAACATACCACCAGGAAAGCTGGGTTTGGAGGAGCCCTCAGAACTGCTGGGGTATCCCCCTCCTTGTCGATTCAAAAGAAAAAACGTTGATATTGTTGTAAAATGGATATTTCCACATTTATTATTTTAGGTAGTTGATGTGATGATCAGGACATGATTAGTGTATTATAGACCGATTATGTCATTTTTGTAAATAAAATTATAAAACATCCATTTGGGTGAAAAAATTAAAAATAAAATGCACAAGCAATCTATATATAATTGTATGTAAAATTAATTTAAAGGCTGCTAATAATTTAAAGGCTGCTAATTATTATGATAGTTATTAGCTTAATTATCATAATAATAATTATTCAATTATATTAATATATGTGCAATTAATTCTTTAATTATCAGAATAATTATTAGGTAAATATAATAATATTGTGCAATTATACAATTATACGTATAAAAATATATAGAGAGAGATTAGCTAGCATAAAATTACCATAATAATTAAATGGAAGAGTGAGAATAATAATTTATTTTGTTCTCATATTATTATACCTTTAATCAAAAAATTAATTATAATTATAAAAAAAATTCAACAACTCATGTTTAATTGTAATTATACTAATATTTGTATAATTATTATCTTAATTAACATAATTATTATTAGTCAATTATACTAATATCTGTGCAATTAATTTCTTAATTACCATAATAATTATTAACTATATATATATATATATATATATATATATATATATATATATATAGTAATTACACAGAAGAATAGCCTTATGTTAATTATTAGTTTAATTACCATAATAATTATTACAGTAGATTTTATACAGTAATAGCTTGGGAGGTAGTTTGAGCGGGAATTTACAAAAGTATGATTTTGTTTTTATTGGTAGTATAGATGTGCTAAATATATACATTATTATTAAAATTGGAATCTAGTTTTATTTAAATAATAAATTTGAATTTTTTTCCTTCCTACTATAATATATACATTATACAAATTCATTAATTCTTCTTTTAATGTATTTAATTTTTTTTGGAGATCTTTTACAGGGCGTTTGGTTGGAGAGGGGGAATTACGTGGGAAAAGAATTGCAATTCCATGGGAGATGAATTAGTGGGAATAAAGTGGAAATTTAAATTCCAGTGTTTGGTTTACAGGAATAGAATTACTGGAGTTTCAATTTCTTTGTTTGGTATACATGTAATTGAAAGGGAATAAGTAGTATAAAGTCAAAAATGTCCATTATTGTTGTTAGGCATTAATTTTAAGTTAAAAAAAGAATGAATAATTTTGACTCATCACTATCTTTTTTTCTTCCTAAAATCTCAAGAATTAAAATACCAGGGGTGTGGGGGAGACATGGATTTTAATTCCATACCAAACGATATGATTTTTGACCATGATCCATTGTATAATGATTGTGGGTAGATCCGTTGGGCTCGAAATTAAATATTGAGAATACATATGGGCTCGGTGTCAAATTCTATAATGCTGAGCCCTGTTTTTTAGCTTTATAATTGGGCCTATTTTGTAAGGCAAAAG